>NW_027316389.1:12888165-13055665 GCF_026437365.1 Eucyclogobius newberryi
GACAAAAGAAAAACTATCACAGGGACGACTCAATGAGTGAAGCACAAAACGCTGTTAATCTGAGGTAAGAGAAGTTTGATTTTGTTCTAAATAGCGTTTGACCAATGAGCACCTCTGTTTTGCGTGCGTGATGGAAATAAACTAATCTGATTGCACGGTTGCCCACACTATGTGTAAATAGCAGTCCCGGCGTTTTATTCTCAAAGCTATTAATTGATTAATTCAACTGAACATTCTTGTATTTTTTCTTCTGAACGTGTTACTTTGATCCAGGTTGCTCTATTTCATTCTGAGTAACAGAAATTCCTCAATCTTCTAAGACTGTTGCATCTTCTTCTAATGATTGATGTCTCTATGGCCAATGCCCTTCACAGCATCCCAGTCTATCTTAGCAGAGCATCTTTAGTCCATTTATGTGTCATCTTTTCTTCTGTGGCTGAACTATCTTCATCTTTCCATCTCCACATCGATTGGACCTGGCTTTCTCTAAAGGCATTCTTGAACCTGGCTCCGAGTTCGAATCAGAAGTTCAACAAAGTGAGTTGCTGTAAAGGCAAAAAGGATCATTCCTTTCTTGTTGCTTTCTTTAAGGTACATTCCAGTAACAACACAGCAAATATGAAATCGATGCCTAGACTTATTAGAGTGGTATTTACAAAGCCAATCATGTGTTTATTTTGTCTCAGAATCCCAAATGCCCTGCAGCATCTGCTGCATGTTCCTGTGGTCCTGATTAAAATGGGATACATGTAATACACACATTACAATGTTCAAAATAAGAATATTAAAGCTGATTAGTGAAAGGAGGAAGTATGTATTTGGATCTGTCTAACTCGTAGCTTTCTTTGGCACATCGTTATCATCTACATCATGTAAATATTTCCAGCTTTAGAACAGAGTTTTCGGATGCCAAAGTGAAACTGGGGTGGACCGTCTAAGCGCAGCAGTGCGTTCAGCTCTTACTTCCGGGTTGCTGAGTAATATGATACTTTATTACAAGCCATTTTGTCATAAAGAAACAAAACACTGTTAAAGTTTAAAGTGCAGCTGATGCCATGTCCATCTCGCTCAGAGCTGATTTGTAGACCTGCAACAATAACAATCTCAGGGAGATTACATTTAGCCTCTAATAAGCCACAATAATATACTTTTAATTCTCATTGACATTTTCTCTGGATCAAACTCATTTATACATTTTATTTTTATAAACAAGTCATTTAGAAAATTATCAAAATTATTCAAGATTGTGCTCATCTAAGATGTTGCATTAGTGCCACCTCATGGGCTTTTGGTCCATCACTTTTAGAGCTTGTGGATGATTGTTTTTTTTATACTATGTCAGCAGTGGGACTAACTGCCAGCCAAAAGTCTTGATAATAGGAAAAAGGGCAATAAAATGACACATGCTTTCAGTTGTATCATCTGGACTCTGTTTATAGAAAAACAAAACGTTTTGACTCTCATCCAAGAGTCTCATTCTGCAAATCAAGTCTGGAACTCAGGTTTTATATCCTACTCAGTGTAGACCAGACCTCCTGATAAAGGGAGTTTTTGGTTTCACTTGAGCCCTGCAATGGGTGCGAGTTATACAATACCCATTGATAGTATATCTGTTTGATATGGTAACTAAAGAACGAAAGTGTCAAGTGTAAAAAACAAAAAGAAAAAACATTTAACTGTGTGCAACTCCACTGCTCAATAAACTAGTAAAAGTTAGATTTGGGTATAAGGACAATGTAGGTTTAAAATAACATCAAACAGCCAGGCCCAGGAGGAGAACAGGTCAGCGCACTGTGAACCGAGTGTGCCTGGAGCTTACACAGAAACGCTCTTTACTGAAGCCACCGCAGGACGACTTTGAAGGACATTACCTTCATTTACACAGCCATTAACACCCTGTTGGTAAATGGAAAAAAATAGACAAAAGTCCTCTAAGGAATTGATAACAAACTCATTAGCAGGATCCAGCAGGGCAGAACTGCCTTTTAATTAGAGCAACACCTGATTAACGCCCAATTAACAGGCCCACCGCCACTCCATTCTGCAGCACTTTGGGAACTTCAACGCAAGAGGACTGGCGTGGTGGCACATCCTATCCTCCTGGGAATAAGCACAGGAAGAGTGAACAGAATGTGGAAGTCTGAGAGTGGTTTAGGTCCAAATGTTTTACGGAAGACTGATGAAAAGCATAAGGGAGGGATTTCTTATCACTGACAGATGAGTCAAGCGATCAAAGATGGCAGTGTCCATCAAAGTCAGCCAACCGCAAACAAGAAAACACCTCCTCGTTTGGCAGATGGTTTTGTGTCATGAACAATCAGGCACAGAGTCTCATCTTTTATTAAAAGAATAAAAGTTACAGTTCTTTGGTGTAACACTTTGACGGTGAAAGGAGTTAATTCACACACTTAATAATACAGGTACGTCTTAGTAGAATGAGCAGTTCAATGTCGGTTTGTGTCAAATGCATGAAAAGTGTTTTAGTGTAAGGGAAAAGTGATCATACTTTTTTTTGCTTCTGACAAATAGAAAAGCTCACAGATGGTGTTAAACTAAACAGAGAGTTTCTTTAGCACCAGCCATGTGAGGCAACGCTCCCGACAGCACCACATGTTACAATCGAACCCGTTTCACAAATCAGCAGACTGACAAATGCCTGATGATCCTTGACCTCTGCAATGACCAGCGATGAAGCCCAAATGCTCCATTATGACGTGTATTGAAACTCCTTAGTGTTTATAGAAGGCCTCAGCTGTCAGACACACAAACCCAGTCTCTGTCAGAACCTCTTTATACTCTCGCCTGAACCCATTTGACCAACATTCAGTCAGCTCCCCACAGAGATAAGAAATGCCTGCTTTCCTGTGGAGTAGGCTTCTCCCCTCTGGAATTTCACATTTATCAGCACGGAGTCCATTTCCTTGAGTCCATTCAGGGATCTGACATATATCTCTTCGGGATGAGGTGGCTCTTAGCGCGAGGGCAATAACTGTCACTGAAAGAGCGCTGGTTGGAGTCGGGCCGAGACGGCCAACGCCACTCCTCCACCATCTTCTCCAGATCGGGAATAATGTCTGGTACTACGAACTGTTCAGCCAAAAACACAATCGTCTCCACCACCATGAGAAGAAACCAGCCCAATGCCCCGATCCAGTATGACGATCCCAAGATAGAGAGGTCCTTGTGGATCTCCTTTCGATGGTGGAAGGTGAACAAAGACCAGCTGAAGAGGAAGAAGAAGCCTGAAAGAAAGCACAAAGGTTCATATTATAGAGATTAAACTTCGGGATAAGGGAGACCAAAAACATTGATATTACTCAGATACTGACCAATACTAAAACTAGCATCAAAACTAGATACACATTGGCACAAGAACTGATTTTATACAAGTAATTCACATAAACTGGACAAAACAAGACCTATTAAGAATGTTCCTAAGACCATATATATACAGTATATATACATAAAGAAACCACTATCATGTTTTACAGTCTTATTATCATTGTGGTTTCAAAATGCGTATGAAATATCGTGTCTTTTCCCTACGAATACCGGTATATATACACACAACACGTATACCGGACTATAAGTCGCACCAGAGCATAAGTCACACCAGCAAAAAAAAAAAAGCATAATAGAGAAGAATAAAACAGATATAAGTTTCACTGGAGTATGAAATGCGGTTGTAAGTGTGAAAATAACAAATAATATCACATATGAGTTGGAATATAAGTATATAAGTATAAATATAAGTATAAGTTGCACCCTGGCCAAAACTATAAAACATATAGCGACTTATAGAGAGCACTCACCGACATCACAAAACCACGTGATACGCATACGTTGCCGCCCCCTTGTCATACGTTGCCGCCCCCTTGTCATACGTTGCCGCCCCTTGTCCGTCCCGTGTTACGTTTGGGCCTTTTTTAACCGTGTTTCGTCGTAAATCGAAGCAGACAGACTGCGGTTTAGAATGGGCTTGTATAGGGGGACACGCACTGATGACGGCCAATAGCCTGGGGGAGCCTGGGGGGAGCGTGGGGGGAGCGTGGGGGGCGGCCGTGTGACGTCACGTGAGTCCGGAAAATACTGTATATAGTTTTCTTGCATCTTGCTTGAGTTTTTTCTTAGTTATTAGCATATACTTTATAATTGTCATTCACATCACTTCTGACAATTCTTTTTTTTTTGTTTTAACTTACCCAGAAACATGATTGCAAAACATCAACACAATTAAATCCAATTTTGAAAAATATAATAATGTATGAGCATGCCCCAACTAATCAAATTATACAGTAAACAGGATTATTTTCACCTAGATTGTGTCATTCTATACATTATAAGTAAAGTATGTAATGTAGTCATGCATTTTGTAGTTGCATTTTTTTGTGCCTTGTATAGAATGTATGCATATTTCCGTCCCATTCCCACACATCTCCGGTCTGAAGGGAAAGCGTTGCACAGACCTGTGGATATCATGCTGAGCAGCAGCAGTGTGGTGGGATACAGAGCCTGGCCTGCCATCAACAGGGAGCGAGTATTGGCGTAAGAGCGCACCGTCTCTGATGTCCAGCAGAGGGCGAACACCAGGCACAGGGCCCCAGTGCTCACAGCCATCAAGAAGGACAGCACTGCAAAGACCCTCTCTGCCTCCAAAGCTGCAACACACCCAAGGCAATAGTTATTTATATTGGTACAAAAACCAAACCTAAAGCAAACATTAGATATGGAAAAGTGAACAAGAGCATCTTTAAAATACACTTCTTCTATGGTCACATACAGAAACATAATAATCATTTGTTGAGCCTGCATTTAACACTATAAAAATCCTTTAAAATTCAAAACCCATGTCACAATCTTCTGGGTTGTGCCCACGGATCACAGAGAAAAGCTTTCACACACAGGAAAGGTATTTGCATTACTTCATGTATTCATGTAAAGCATACATAAATACAGAAGGCTAGAAATGTTTACAATTGACCATCTGTTTATTCAGCATGAATGATCTTTAATTCACATTTTAATCATTATGAATTAAAGTCTAATTTGTTGAGAGTTTGAACAACATTTTATTTATTTGCAATAGGACAATACATAATCCTTGTCAAGAGCCAGAACCAGTTTAAAGTCATATTTACTTTACAACTAGGACTATAAAGCATGTGAAGCATTTGGAGAACAGTAACAATGTTTGCAGGCATTGTAAAAGCTTTTAATAGTTATCCTTGTGTAAATATCCTGAAAATATCCTTTGAAAATGTAATTATAATATACTGAATATAAAGTGGGAGAATGATTTGCTTTACAAATATGTAAGTTTGATAAATTGTGAACTTTTTAAGACATGACCAGACTGCATTGTAATTGTTTTATTCTTCTACATTAAAAAAAATATATATATAATTCTATAACTTGTTCTGTCTGTTTGTCACTGAGCTAAGTTGTGTGTCATTGCTGTGTGGGATGTTAACTGTAGCACCTCAAATGAAACATGGCATAAAAATGAAATCCACAGAAGACTTTTACTTTACATAAGAGCCAAGCTAAAAGTTCAACTACAAAAACAGAGACATTCCTGACACCGTTTCCTGCCTTTACTCGAGCCTTCTACACAAAGAATGCACCCGAAACAAGCCAAAACTTGCTGAAAAGCTCTTTTGCAACTCACCATTGCTCCTGAATCTGATCAGCATTCCCCACCAGAGCCAGAGGTGTGCAAAAAAGTCTGCCTAAAAGCTGATCTCCTCTGAGCCTTCATCCACCTCGCCGTACCTCGCAAACAGATGGCCTGTGCATGACTAAATACTGCTCTTTGCCCCTCCAACATGTTATGCTTCACGTTCTGCTGCCTGCCAGGGCTGTCAGAGTGTCCCTGACAGAAACAAACTGGACTTGACAGGAGGTGAGAGAGTGCGGCGTGCTTACCGTTGAAGACTCTGCCATCTCTGCTATTTGTCAGGTCAGTTTTGGTGGTGTTCCACAGTGTCCACAGTCCCTGGTCCTCCAGCCAGAACGGCGTCCAAATGGCATAGCAAACGCACAGGCAGCCCGCCAGCCCCACACACGACTGAGCGAATCGGAAGCGACTGATGGAATCATTAAGCTCCAACAACTTCATGCTAGACTTAAATTGTAAACAGAAAGAAAATGAAAAATACTGGGGGAAATCGCCTGGAATAACAATAACTTGCCTCTTCAAAAAGGTAAAAAATAAATGAAAAATCCAAGACAGCTATAATTACAATGACTCTGCCGTGCAAACTTGTCTCTCTGTTCTCAGGAAGACGAGGCAAGCGCTCATCTGCTCCTCGTGTAGACTCCACCCATATTGTACCAGTGGAACTTCCCCTGGCTGTCAGTGAAGTTTCCTGAGGAGGTCTCCACTGAAGCCCACGCACTGTAAGGGAAGCGAAAGCAAACAGTGGCATCAAAACCAACTGGAAGGAACAGAACAGTGAGGCTTTGATGATCACAACAAAGACCAGTGAGGAGACTTACAGGCCCTGTAGAAGGAAAAGGATTAATAAGTAAGGGTCAAATCAGGTCCAAACCAGGTCTAGACTGGGACTGAATCAGGGCTTAATTAACGTGGAGTAAACCAGGTCTAAACCAGGTTGTTTCAGGGGTTAAATCTGTGTTTAATTAATTTATGTTCAGCCCAGACTAAATGACAATCCAGGATTAAAAAAGAGAGTAAACATGGGATACTTAAATGTCAATTATTTAAGCTCTCTGAAAGTAACTCTGTGCAGACTCTGTGTATTACACTGGGCAGAAAAGTTGGTAATACAGTTATAATGCTTGAAAAAAACATGTTAAAAAACTCTTGAGATTGGCTCCCAGTGAAGAGCCAGCTCTAATGGCTTCCACATTTATAACAACTCTTGGCATTTTTATTTCAAACGATTAGAAAAATTAAGATTTGTTGCGGTTAAACTAGTTATTTATGTACTGTCATCAAGACGAACTCACAAAGATGTTTAATTATATTTACAGGCCTATATTCAAACTTAATTGCGATTCGTCTGGCAATTATGATTAGATTTACGATTTGTAGGATTCCATTCAATGTTTAAACGTGTCCAGCAGAATTTAAAAAAAGACTTGGCACTGTAATTAACGATTAACTAATAAACAAACATGTGTTTAAGAATGCGTTTGCTCAGATCTAAAATGCTCAGCACTTACGCAAAATAAAACAGGATTCATTTTGTTTGATGATGAATGTTCTTTGCTTTTGAGGTTTCCATTGCGATGTATCTTGCAGCCCTACTCTAGAGCCCACTTAAATATGATGGTTTGTGTAAGCATTTGTAGATTATGTCCTCACGTGTCCTGGATGGCCATAAATTACTCTGTTCTTTAGATTGGGGTTTGGTTTTAGCAGGCCTGAGCAGGAGCTGAAGATTCACAACAAAGAACCAATACCAACAAATGAAAGAAGAAGTAGCAGTGCTGGTTTCCGGGGGAACACCGGCTGTGGCTGTGGCTGACTTAGATTTCCCCACGTCATATAAAAATACCACCACCTTCACTTTCCCTTTGAGTAATGGAACCAGCCCACTGTTCTGAAACGTACCACGGCCTTAACGTGCACTCCTAACCTTTGTACACAACACCACACGGGCTTCCCTTATAAATTACAGTATATTTAAAGATTTCATGAACAAAACAGATTATTTTTTTCCTCCATTTTGAATCCATAACGTGCAGGATGGCACAAGGCATGAAAAACAAAAAATAACATTGTTTTGGTCAAGTTTTTTTCCGTTTGGTAATGTGTTAGCACTTCTAGCACAATATAAAACACATTTATTATCAGTATTTGTAAAAGCATTAGGCACATGCTAAACAAATATAATAATAATGCAATAACATACCAGTTGGAGCTGTCATAACGCATTGACTTGAGCTGTAACCAAATAGATAAAGAAAAAACGTCTATGTTTTTGTGATTAAACTTTTTTGGGATTGTCCAATACTGCTGTTCAATTAAAAGTGCAAAAATATTCAATTATCTGCAAAAACAGTATTAAATGTTACGTTGTCTTTTATTGTGAAGCCCTAATTGTGACATAAACGGAAAACATTCTCTGTAAAAAAGTAAAATACAGAGGTCATCTGCCAGATCACATTTTAAAAATCCAACTTAAAAAGCAGCATGTCTTGCCTTATCATTATTATCATCTACTTGAGTCACATTATCTCTCATTCTTTTTCTGCCTTTGGTTATAAGCCACCTCTTCACTCCACCACGCAAGCAGAACCGACCTCGTGTCAAAGTGCTCGAGTCCTTTCTTTTCCCAGTAAACAACCACAGACTTCAAAATCATCCTCTTCCTCCTCTTCTCTTACTTCCTGGCTCTTTGCAGCAGCGCCTTAAATCCATCAAGTATCGCCGGGTCCTCCCCAGCCTCAAGTTCGGGAGTGTTTTTCTGCAGCCAATCAGAGGACCTCATTTGATGGCGCAGCGTACCAATCAGACTGTCCAGCTCGTCCATGGCCAAAGTGGTGCCATTCTCCTTCAGCGCGTCGGGCGACTTGCTCCGGGGAGAATCGACAAACGCAGAATTGTTGGAATCGCTGTTGTCCTCTTTCGCCGATTTGCTCTCAATGGGCCTTTTGATGCTGCTCGAGCTGGGGCAGGCGTGCGTCTCTTCGATTTCCTTCAGAGCGTCTTTAAATCGCCGCAGGCCTGAAAAGCGAAGCAAACGAGGGACTATTATCATATCTGTAAGTGGTTTCAAAAGAAAAGCGAGACAAAATGAGTAATTGCATTCTAAAATTGGATAATGGGGCATAATTGCACGGAAATGTTGATAAGACGAGACGAAAAGAAAAATAAACGCTTGTTAAACACTGACCCAGCTGTAGGTGGTGCTGTTGCTCTGCAAACACAATGCGGAACCATCCCGGGGTGGAGCAGGAGAAGGCCTGGCCGCAGCTCAGCACCACTTTGTGTCTGAGGAAGCACCTCCACAGAGACAGCTCGTCCTCGAACGTGAACTCCCTCAGGTACTGCAACGATTACACACACACACAACACACAACACACAACCCACACACACACACACACACACACACGCGCCTCATTATTCGGAGAAAACGAAGCGATTACCATTTAAACGCCGTGTCGAAGTGTCTATTATTCACAAGGAAATGCTAGAAACTGTTGCTCAAAGATATTGGACTGAAATAAAAAATATGCTACAGACTAAATTGCCATCCCACTTGATGTACTTGGGTCTCAAAACTCCTGCCATGGACACAATAAGTGGATACCTTTAAAACATACTTTTGGCAGCAGGAAAAAAGCCATCACAAAGACATGGCAAATTTGACCGACTCTGGACCAAGTGGGACTTTTATTTCAATTTAAATGTGCCGTGATTTTGTTTCGCTCTCTGGTTGTGTCTTGTATTGTTCTGTGTTTTATGTTTGATCTTAGAATATAATAATTAGAGAAATAGAAACAATAACAATGAAGAAGTATTGAATTATGTCAAAATCATTTGATTAAAAAAAAAAACAACTATAGAAACAACTGCATTGATTTTCAAATGTTTCTAGCCGTTTATTATTCTTTCATTATTTCTGTTTGCTCAAAAAGGAATTAACTAACACTATGAATGTGCTAAAAATAACACCTGAGCCATTTAAAGTGGTCTCAAAACATAAAGAAAAGAACTTTTTTACAGTTTAGTTCTGTTAAAAAAAAGACTTGACATTTAAACTGACAAACTCTGGATTTCAGAAGACGTTTGTACAGCTCTAAACTACAGGGATTGCAGTTTTCATACAGAACAAGACTGGATATTTTGTTGTTTGTAGAGGAAATGATGCTACTTCAAACATTGCAGCGTTCGCGCTTTGCTAATTCATTCGCATTTAAATTTCGCTTCAACTGCAATTCATCATGTAGCTCTTATTATCCACTATAAAAACGACTTAAGCACAGACAAATAAAACATTTACTTCAGAACGGTACTTTTACCCTTGCATACCATTACGTTCCACCACGGCTAAGTTCTGATACGTTAATAGTAATTGTAATTCACCTTCCGGAGATCGGCCCAAACAAACAGAGCCGCTGGCCAGTCCAAGAAGGGGATCCCTAAACTCTGCAGCTCGTACGTCAAGAAACTGTGAGCGCTCTTCAGCCTGCTTCTGTTTTCAGGTAGAAATTCAGTGTCGATCCATTCTAGGAGAGAAGAAAGTTAGGCCGCAGTTATTTTATTACTTGGTTTACAGATTTTTGAATGAAATATATTGAACAGGCAGGCGAAATATAAATATAATTTCAATTTCAAATGATTTTTTTTTTCTGGGGTTCCCAAAAGGCACCACGGGAAGAGGGGGGGGGAGACGTGACGCGCAGGAGCGTGTAACAGTAGATTTAGCGTGTTTTGCATCGGTAGAACTGACGCTTCTAAGTGTGCACCCTTAGTCACGGCAAAACGCGCTGGAGAAAATGTGTTAAACGGGTTTAGAATGTGTATTTGTATATAAAAGGAGTTAGCGTTGGGCCTAGCAGACAAGGAAACGCCAGCAGGATTTTGATGAAAAATTGCTTCACGCGCTCTTATCTTTTGACTTAATACCACTTTTTATATTTCATTTAATGCTATTTTGCCTTGTCAGCGGTACTTTATAAAAAAAAATATATATTAATTTATTTTATTTATATTGTAGAAATCAATAATCTAAGTGCGGCGGATCCGTAAACCAAGTAATAAAATAACTGTGGCCTTAAGTGTAAAAAAAAGCAGCAGTAAGGTACCACTATGCTAATATAAGCCTGGTACTGACCTCGGTCCCGCAGCAGCTGTGCGACCTGGTGCTGAGTGGGTCCAGGGATCCCATGGAAGGAGCCGAGCTGGGCCAAAGCTTCAACCAGCCCCCTGTTCTCCGAGTACAGCGTGCCGATGCGGATCCCCGCCATGGCAAAGTCCTGCAGAGACCACGAGGAAACGCGTGAGAACCGGAATCCCGAATAACGTAACGCGATATTTTTTGTTGTTGTGTGAAAGTTCAAGAAAAGGGCAGATATTTCTGCGATTTTTTTCCCTTCTCTCTGCTCCTTTTCAATTGTGATGGTCATTCATGTTAGCGTAAATAAAACACAATTGAAATAAAGAATAATAATACTGAAAAATCATTTTAAAAAGTTGAATTATTGTTTTGTTTTTTGATAGTTTAAGGCCGTAGCTTTGGCACGTTTCTGTAATGTGGTTCTTTTTGAGCTGGTGCAGTATAACAATGACCTCAAAACAGTTAACTATATGAGTAGAGGCGGGAAATATGTCAAAATGTAGCGATTGTCGTGAATGTTGTGTTGAAGGTCGGCAGATTTGGAACGTCGAGTGCATCGTTTGTAGTGAAAAATGCCACAAAAAGAGCAGACGGACAATAAAAATGGAAACAAGCTGTTGTAAACTTTATCTCAGCACTTTAGTGATTACCATTACAGTCAACACACATTTATCCGATAATTAAAGCTCAACAAACACGTTAAAAGACATATTTTTTACGCATTTTGCATCATCTGAATATTATCGAGGTACTCCAAAAAAACAACAACCTAGATTTTAATTTGTGTCAAAATCACCCACTCCTATGAGTCCCAGTGAACTAACGCAGTAACTCATGTACTATTACTGTAAAGTGGCTGCATGTTAAGGCTTGTGGACTTGTGGACGTACCTTACTCATGCCCCACATCACATGGGTCCTTTCAGGATCAGGCAAACTGTAAAAAGAAATAAACTTAAGTGACTGTGTATTGCAACGCCGAGTAAATGTAAAAAAAAAATCACACTTCACCTTTCCAGATTAAGGACACTTGAAAACACTGCAGACTCGTCAAAGACCGTCAGCATATAAACCTCATCCACAATGACATGGAGCTCATTTCTAGAGGAACATCGCAAAAAAGAATAGACATAAAACCACAGGCTTGATCGGGAAAATAAAACCGCTATAAAGACACAAATATACAGCAGATTTGATGGAAATTCAGGGGAAGTCCAGAATGGATCCCTCTGCGCTCGCTGTCTGTATAAAAGCGGCGTGGTTTACGGTTACAACAGTTCAGCGCCCTCCCGGCTCTCACAAGAGGAACATCATTTGGTAAACAATGGCTGGTGCAGGACACTTCTTGGCACATGGGCGCACTTAACGATAATAGAGCGGGGAGGCCATAAAACTCCATCAGCGCCACTTGCTATTCCGCGCACAGGTCAGAGCACTAAACTGTAAGATAAAGAGTTTCCAAACGGGATTCATGTCGCGCCACGGAACGGGTTGAAAGGCCTCTACTGCCTCGTACGGACGCTGGATACGGAGTTCGGTGTACCTTTTAGCGAACTCTAAGAAGGCAATTATCTCCGTCTGGGTGTAGATCTCAGCCAGGGGATTGTGTGGATTCATCAGTATGACACCGCGGATTGTAACTCCCTGCAAAATGTCAATGGAGTTTAATTAAAGACCGTTAATAGAGGTTGGAAAAGTCAAATAGCTATGAGTGACGCTAAAAACGGTGGCGCATTTGAGCAAAGTTACCTCTTGTTTCGCTCTCTTCAGCCCCTCTTCCAACTTGTCGACGGTGAGATGGAACGGTCGACAGCCGCTTTCGTTTTCCTTTCAAAAAGACACAAAAAGATGAAATCCTGTCTGAGTTTGAACACAATAAAGCAGACTTGTATCGGTACCTCGCAGTCCAAAGGCACGTGGAAGAGTTTCACGTCGGCGTAGAGCTGCAGGTCCTCCGTGATGACGCCGTAGAAGGGAGTCGGGATGAGGATGGCGTCTGCGGTCGAAAGCGCGCGAGGCGACGTTACTGTTTCTGAGGTGCTGCGGATACGTGCGAGTCCGTGCGGTGCAGTCCTTACCTTTAGGGTCACAGATCACCGTGGCGACACACGAGAAGAGGGAGCCGCAGCCGTTCATCACCACCACCTGCGCCCAAAACAAACAAACACACAGAGCCATGTTAGAAATAGTTTTGGCCAGGGTGCGACTTATACTTATATTTGTTTGTTCTATTATGTTCTTGTATTATTGAGTATTCGCCATGATTTTCCATTTAGACCGTTTCAACTCCTTAACGCTTCAACCGATTTCAACATGTTATACCTCATTACGATCGCTTTCACAGTAGTACGTGTGCTATTACTTTTGACATTTGAACAACTTGTACTTTATGCAGGGTTTTCAAAAGTATTAGTACTTTTTCCCCCAGTGAAATAAATGGGGCATTATGAGTGTCTGCGTAATTATTTAGGCTTTATTCTTTAGTGACGGAGCCAGTTGAGTGAGAGTGGGAGTGGGAGTGAGTGTGTGAGAGAGTGTGTGAGAGAGTGAGAGTGAGAGTGAGAGTGAGAGTGAGAGTGAGAGTGAGAGAGAGAGTGAGAGAGAGAGAGAGAGAGAGAGAGAGACGCAGACACTCTTGCTATGGCTTCAGCCATTGCAAATTATCTAGTTATACTTATACTCCGGAGCGACTTATATGTGATATTATTTGTTATTTTCACACTTGCAACTGCATTTCATTCTCTAGTGCGACTTATATATATGTTTTTTTCTTCTCTATTATGCATTTTTTGGCTGGTGCGATTTATACTCCAGTGCCACTTATAGTCCGGAAAATACGGTAGTTACAACAGTCAGCGCCATAATTACAGTGAAAAATTTATATTTTTGGGGGAAACCTGTAATTTGGGGGAATTAGAGCCCAGGTACCTGACTTTGTACCTGTAAACGAGCTAATGCGTTTGTTTTCCGCAGAGAATACATTGTAAAAGCCACACTTTGTGACTAAATCAGACCTCTGCGTGCTAATTTGGTGGAAATCATTACATATTCGTATCTTTCATAAACCAGGCAGTAAGAGCCGTGACTCAGGTTCACATCGCAGACTGAAGAGAGAGAGAGAGAGAGAGAAAAAATAAAAATAAGCAGTTTTAAAGCCGTGCACGTGCCCAAAAATGAACGTATTTGCATATTAACAATGTGCCAAAGGGCTGGAGGGATCTAGAAAGTAGTTAGATTGATTTAAATACGTGAAAATGAGGTACTCCAGCTTTGAGTCATACTGTAATAGCCTAGTATACATTAATATTTTCATGTAATCAATGCAAATGATTCACATTATTACTATATGTCTTATGCCTAGTTGTCCACCTGCCTCATGCTTTCCCACATCAGCAAATAACTCATATTGGGGCAGAACTATCGCTCCACAGGTAGTACACATTCACACTTTGCATAAATATTAACAAGTACATGTAGAAAACTGTAGTATAAACAGTTAAACTCTATTATACTCACATTATCAGCCTTCAGTGGGCGTGGAGAACAGCAATAGTCAGTCAAGAACCTCGCCACTTCCTCCCTCAGGCTAAAAGACACAAAAAAACGACAGCGCAGGGAAGTGAATTAGTCATTTAAACCTTATTGTAAAAAAGTGAGCACGGATGAGGCAATAAAACCTCACAATCTGTGTCCGGTCCAGTCTCCGTACTGCAGTAACGTGGAGGTAACAAGCAGCATGTCAGGCCTGCTCAGCTGCAAATCAGAAGATCACATTCACTTAAGTTTCGCGATTCACTCATATTCGCGGGTTCATTATTTATTAGCCGTATTGAGTTTGAACAGCATAGTATTTCTCTTACGCGCTTGAGCAGGACATCGTAACACAGTTTGTTCTCACTCGTGCCGAGGTTTATCATTCCCTAAGACGAAAAGATTGACAATGATGAAATGTTCTGCACGTGTAAACTTATTATATCACATGGCAGTAGTGTGTGGGGGGTAGGGGCACGTACGTCGGGGTTATCGGTCTGGTCGTATCGGTCCATTCCGTACTGTAGAAATCCTTCTTGCAGAATCCCCTGGTGCCGTCTGATACTGTTCCCTCTATTGGACAGATAAGCGCTACGTTCTCCGCCCGCCGAACTCTTGGACCGGACGGGCGCGCGAGTCTCTGCCTCCGCACCGAGGTGAGAGGCGGACGTACCCGGGGCGGCGGCCGAAGGTGCCCCGCGCCCCGCCCCCAGCGTCGCCGTGAGCATGCCGAAGAGGCGGAGCTCGTGCAGCCTCTCCTGCTCCGCCCTCTGCTCCTCCCGCTGGCCCCGCCTCTCCTCCGCCTGCAGCTCCCGCTCCAGCCGCGCCTCCTCCAACGACAACAGGCGCTCCTCCGTCACCTGCTGCCACTTGAGGAAGTTGACCAGGGCTCTGTCCAGGCCCGTGTAGGTGGCGGCGGAGCTGGCTTTGCCGTGTTTGGCTTTGGCCGCCCCCTTGCGCTTCTTAGGCCTGGCGTTGGATAAGGTGTAATAAGGCGCTTCGGTGAAGTGGCGTTCTTGGGACACGGAGCCGGCCTGTGTGCCTGTGGCCGAGCAAGATGAATTCACGTCGCTTAGACCTGCGGAGAGACAAGGTCGTTATACATATATTTGCTGATAAATGAACTGAAACTGTAACATCCTGTGGCATTTTGATTTTATGATTCAACTAATATTTTTTATATTTGATCACTGTCACATTTGCTTTTCTACTGTTGCTGTTGTTGTTGTTGTGTTCTACTTTTTCCACCCAATTAATTTCCCACTTCCGCGGTTCAACCTGTTAAATAAAGTGTACGACCTCCTCAGACAAAAGCTTTAATACGTTTTAATAAGAAGTTAAACAGAACTACTTTGGACTAAATTAAAAGATATACACTATTTTTGGGCTCAGTATTTATCATCTGTACGTTTGATTTGCACTTCTTATTTTTGTATAACATTTGCACAGTTGACCCTTTATTAATAATACTATACATCTACTAATGTGCTTCATTGTGCCATTTTATTATTACAGGGACATTTCTATTTACATTATACGTTGAAATGGTTTACTATAATATTCTGATAAAGATGTCATCTTTGTTTTTATTTATCGCAATATTTTCGCTAGCTAAATTATGCCCTGGATCTGATTCAGAACTAGCCACAAATGTCACTAAACACACACACGAACATGTAGACGCAAACGCACACACAAATATTGAAAATCTGATCATTATCTGATTTCTGGAGTGTCTGGAGTGTCATCTAAATGTCATGAAAACCGCTACATCTAATCGATTTCATACAATTTCATTTAATCAGATTCATTTCCGATTCTTCACAAATGTGCACGTTTTGACTGGAAATATTATGCAAAAAAAAGGTAAAATAGAATAGAACATTTTCAAGATGCGACAAGTTGGCCACTGTCCAGGGTGTACCCCGCCTAAGGCCCGAAGTCACTGGGATAGGCTCCAGTCACCCGCGACCCCAAAAGGGAACAAGCGGTAGAAAATGGATGGATGGATTTTCAAGATTTAAGTGTTGTTGTTTTTTTAATTCAATGCATTTTGTACTTTAAAAATCCACTAATAAACTGTCAATAGGTGTTATTACTTATCATATTGCTATCGAGAATGTAAACACACACAAAATATCTGATTATTGGGATATCTAATTATTATTTACAGTTTATTATCTGACTTTTACTGGCCATAGAAGTGCACAACTCTCCCCTGATTAACATGTCATCATCTATTATTGTTCATCTGATTTCTCTAATCGGTGTATCGGTTAATTGATTGTTCTTTCTAGCTGATTGTGACACAGGGGTAAAAACAACCTGGAGGTGAAATGGCAGGTGTGACCGGTCTCTCCTCCTGCCCCGTGGCCTCCTCGTGCCCGGTCACCGACTGCACGTCCGTCTCCTGGTCATCCCCTGAGCCGTAGTACATCTCCGGAGGCGCCAGGCTGGAGTTCACGATGCTCTCGTCCACATTCTCACACTTGATGTCCAGCGCGTCTGGTTTGAGCGGGTGACCGAAGAGGAACCCCCCGGCGCACGGGGGCCCAAACGAGCTGGCCGGGACGGTGGTTTGGAAGCCCTCTGCGCCCGCCTGGTTCGGATACACGTGCTGGGCGACGACGGTGCCGCCCAGGGACGAGTAGGTGATGGACGGCCGGCTGGTCAGCACCCGGTCAATCACGTCGAAGAACTTCCAGGAGCGTGTCTTGTGGTTCTCCTTGATGCGCCGGTACTCCAGCCTCATCTTCTTGATCTTCTCCCGGCACTGGTCCCCGGTGCGGAAGATGCCCCGCTCCTGCAGCGCGCGGGCGATGCGGTCGAACACGCGCTGGTTGCGCAGGGAGCTCTCCAGCTCCAGTTGGATCGTGTCGTCGGACCAGAGCTGGAGCAGCTCCACGATCTCCGGGTCGGTCCAGTTACTGCCGCGCTCGTGCTTTTTGTTGCGAAAGTCCATGTTTGTGTTATTCACACGTGTTCTGCAGAAACACACGAGTGTTGTGAGATGTACTGTTACACTCTGAGTGACAAAACAACTGTTTGTTTTGGTGACACAGATCTTAAGTTAATGATACACATGTTGTATACCTAATGCTTAAGGCGATCGTCTCCCCGCTGTGCAAACCAGCGCGCTCCCCGGGACCGGACAGCCGCGTTTACCCTTTATGCTCCATGGTCTAACCCGGCCGGGACTGGTTTGGTCCGACACGGCTTTGTTCAGAATCGTGCTAAGTGGCTACTTTCATTCCACATTTTGCCCATAGCTTGTTAAAATGGGGACTGGAATCGTGGAAAAATATCTACATCCGGGTTGACGGCACATGCGTGCTGTTCTATTCCGGGCTAACTTTGGTCCGTGTGAAAGCGCGCTGTTTTCACTTCTTCCAGGCTGTGGCGGTGTAGAACCAGGCGAGTCAGACTCAGCTCCCGGGGCTCACGGACACTTGTGATTCACACTCGTGTCCAGCAGATGGCGGCAAAAGATTGGTAATAAATCATCACACGCGCTTCTCAAGGGGCGCATGTTTTGGGTCACGGGTTAGCCTGGCATCTTAATTATGTCATCTACAAAGACATTTCTGTGGCTTGTATATACTGATTTAAACAGAAATATTCTGTAACTATAATGCACTTAAAGGCTGCCTTCATGCATGACTCACGATTATTATTATTATTATTATGCATTTTTGTTCCTGTGAGCTGAAACCATAGACTGTATAGTACAGTCATCAAAAGCTATGTAGGCTTACATGATAATTATTATAATTATGAAATAATTATAATAATTATAACAATAATGGTCATGTATTATTATCATTATTACAAAGGCTATAGTCGAGAAACGCTATTCTTGGTGAATTGTCGGGTGAATTGTCGGCTAAAAGGTGTGTGATAAAAGCTCTCCTCATTATTATTCTTTTTTTTTTAACCCAGAAAAGTAAGTAGTTAGATCGATATATAGATAGACTTCATTAATCCTTTTCAGTAAATGATTTATTATATATCATAAATTAGCTTAAACTCATTACCTCAAAAATCATCCCGCCCTCTCACTCACTTCATATCATTGTTCATTGTTTTGTGCTGCATCATAATACTCATAATAATAATAAGTGCAGTCACCTGTCCAATGAATAAATTAATTTAATGCCAACATTTTACCCGAAGCAATAACATCCTCATAGAGACAAGCACCCCCCCCCCCCCCCCCCCCCCCATCAGAAAAGTTACATAGTGCACCTTTAACTTCACTGTCCATAGTTTTACACTTATTTAGACAAAACAAACTATTTTACAAAACAAGCAAATTGAACATCTGCGCGCGACAGAAGCAGAAGCACCGCCCTCTCGGACTGCGTCGGTCTCCAAATGCAACGCACTGTTACTACCGCTGCTTTTCAAACGTGACGTACTTCCTGCTCGTGGCGGTTTTGTTGTCCCCTCCGCGCGCGGCTCCGTCTTTCCCCCCGCCCCCCCGGGCTCCGTGGACGCGTAAGTCCCGCCTCTGGTCCTCATTGTCCGCGCATCCGCTCCGGCTCTGCCTCCGGTCCAGAAGCGGCTGAACAACGGACACTTTAACCACCACCAACAAATAAAACACACCAAAAAAGAAGAAGAAGCAAAAGCGATGAAGACGAAAGCGCGTGCGGACCGGCCACGCTTTTTACGCGGAGGAAGATAGACATTTTTTATTTATTTTTTTTGGGGGGGGGGGAGAATAAGAATAATGGGCGTGCGCGGGGCAGCAATTAATTATGTGTTTTAAAGCGCGATTCATTTTAAATAAGGCTTTTGGATGTGAAGTTCACTGTGACAAAAGAGTCTTTGCCCCGGCGCGGAAGGAGACATGATGCGGAGGCACGAGGGCGACGAGGAGGATGTCCTGCTCCGGTGTCACGTCATCTGAGCCGCTCCGGTACGACACCTGCACGCGCGCGTCTCCCGGAAAGTGCGGACACTGTTATTCTAACGTCCCGGACCGATCTGCGGCTCTGGAGATGTGTGTGTGTTTGTCTTGTTTGTTTGTGTGTGTGTGTAGTTATTTAGGCTATTGGGTCACGCTTATTAGGTCATATAGTCTGTGTTTTTCCCTAAAGCGCGCGGTTTGTTTGTATTTACCGCTGTCAAGGTAAGCTTTCATCTGCATATTCATACTGTTTTACTGCTGTTTTTAACCAGGTTTGTGCGTGATTTCACATAATCCAGATTGTTGTTGAGTTTTAACCACTTCCCCTTGTGTTTGTCTCTTTGCAAACTAAATAAATGCTAAATATGAGAAGCAAAATTGACGTGAAATCGATGTGAGTGGAAACGACCAGGGAAAGCGTTTGTGGAATAAGGCCGTGGATTATTAGATTGCAAGTGGAATTACAATTAAGTGAAAGCAATTTAAAAAACAAACAAATGCAAAACAGTTTTCATGCGATTTGTGCTGTAATAATGCATGTATTCATAGTGTATTGAACTGACTGTGAGACTTCAAGTAATGAATAATGTTTAAAACGATGTGTTGATTGTGTATATATGTATTTTTATTGTTTAGGATCAAATTATGAGGAAATGGAAGTGATAAAAACAGGATTTATTGAACAAGGAGGAAAAGGGATTTGACTGAATAAGCTTTTACTTTCACCCACTCCTTTTTGAACATGTATTTATTTAAATATCTATATTCACAAGCGTTTTGAAGTAATAATGTTATTGCTTGTCTGAGGGGAGACCACCTGAATTAGAATGTTGTGGTCTTCATTAGTTCTGACTTCATACTTTCAAAAAAACAACAACAATTAAAGATTATTTTGCGAATTGATGAATCTTGTGATAAAGTGGTGTTGCTTTCGGACACATATTTACAGACACAATCGTTTTTTCATCTTTCTTTGGTCATTTTGAGTGTAATTCTTGCTTCGTACTAGTCATAAAACCTCTTTTCTCAGCACATCGCATGTTCTGGAATCTGCGTAATCTCCAGTTTGATTCGATCACTAAATTAATTTGCGTTTAGCTCAATAATCCACTTATAAACTCGCTCGTTTCAGCCCCATTTGCTTCCGCTTCTACAATTGTTCCAAGTTCTTCGCAGTGTGCAGTTGTCGTTGTAAACCTTATTTCTAATGATTCACATTCTGCTCCACTGTTGTGGCTCAAATAAACGGATGTGAAATGCCCACGAGGCTTTCAACAAGAGATAAAGTCAAGGTCACAACAATTCAAACCGCAAACTGACACATCTTAGGCTATTTTCTCTTTTCTTTTCTTCTAGATTTCTTTTACTTTCTCAGACGGGGGAGGAAAGTGTGAAACGGGGGACGAGAGCGAAGGGAGGACGTGTCGGGATTCAAACTCGCGACCGCTTAGCGAACCCGGCAGCACATCTCAGGCTGTTTTCCAGATAGATTACGCTCCCTTTTGTACGCAAACTGTGCCTCGGAAATGGAAGCTCTTTGTGTTGAGCCTGATCAAACGTGTTCCGCCTCAGACTACTTTTTATCACCGCCGTGGACTTTCCCGCCTGCGTCTTTTCATCTCCACAAATGTGATCGCGTCCCGTTCGTTTCCAGCCCGAGCGCACTTTCCAATCACGCCGAAATGTAGTGGCGATTTCCTCGGTCGTCAGCGCTACTTTTTTAAAAAATGTTGCTGTTTTTGCCGGAGTATTGGTTTTTCTACGGGCAGCACACGGGGCGGCGCGTGGGTGTCGGTTTGGCAGGTGGGAACGCTGAGATTTAGTCGGGAGCGCTGCATATGGTCCGTCTCCACGCTCGAGTGGAAATCGAGAGCGCGTTTCAGTCGGGACTAGGTAAAAAGTCATTCGCAGTGAAGTGGTGTCGTTAAAATCAAAGATAGCCCGGTCTCTCTTGTGCGTTTGTGCATCCGTTTGCCTCACAGCAACAAGGTCTTTGGTTCAGTTTCCAGATTGAGTGGAGGCGGGCTGTGTGCAGTAACGCTTTCGTTGTGTGTGATTTCACCCGGCGAAAGCAAAAAGGGAAAAAAGGAACGAAAGGGTTCCTTCGGGGGACAGAACGAAGCTGTAAAAGACTCAAGTTTTGTGGCTAAATCTTGGTTAAATAAATGTTAAAGTTGCACTAAGTAACATTTCTAGTGGAGACTTCAACTTTACGAATGAGGGATTACGCCAACACTTTTCTAGTGCGATTAATCTAATGAAAATTCTTTTGATTAATGAATTAGCTGTTTGATTGCAACAACCTTGTGAAGGTTTTATACAGAATTGGACCGAAATAAAGCTGAAACGAGGATGCTGGGGAACATATTCATATTTACCGTATTTTCCGGACTATAAATTGCACCGGAGTATAAGTCGCACCAGCCAAAAAAGGCATAATCGAGAAGAAAAAAACATATATAAGTTGCACTGGAGTATGAAATAAGGTTGCAAGTGTGAAAATAACAAATAATATCACGTACAAGTCGCTCCAGAGTATATAAGTATAAATATAAGTATATGTCGCACCGGCCAAAACTATGAAAAAAGCAAAAAAAAATCTTTGAAAAACACACATTTTTGGGGATAATTCTTGCTTTCTTGTCTTCTCTCAGCTCGTGCAACGTTTTGGAGTCTGTGTACAGCTCAGACTATGTTTATTACAGCTGAATACTAAATTACCTAGTTGACATTTGTAGTCGTCTGTCTATTAGCTGTGATTAATTGATTTATAATTGATTTAACTGACTTGTTTCAGCCCTCGTCCACAGTATGGTATTAGACTTACTGGACATTTAATCAATTAACATCGTGCAGGCTGTAAAAAGACACAGTGCACCTTTGATTAAAACAAAAGTCAGACATACTTGAAGCTCACTCTCAGACGGGATGAGACCATTGACGAAATTGCCGTTTCGTGATTCAGATGTCAGAGAGAGATGTTAAAGCTCTTGAGCACAGAATGAGCTGCACATGTTTCACAATCAGTCGGTGCTGATTTAGAAAAGAAGGGTTATAATTAAGACCGGTGTGAAGCTGTAGCGTGTCAGCTTCAAACTTACTCTGGGGGAAAATAAGCCTGGTGTGACACATAAATGACACGCTTGCCGATTTATACGGATCGTCTCGTCTCACGGCGTTGGCGACACGGGGTTTTTAATGGAGACGTCGGCCATTGTTTAAAGAGCGATACAGACGAGCGTGTGGGTGGTCGGTCCGGGTCGTGAGCCAGTCCATGTGTCCGGAAGGAGAAAATAACAGCGACCATTTCTGAAGGAACCCACTAAAGGATGACTGCGGCTGGATATTACCTAGTTACGACACATTACGTATTCTGAAATAGGGTCCAATGTCCAGGCACATGGATATTTCTTAAAACCAGTGTCAAAAGTTTACTAAAATGACGTAGAATTACAAAACTCATTGGAATTTCGTGTTGATAACAGCCAGCATACAATTGTCCTTTTGAATGAATCACATTTTCAGCAGAACAGCACACTCAGGCTTAGTTTAAATGTAGATTTATTTAAGATTTTACTCAAGAGACAGCGTTAAGATACGAGACGATAATCAAGATCAAAAGCAGGTTATTAAGTGTGTAACTGCCTTTTATAATGACACGATACGCAGTGTATTGATGTGCGTATTGCCATGAAGTCCGTCCTGGTTTATTTCCATATCGATATTTTGAGCACAGCCCTAAAATCGATCTAAAAATGTGATCAAACATGATAAAGTTCAACCCCGGCTTTGTGCTTTTGAAATGAGCTAAATTGTAGCGTAAAAGCCTCTCGCAGATCTCGCCTCAGGGCAGTGCTGCGTGACCATTTGGTGTTGTTGTGTCGTTACATGCTTTGACGCTTGTTATTCCCCCGTTTGCGCTTCATAACTCGGTGCATCTTGGTGGCACCGGGTCCCGTTCTTTCTGGAGGGGGGGGGGACTCCAGCATGGCGTCTAATGAGCTCAGAAGAAATGCTCAGTGGGAGAGAGAGAGAAAGCCGCCGGTCGTGTTTTCTGCTCGCTCTCTGATCACGCGCTCCCCGAAATTTATCTTTGAGGCCACATATCCATCTTGTATTTGAATCTGCTGAATACACTGTGGGCGAGTCATATTTGAGGCTTGAACCGGCGCCAGGGATGTCACAGTGTCAAATGTTAGTGTTCAAACATCACGATTATTGAGACTGTGACCAAACTGCAGTTAAATATTGAAGTTTCTTTCATTCCTGTGGTATAATATTATACTATTCCTCAGGTTTGGGAGGGACTTTACGGAATGTAACTTTCAGAAAGAAGGTAAATGTGACAGAAACAGCCAGATAAACAAAATGATTTACATTTAGTTCTATTATTTGGACTGTATATTGAACTAAAAATGACTTAATTTTGCTTCGAAAATTGTAACGATTATTGTTTTTTGATTCTCAGGATTATATTGTGTCCTAAATAATCACAATTATCGATTAACCGAGTAACAAAGAAGCACACATTTGGATTTAATAATTACTGATACGCAACATAGAACTAATGCCATTATTCAAACATGTATTCAAAGCAAAGAAAGCAAAGAACTAGTTGGCCTCATGTTCCTACCTGTCAATAATTTAGACAGAACTCGTGCATCACTTCTGTCTTGAAAACAACCCAAAACGGGACATTTGTAATTTGTGCGTTATGAATAAGAACTCTTATTTCTTTTATACAATTGTAGTCCATTTTTACTCCACTTCTGAACAGAAACCACTTTGATTCTCTGCCGGCATGCCCCACTTAAGTGCTCCTTCATCAGGCCTTTTATTTTACCCGTCTTGCAAAAAGCATTACTCCTTTGATACCTTCTTTAGTGCAGTCTAAATTAATAGCAAAGTCAGAGGTAGACCCTGAATATAGTGCTTAAACCTTAGCTTCCCCTGGGTGCCTGTGTGTACTCGCTTGAAGTCGGCCTCACTGCTACAACATGCCTATAGTTCCATTACCATACATTACCATAGTATGTCTGAGGAAGGTGTTTTTTGTGTTTTTTTAGATCTACATTAGCATTCTTAGTGTTTTTCTTTACCCATATAAAATGAATGGTGTATTAGAGCCGTTCCAAACCTCGCACATGTATAATAAACTACACTCTCTTCGTAGCCGTTGTCTGGACACAATATTCTTGTCTAGTTCAGTCCGGCTAGTTCAGAGTGACCCATTTAAGAAGCGAGTTTATAACTGGCTGTGTCCTCTCCCGTCTAGGCCATCCACTGTGAGGTAGGGAGGAAGAAGAGGAGGAGGAGGTGGAAGACAGGCAGACGGTCACCGGAAGTCTTCTTCTTTTCATGGATGCCAGGGTGGTCCTGCTGCACCTGTGGACGGCCTGTGGTGTCCTCCTGTCACTGGAGCTCATTGACGCAGAGGTCTACACCAACACTTGGGCTGTCCAGATCAGCGGAGGGGCAGAGGAGGCAAATCGGATCGCAAAGGAACACGGATTCATCAACCTCGGCAATGTAAGTGTCCTCTTTCAATCTTCTATACAAAGTGATATTTCAAAAAGAATCAGAGGAGCAGCTGCTGACACGACACCTCCAGGGCATCTTTTCTGAGACGCAGAATGTAAAAATGGGTAATCTTCAAGGCTCATAACCTTAAGTGGATCAGACATCCAGTATTCACTGCTGGGCGTTTATGTTTACCACATCTGAGTGTGGTTATGGAGGAGCTGGGCCATATATCGGATTATGGATGATATAGTGAGTGTTGTTGTGATGATATGCACAGTTTGATTAAATACATGGTCTTTTCACATTTGTCTAATGCGGTCTGACAGGTTTGAGCACATTGCTGGTGCATTGCAAACATGTCGTTATCATAAAATAATAAAAGCCTATCATAAAAACCTAAAATTGTTATATTCCTTCCTCGCTCCTTATGGTTATTGTTAATGTAAGATCATTTACAGAGACTTTGATGTTCTACGAGTTGTAAATTGAAAGATGTCATCATATCGCATTCAGTTTAATCTAAAATCACATTAAAATCACAATATGTAGGCGATATGCTGAGTAGGGATGTCACGAGATCAAGTTTTTGTGTTCTGATTATTCACGATTATTCAGACCGTGACCAAACGACAGTGATATCTTACATTTTCTTTCATTTCCGTGGTCTAACATGTCACTGTTCCTCAAGTGTGTGACCGGCTTTACAACATTGAACTTTCATGAAAGACAAAAGAAAGTTAAATGCGACAAAAACGACTAGATTAAAAAAAAGTTATTTACACTTAGGTCTATATTTGGGCTTTATTTTGAACAAAAAACACTTAATTTCCTTCTAAAATCATCCCGATTATTATTTTTTAATTATCAAGATTATACTGTGTCCTAAATAAACATGATTATCGATTAACCTATAATCTTGACACCCTTAATGACCTCTACCTATACATTTGTCTGCACTCACAAAACTTTCCAATACTTTTTTGAATTCCTTAATAGTATTTTAGGACTTGACTTCGAGCAAAATTGAAAAAAGTGAATGTCTGCTGGATAAAGTAGCTCTCTCTTTAACGCCATAACATCGGTACATGGACAAAGTTAATGAAGTAGATTCTGTTTAGCGGAATTTCCCTCGCGCTCCTCAGTCTGGTTTCCTGGGACGAGCGGAACACTTCCAGGGTTAATCTCCTCCATAATATTGAGTCCCATCTCTCCTTGTCACTTGAGTTGAGAGATGACTTGATTTGCATGTCTCTAGTAGTGTGTGGGTTTGAGTGCCGCACGCACCACCACGCAGCCATCTGGATTGGGATTAAGGAATATGACTAGAAGCTTTGGCTTTAATTTCCCCGCTCTTCTCCTTCTCTTAGTTCCTCTTGATCTCAGAACAAAAATGCATAAAGGGAAATTACTTCATTACTTTTATATTAGAGCAAATACAAGCTGGTGTGGCATTCTTGTACTTTCAAATTCAACATTTTAATTGGTTTTTCGGGGTATTTGTTAGCAATAAAAGCACTTGTTATTGAAAAAAATGAGCTATAAATAATAATACACTGCAGCATTACAAGCAAAGCAATGATATCTCCATGGAGACCAGCAGAAGCACAGTTGTACTCTCGTTTACTCATTTGAATGAACCTGATCTTCCAGACTTTATTGGTTATTGATTGAGTTCTTTCCCAATGATCAAACGTAAGTGCTTCCAGCTTTCTTTCCCTCAATAAATTATTTTGTAACTTTGTACTAAAATGTGGATTTTCACCTCTGTCCTTTTATCGACTGCTGTAAATAAACAAGCACAAACGCGAGTGCTAATTACAGACGAAGAAGCAAAGCCACAGTTTGGAAAATAGTCTCTTTAATCTCTGCCCCACTGATGCCTGTGGCACTCGGTGATGGACAGGAAAGAGTTATTTTTATTTCTGCACGGTGCACAATAGTCACACAAATGTTTCCTTTTATTTGTCCAGGGTATGATAATTGGCTCGCTGTATTATTTCAAGTAACCACCTTTGCAGAGGGCAAGGTGATAATGAAGGAGATAATCAATTGTGTAAAAAGATGGTGATAATTGGGAATTTTCCATTGAAATTGTGAGCCAAATAGACTTGTGGTGACAGGACTGTGATGAGCGCATGTGGGAGTGTGGAGAAAAGACAGAAGACGGCTAATGTGGTGTGGTATTACCAGCTGGAAATGGTGATTGCAGCAATTTTAGTGTTTATCTCTGCCTTCAATTAGAGTTGTGGGAGTGCTGAATATTTCTTTGTTTCCACTGTGGTGCAAAAAGAAAATGTGTATTTCTATGAGGGATGTGTGCAGTGTTGGCCTTTAGTTGTTGTGGGAGTGTGGCTTATGTTCTTGTCTTTTTAGCTGATGTCTAATTAGGAGATAATTTGCTTTTATCACTAATGTGATTACAGGAGCATCATAATGCTGCTAATCATTTGTGCACGCTGCTGCTCACAAATGATTCAGTGTGTGCTTATGTTTAGTGTTGTAGTGGGTGAAAGGAGGGTATGAAGTGTTTGTTATCACTTCCTCCTAAGCCTTGATGCTGCTGCAGAGGGACTGTGAGGTAAGGGTGCTTTGAGGTCACATGGGCGCGGTAGACTCCGGCTGTTCTTCTGGCTTTGGTTGCAGACTGTGCTGTTTGTTTTAAGCCTCGGGTAACGGATGTGACCAAGGACCTTTTTAGTGAGTGGAGAATTCTAAACACTGTAGGCCACTCATTAACCCGTCCATGGAAAGTTTTGTATTAAGCTCATGTTATTTACCCTCTAGCCTCACAGCAAGATACAGAATATGTAATGTAGGTCAAATAATCAGCTAAAGTCGTCCTGAACATGCCTACAAAGATGTGTCCCAGAGATCACTGCTTCTGACAGGATACACCAGTGGCATTGAAGGGTGGGGTCAAATACAGAGGACAATAAAGTGTACCTTAACCTTACAAGTGTGAACTCTACAACCGTACTCGATATATTGATATGGCAATAAATCTCGACAGACTTCTTGGCAATTGATTATACAATTATCTTACCTGTTGACTACAAGATGAAGGCATAAAGTGTAGAGTTAAAAAAAGTTCAAAATTCATGAATCGGCTGTGTTCTGATATTAAGGACATACATACAGGGACAGACCTTTTTTAGGCAAATGCATGTACTGGAATTTGAATGTGTTTTATCTTGGACCTTGTATTGACAGAGTCTGTGAAAATGAAACACAAATTCTGTCTGTTTGTCGTTGTGTCGTTGTGTCGTGTCGTTGTGTCATTGTGTCGTTTTGTCTTTTTATTTTTTTGTCTTCCCACCCACGCACCCACACACCCACTCACCTCTGGTAATCACAAAATTGGTCATATGTAGCGTGCTTTAAATGCAAATGATGGAAAGGAGAAATGGGTGGTAGTTTAGTTTTGTCAGATTCCTCATTTCCACACAAATTATCACATGGTTTGGCGGCACGGTGGACTCCTGGGTTGACCGGGCCTTTCTGTGTGGAGTTTGCATGTTTCTCCCCGTGTCTGGGTGGGTTTTCGGGTTTTCCCCATCAACAGAAACCATGCACAACAGGTAAAATACTCCGGCCTAGATTGTCCTGATCAAGCCTTGCACAAATACCTGGAGACGGGTCCCCCAGGCAGGAGATGCCCCAGCAGCATTGAATGATGGGTCAAATGTGGAGGACAAATTTCCCTACAGGGACAAAGTGTATCTTAACCTAAACCATAATTATATCTCAATTCATCTAGTCTACATTGTTGCAGTTTCGGAGTAAATGATCCAGTGCAGTTAGTGTTTTTGTTGTAATTTGTGCGTGGGAGGGCAGACAGCAGTGGAGGCTAAATGTCACGTTGCTCTTGGGAGTGCCAGACAGAATCATTGTTTTCCTCTGAGGCGGTGCTCTGTGGGCGGTGACCCTCCGCAGCACCTCATCACAGAGTACACTTCATTTATAAACCCTCTGTTTCGGGTCTGATATTAGGGCTGCACCTCTTCATGAGCAGGTCACGGCCTCAGAGCATTTGTTTTTGTCTTTTTATGTGCAATATGTTTTTTTATATCCTTGACATGGATCCAACGCATCTTTTATGTCTTAAATGGATTGCTTGCAGATATACTTTTATGATATGGAGGCATAGAGTAGAATAAATGATCATATGTTCTTTCAATGCCGTCACAGTGCAGTGTTATTATGCAGGCCTACCAACTCAGTTTTTGCTTGCTTATTTATGCCTCTCTAAAATAAAAGTTTTATGCTGCAGCACCAGCAGTGGAGGAGTAGGTCGTACTCTGTGGGGATATTTAAACCAGCACAGGCTGATAGACTGATTATATGGGATTGTATGCATCTGTGGAGATGCCAGCGCCGACTCCATCTGTCCATCCTCAGCGCAGGATCAGACCACGCCTGCAGGGAATCGCTTTTGTTTCCATTTCCCTGCACTCGCCCAGGCTCTGTTAGATTTATGTGGTAAAACGTCAGCTAGATCTCAAAAGTTGTCTCGAAACTCATTAATTATGTAGCGTATGTTTCTATCCTTGCTAAGAGGTGAAGCAGCAAACAACGCGTGTGAATATCCATGCATTGTGGTGCTATAACCACAGATGGTATCTGTGAATCCTTCATAAAGGATTCAAACCTTAAATTATTTGTTACCATCCGTAAGGTTAAAGGGGCTGTACCATCATCATGTATTAATGTAAAAATCGATTTGGCAAACTACAGAAAGGGTGTAAAAGAATTGTCAAAGACGGTCAAATCAGGTACAGCACCTTTTTTAAACTACAAATCCAAGCAATACCTCCCTTTAGAGAATCAGCATCAATCAATACCAGAATCAATACTCAACTTGAGGCAGCTGAAAATAATGCTGTCAGGTCCAAATCCAAAACATCTCATCTATTAAGTAGGTCTACAACTGAAAAAACTGTCCTATTTTTTGTGTGTGATTACTTCATTGGAAATCTGATAATGAGAGCATGGCAAATACATAAAATAGTCACATGAGCTCTATTAATATAAGTTGCCATGTTCTTTTATTCACTGTCAATATGCACACAATAATATCCCTAAATATGAATATTTTTTATTTGATGAATGCTTATCTTTCTTAACTTAGACTTGTAGACTTGAGACGGTCCTGGTGCTTTAGCCACGAGGCGGAGACCTTGGACAGTTGCCCGTTTGTCGCTCCAACACCTCATTCAAAACTAAAGAAATCCATTTTAAATTAACGGGTGATATACACACTTTAATTGGAGTTATATCTCGCTTTAAATAGATGATCATATTAGCTGTAACCTCAAAGGGGAATTGTATCGGAGCCAAGAAATATTAAAAGATGTGCCAGGCGGTTGCAGCAAAAGTCAGAATAAAGTGACTTCATACAAGTTTTATGTTATAGGTGTCGTGTATCTTACTTTCTTTCCTTTTGGCTTATTTTCTTACAAAAAGTCACCAAGAGAAACCAAAACTGAACTTTAGCTACTGCTAAAAAAATTGCAGATATTAAGCAGCGCGAGGAGTTTTAATTATATTGTAAATGTCTGTGAACGTCTATAAAAAGATAAATGGAACATACATAATAATATCTCAAACAATGGTGTAAAGTAATATTTCATTTGGCACTCTTCACATTTCTCTGATACTGAACTATTACAGTTAACAGTTTAAAGACTCGTTTGAGCACATTTCTGTCGGATTTACATAATAGCGTCTGATTATTGTTAATGATATTTTAATTTTTGCCATTATCTCTCACCCCAGTCTAACTTTATGGAACATCTACCTCAAAAATGGTGAATCACACTCAAGTTCTTGTGATTTTTGTTGCTATATTGACAAGTTGCTACGATTTATAAATTGTGTAAAAAATCTACTGAATAATAAATGACCCATTTTTTCTTCTTTTTTAAATAAGTAATGACTTCTAAAAAACATCAGAACTTTTTCAGACATTTTCTCTGCCTGTTCCACAAGTGAACTGTACCTCTGAACCCCATACCACGCTGCTCTGCGGCTCTGAGCATCGCCTGAACCTGCACTACTTGTATTTGCTGCCAATTTCCCACAGGATTTGAAGGGGAAAATAAGAAGTGCCTCTTTGAGTAAAAGCTGTGAAGTCTGGCTCCTGGCAAATCTCAGCAGAAGGACTTTGTAGAGGTGTTAATACAGTGTAATACTGCACCGGCAGGAAGACTTGCATGCATTCATCAGTGTGTCTTTTTATTCCTTTTATTGTGTATCATTGTTTGTCTTTTGTTTACCCATTTACTTGAGTAAATGTAGTTAATGCAGTGTTTGGTTTATTGCCCTGCTGTTTGCTACTGAATTTATGGACTTGATTATATTGGGAGCCAGCAAAACCATTCTGCTTTAATTAGATTGGTGTAACTCACCCTTAGTTTACTATCGACCACGACTCTAGGCATGAACTGACATAAATTTATATGTTTTATTTTGTTTTTTTCTTCAATGGGCACTCAAAGCACATCGAGCATCATTCTACAGCCAATACTCTATATATTGCCAAAAAATATTCTTTGCTTCTGAACAAATCTGTGGTTGTATCCGGAAAATGTAGCTCGATCTTGTATATTTTTTTAGCCTGTACATAATAAGACTGTACTTTTTATTAATCCTTCAAGTAACAGCTTTGAATAAATGACAGTTGCATGTAGGGACGTCAAGAATATTTGGTTTCATCGTCAAGCGTGATTATTTTGGTCATAATATAATCGTAAGACCTAAAGAAAATTAGAATCGTGAACATTTTAGAAGCAAAATTAAGTGTTTTTATTTAATTTATCATTGAAAAATAATCTAGAATCTAAATACAAAGCATTTTTTTTTGGGCTGGCTAATAGTAATGCGTTAGACGAGCTTTCACACAGTCTCAGTAATAATCGTTAATATTCGTTAAATCGTGATGTTTTTCTCACAAAAATTGTAACACAAAAATAAAACATTGTGACATCCCTAGTTGCATAACACACTTTGATTCATTTTGCTATATGTTTTTCACGAGAGGAACGAAATGGTGTTTGTTTGTTTGTTCAGTTACTGCTTGCTTCGGTTTATATTCGGCAGATACCTCTCTATATCTGTATCGGAACTGAAAATGGATCGGTGCATAACACGAATGTTCCCATCTCCGCCATTCAAAAGGAAAATTGCCTACGCTTCCATTTTGCACTTGGATATTGTGTACGTTGACGGCTGTGTACTGTAATTTTCATCGTTATGTTGTTATAGCTGTTACGAGCCACTTCAGCATGTCGACGTTTCAACAAAGGCTCTATTCATCTATTCATTTCCCACGTACAAACATCAGTGCCTTCACCTAAAAAAATTGCCTTTTGCTCGTCATATTTTCTCTCATCACCCTAAAGACTGAGTACTTTTAAATTCCAAGGCCTCCTGGTGCTAAAATGTTGATCCCTTTTGTATGCGCTGGACGGTGTGCAAGCCTTTTCACGCTCAGATTCCGCACAGTATTTGCAGCTTTCTCCTCTCCTACGCACTTGCCCTGGGAAACAGAAATGTATTCATGCTCAAACTTTGTGTCTCATTGTTTATCCCTCGCTGTGGAACGATTAGCCCTGATCAGAACCAACGACTTTTTTGGTAAACACTTCATAACACGAAGCCAACTGAACCGTATATGCTCCGTTTTCTTGTGTGCCCTAATTATTTCATTGCGCTTGCTGCCGCTGTCGGCTTGAATTCTCTGCCTCGCGGTCACTTAAGAACTCTTCTGTTTTCCCCATGGGCTCAAGCATCCTGCCTCTAAGAAATAGTTTTTGCCCCGTTTAAATTCAGCATTTTGTGTTGGGATACATTTGGAGTCTTCTTTGCTCACTCCAGTTGTCCATTAGCTTTGGATTAGAACTGGGCGATTCAACAAAAAAGTCTTTCCATGTTTTTGCGTGGCTTTACTAACTAGAGTTTGACTTTGGATCTTTTGGTTCGGTCAATATTTGTATCGGCATTTCCTTCTCAAAATGTAAGGATGTTGGCTTTGTTATATATTATTTGTTGGTCTCGCTGCTCCGTGTCATTTCATTTAAAAGGTTTAAGCTGTGCACTGTATGTTCCAGTTCAGATTGGTTTTAATTTAAATGGATAACTTCATTATCTACCACCACAGACCTTATAGTTATTTTCGAAGCGTCTCCTACAAAATGGGGCTGGTGCTGAGCCAAAAATCAAGAGAAATTATTGCTCAAAAGGTACTCAAATGCATGTTTTGTAACTAAAGCTATGACCTATAAAATGCTGAAGAAATATTTGTACCATTTCACTGAGCTTTTGGTTGTTGCTTTAACATTGGTTTCTTGGACAACAGAGAGAGGAGGGTGGTTATTGCAGTGTGTGAATGACTTAAGGACAAGTGTAGATCAAGTGTGTAAAAAAGGATTAGGTTTATCGGACTTCCCTTTGTGCGCTGCTTTTATTTGTCTCTCTTCTCTCCAGGCGAGGCTTTTGAAGACTCTTATATTCGTAATCTGGCCATTTTTGACTTGGCTTTGGGTGAAAGTAAAATGAAACCTTTATTTTGTAAAGTAAAGACGTTTATTCTGCCTGTTTATTTTAATTTCATACAGTATAGTGTTTCTTGAAATATATTAATTTAGTTCAGTAGTTAAACTGGTTTGAAACAAACACAAAGATGGTTCCATTGAAGAGGAAGTTGGTGCTGCCCAGTGGCTGAGTGGTTAAAGCACCATCTCTCCAGTGTCTTTCTGCTCTGTTTTATTGAAGTCCAAGTAATGCTATAAAGTCATGTCTGGGAAAAAAATGCAATACTGTATACATTTTTCCCTATATTCTGCTTTCCATAGTGCTTTCAACATAAAAGCTCCAGTATTTCCCAGATGCGTTGTCAGGATCTGGTGAGAGCCCCAAAGTAACTATTGAACAGCTTTGAATAAATGACAGTCGCATGTAGGGACGTCAAGAATATTCGGTTTAATCCACAAGCGTGATTATTTAGGTCGCAATATAATTGTATTTCAATGTTTGTACTTTCAGAGGGGGGTCTGGGGGTCCTCCCCTAGGAACATTTAAAAGAGCAGATACAATTTCTTGCAGTCTGGTGAATTCTAAGAACTCTTGGGGAGTATGTTTGATAAACAAATGTGGCACATAAAGGCCTAATCTTTTCCCTATATTCTTATTAACTGAGGTCTAAAATTGTATCTTCCGAGTTCGACTGGTGAAAGGTGCTGTAGTATAGTTTGAGAGTCAATGTGATGTTAATGAATACTTAAAATATAGCCTAATGTACAATATTAGTATTATTATCATTATTTTTATCAGTTGCTTTAAATAATTGACATTTATTAATTTTAATCAATTGAATCCACTTATTGTAATTGCCTATATGTAGAGGTGACATCTGTATTCTGGTGAATTTTACCAGGCCTGGATGTTTTTTAGATTTTGAATCTAGTGCCACTGCTGTTTCCTGTTGAGCTGGAGCTCTGGCTCATTCTGACTGTTTTGCACGGTGCTGCTCTGTCATGTTGGACTTGAGCTTGAGGGCTGCGACTCGAGGTGTTTAAGTCTGACAGCCTGCTGCTGCTCAAGGTCACATCAGCCACGCAGCTACAGGTGTCTTCTACCGCTGGGTTAATGCAGCGGCTCAGGGGCAGATTCGGGGCTAGACATCCGGGGCATTTACCACCTGCAGAAAGAGTCATTTGTGCAAAGGTTGAACAACGAGGCCATGTACAGACAAGCAGCTGAAAGAAGTGACTGAAAGCTCATCTGATTTAAAAATAGTTTAAAGTGACTTTGGTAGCAACTTGTATTCATGGAGATTTTGCAGAAAATCAGACCTGAGCACTAAAAATAAAATTTAACCGACTGGCTTAAAGGAGCAGTCCTGGTGGAGAGTGAAAGTTTCAGTCAACACATTAGCATGAATGTAGATTAATAAAAAGGTAAGACAGTGATTTTTTTTTTTTTAAACTACACATTGCCCCTTTAAGGTAAAAATCTGTATCAATCATCCAGCATGGTACTATACTGACACTGCTACATCTTATATATATTGTATAAGTATTCATTTTCACCCCTAAATCATACCAAGATCTGTCTGAATATATCGTGCTAATGTGGCTTTGGTTGGCGTTTAAACAAGGTTTTGGGCACCTTGGCTGTGCCTTTAGTCATCATCAATTATTCAGATGGAAAGATTCTGTTGGCAGATTTACAATCTGAAACGGACACCAAACACCTGATGCCGTTTACTCTGCATTCTTTGTTATACTGTGATAAAATGTGAATATATGAGTATATTTCTGTGATGTATTTTATCTGCATAATAGTGATATTTTATCTGCATCATTAGTCTAAGAGAAGAACGGGTGTGTGACAGCATTTGTTTGTGAAGGGGTCGTAAAGATGTGCCAATGGATGTTTACCCTAGGGGGGGTGATAACCCAGAGGAGTCTGGGTAATGTTTACCCAAGGCTTGATCTCTACGGAAAAATACCAAGTGCCTTGATGTGAGGCTGACCAATGAGAAATGTGACCCGCCTATTCCAGAATATCTAATAAAACCAACCAGCATGGGAAAAAACGGTGTGAGACGCAGGAGGGTCAGCCAGGCTCCTTACAACGGCCTGGCTGACACAGTCCCCGCGTTTTCTCCCATGCATGCCACACAAATGTCTGATGTTTCTGTGTCGTTTCATATTCTAGGTTGAATTGTGTTCTCGATGTGTTACGGAATAGCATCGGTGTATGTCTAATTCCATGACATTTTCAGTACTAGTATTTTGACAGTTAATATCAGTACTACCATTGTCATACCTGCAGCTTTCTTTTGGTTGCAAGTGCTCCGGAAATATTTATTGTATGGGTCTTTGTACTATTTTAAGAGTAAATTTCATATTACATTATATGTGCATTTCACACAAAAGTCCACAATATACCATTGTTGGTTGTCATAGTTTTATTGTTGTGGATATAGGTGTCTGCATACAGGTATATATGTGATATGTCTCACTCTGAATTGAATTCTTCACATGAATCATTCTCTAGAGTTTGTGAACTCACAACAATCTTAATCTTGCTGGCAAGGTTAGCATACAGCAGGCTCTGCAGTGACCATTAAACATGGCTTTAAAGACAGGTTTTCCTTGTATGCCAGATATGAATGGTATTGCATTTGTGTGCTATATTGTACTTTAAGTACTCTAAAGGAGAAAATATATTTAGGACACATTTCACTGCCAAAACAGGAAGGGCTGTATTTTGCCCCCGATCTTGCCAGTCTTCTTGACATTAAAAAGTAATTGTTATTGTATGTTGATCATCGTAATCGTTATCTGGACTATGCAGACTCTAGTCCAAAGCTCAAATGAAAATACCATTTTATAACAACAACAACAAAATTATAATTTTCATCAGTAATATACCATACTTTTCGGGCTATACAGCGCTCCTGAATAAAAGCTGCGCACACGAAATTTACAAAGATAAGATAAGATAAGATATTCCTTTATTGTCCCACATGGGGAAATTTCATTGGTGCAACGCAGGTAGATACAGAGGTAGATACAGAAGAACAGATCACTTATAGGAAGTCTGAAAAACACTTTCAGTAGAAGATCTCCTATAAATAAATAAAAACTCCCATAGACAAATAAATAAATAAATACATAAATACCATTGCATGTGATCACGACAGTAATTGCACATGAATATGTGTCACGACAGCACATAGATTGCACATGAATTAGAACATAATAGAACTTGTCCATATATGGGCCGCACCTGTCAATAAACCGCAAGTGACCATGTTGTAACATGAGATATTTACACATAAATATAGTACACAATAGTGACACCCCAGTTGTCTTTTGAACCGGGGGACTCGTGGCCCACCCGCGTCCTCTGCTACGCCGCGGGACTTGTTAGACTAACATGACATGTCCCCTGGACAGTGCTTCTACTGTCCACTAGGGCTGTGTTCAAAATATCGATACGGCGATATATCGTCACGGGCTCCATATGAGTCGCCGTATTGATACTTTTCAATAACGTTAATTTATAAAAAAAAATTGTCCGGGCGGCCGTTTAGAAGCTCCCTCCTGTAGAGGGCGGTAAACAGCGCGGAACTACTGAGACAGACACACACCGTGCACCAGCGTGTACACAGGCCTGAAGAAGAGCTTTTGGCTCGAAACGTCGCTACTGTTACACGCCTCCCTTTTCCATTCTATTTGGTTTCCTTTTTCATTGATTTCATTGATTTCACCCCTTTATTTTATACAAATTCAACGCAGCCCCGGAGCTAACACAGCCCCGAGACCGCCAATAGACTCCCACACATCACACACATTACACAGACCTTGCCAATTGTTTGGCAACTTTACTTGAATGTGTTCTTTGCATAAGCTTTGTGGATAAACATGAAAATTCATGCATTTTCTTATCCGGAATAAAACAAATGCCCATTTGGTAAACTTTAAGACCCTTTTTTCAAAAAAGTATCGGGATACGTATCGTAATGAGGGAATTGTATCGGGACATACAAGTATCAGGATACGTATCGTATCGCGAGGGTCTTGGCAATACCCAGTCCTACTGTCCACTGACATCTTTTTCTACAGCGTGTCCAACACTTGCACTTCCTGCTAGAGTGCCCCCCGGTGGCCGTTAGCCAGTAAAAATCTATAAATAAGATGCACCGTTGTATCGGCCGCAGGGTTCAAAGCCTGGGAAAAAAGTTGCGGTCCGAAAAGTACGGTACTTTATTTGTAAATATTCTTCATCTAGAAGCCTTCAGTCGTCATATTTCAAACCTTATTTGATTGATTATATACATACTTTTAAAATTCTCAGTGTACAATATAGGACACAATAAAAGAATGCACTTGAGGAAGCAGGAATTAAATCACATCTGTGGATCATCAGTAATATTCAAATTCATTTTTATTCTTAATTTTTATGTTGATACTTCTGATTTTGATTTTGTCTGCAGCTTATACAACTTTTTATACCTTTAGTCATGTCCAGAAGCCATATCCTTTTAACCAAAGCATAATTTAACCTTTGTGTGTGCTGCCCTCCCCCTCCCCAGACGCCTCTTCCTCAGGGCTCTGACCACTGACGGCTGGTCCATTAAGGGCGATGGGGCGTCGCCCCTCTTGTCAATCAGCCGGCGGTCCACTTTGCGCTCCTCTGCGTGATGCAGCCTGCCTCTTTTCAACGTACGTTGTGGAGCTGTTCAATCTTTAGCCAATCAAATCCCATGAAAAATGTTTACGTCACTATGAGAAAAGCAGCAGAAAAACATTCTCAAATGGACGATTTGCTTCATGCCCATTAAAGCGTAGTGTTTAGAACACAGAGTTACGCTGTTTAAGCTGGAGACACAGCTCAGCAGGTGCGCTCACCTCACACGTGATCATGGCAGCGTCAGGGAAAGTGACGAAAGTGTTCAAAGATACGTCAAAAATAGAGATGCACCGATTGCAAAATTATTTTTAACATTTTACATTTTTATATTGTATCATCCCAGACAACATTGCTATATAGAATATTCACTTTTGGACATAAAAGAAATTAAGAAATAAAGTACGTAACCTCAAATAGCCCCCCTCTATTTTGCATCACCAGCCACTGGCCCTGACTTCAGACAAATGAGACAAACTGCTGCAGACAGGAGCAGACGGCTGGAAATCCTGTGAAGATTTACAAGTTGAGACTAAAGGCAGTGTCAGAGTTATGTCTTACAGCAGCTTCACTGTCCACAAAACAAGTTCATTTAAATCTACACTGCAGGAATACACAAACCTGTATCTGCACAATCACGTTATTTTTAAGAAATGCAGTAAAGCTGGTTATGCTTCATGGTAGGCCTGTCAGGATAGGAAATTCCAAAGTGTGATATATTGCAGCAGAAAAATATCACAGAAAACAATACTGAAACCTTTTTATTCCACCGACACAACAGGAAAATTCCAGTGAAACATTTTGACTCGCTACTGCTCAAATCTTACTATGCAACAAAGTAATAACCAAAAATATATCCCCAAAGAAAATATACACAATGAAGTTCTCCGACCTTGACGGCTCACGTGGGTTTGGGTTAAGAAGGTGAATCTGCTTATTTCAAACTTCCTGTTTGGAAGGAGAGCGCCCACACAATCACATGTGGGTTCAACATTCAAACATTCAACATTTGCTGCTTCTGGCCCCCGGGATGAGGCTGCATAGTCAAAGACTAGACCCAGATGCTTCATGGTTTATCAAAGCTTCTCTTCAAAGCTGATGTTAAAGCTACAGGACAAAAGTCTATTTTACATGATGGAATTTGTGACAAATGATTCTTGTTTTACAGAATCTAGGGGTGTTAGGCTGTTTTAGGGACTGATTGAACAAGTCACAGAAAACCCCAGATAGTTCTGTAAAGCCTGATATTTTGTCAGGGTCTGATGCTTATTTGTTTCCTTAAAAACCCTGCCCTCATCTTCCCTCTGCACTGGGATGTTTGCTGCAGAAGCTGACTCTGTCAAGTCCCCTTGCTCAAAGCAACAATAAAAAATTTTGAGATCTTCAGCAAATTGTGCTGGAGTTTGTTCTGTGGGGTCATGGTACACACAGAAATGTGCGAGGACTTTAACTGTGTGGGGACCAGTCCAATTTTGCTAATTTGATCATCTTGTGCTAAGTGAGCTAAGTTCAATCAACTTGAACATTGAAATAAACTGATATTTCTTTTTAGTTGTTTGGTATTTTGCAATCAAAATATTAGATTTTGAATACATCTAAAATGAAAATCCAAATACCCATAAATACACTGACCATATATGATTTATTCAATGGAATTTACATTTTAACATAAAAAAACAAAAAGGAATATTTTTGTTTTTGATGAATTGGGCTACAATAAAACTGTTTGATTTTCCATTTTCCAATTTATCCTCAACTTGAAAATAAAATATTGAAATACAACCTCAGAGCGTGGTTTCGTTATTTAATTCACCTTTATTTACTTTGTGCAATGCGGAGAGCTCGTGTTCACCCTTGAGGAATGTCCAGTCTCAGACTAAACAAAGACCAAATCAGGTCCAAAACCTGAAAGCGCTGAGCACCAAATGCACTGCAGTCCACTCCCGGGGCTCAGCTGCGGAACCTTGTGGCTCTTGCCTCACTGCGAGCTCAGTCCCAGTTAACCCCGGGGATTGGAGCATATGACCTTGCGGTGGGCTTGTCCCAATTTAACCAGACTAAACCAAGGACAAGTCCAGGACAACAAGGAGTCACATGCAGCACAGCACCCCACCGTCACGCACAGCTGGACACCTGAGTGCTCGATGGAATGCTGCATGGTCCGTAGTGCTTAGAGCCACGCACTGGTCAGCACGAGAGCTCGGGTTCACCCCCCGCAGAATGTGTCCGTGAACTCTGTGTATTTTAGGCACATGGACTGTCCTAATTTCACTGTATTAATTGTGTATCATTTATTAACATGAAGGTTGTTTTTATTATTATTATTATTAGGCCCGAGCGCCACAAGCTGGCGAGAGGCCTATTAATCTCGTAAGGCCGTGCGAAGCACGGCTGCGAAAGTGCGCACGTAGTGCGCACGAAATCGAGCGCGAAGCGCTCGCCCACTTCCAAACACTCACTAACGCACTCCTTCACTCATGCACGCCCCGTGCATACTAATTAGTAGTAGGAAAATGGAACATTACCGTTGTAAACGGGCGAAGCCCGTGCAAAAGTGTGCACTAAACGAGCACTTTACATTGAGATGACAACCGCGAAGCCCTTGGCCAGTACAGTGAACTAGCCCATGCCGAAGGCATGGATCATGCATACTTACTCCTGCTATGACAGAAAGAGTTAACAATGAGTGAATGGGCGTAGCCCATTCACTCATTGTTGACAACAGCAGCGCAAAGCGCTGCATTCCTCCAAAATCACTCCTGGCATCGTCCCGTACGCGAGAATCCATGCCGCAGGCATGGGCCATGCTTGTATCTGCTCAAATCAATGGAAGTCTATGGGGAGTGGGCGGGGCATCCCGACGGAATAGGGAGTGACGAGCGCGTAAGCGCTCGTAATGATGATTCCACCCCATGGCGGCATCGGGAAGGCTTAGAGCTTTCAAACGATGTATCATTTGTTGTTATAATGAAAACGGCTATATTGTTTTTGCTAAAAATATTATTATTAGGCCCGAGCGCCACAAGCTGGCGAGAGGCCTATTAATCTCTTAAGGCCGTGCGAAGCACGGCTGCGAAAGTGCGCACATAGTGCGCACGAAATCGAGCGCGAAGCGCTCGCCCATTTCCAAACACTCACTAACGCACTCCTTCACTCACGCACGCCCCGTGCATACTAATTAATAGTAGGAAAATGGAACATTACCGTTGTAAACGGGCGAAGCCCGTGCAAAAGTGCGCACTAAACGAGCACTTTACATTGGGATGACGACCGCAAAGTCATCCCCATATAAAGCACTCATTTGCCCTAAGTAGCTCACGAATACGTTCCCCATCTCTTGCATGTTCCGTGCATATAAGCATGTAATGCAAAAATTGAACATTATTACTGTATAGAGGGCCAAAAACACAAAGTGGGCGGAGCCCACTCAAAATTAACGAAAGTACCCGTCAGTGACCAGGGACCCACACCATGAGGTAGGAAAGCGCGAGCGCTTTCCGAAAATGTATAGTTTATGATATTTGAAAAATGGGAAACATTGTTTTCGCATCGGAATATTATTCTTCTTTCTTTCTTTCTTCTCGGGACCAACCCCCCTATTTTTCACCCAGTGAACATTGACGAAAAGTCACAAAAATGTGCACACCTCTAAAAATCGTGCCTCTCTACATTCTGGCTATTTCCCTTTTCTAAAATAAAAAAAAATTGGCGCGTCAGCGCCCCCAAATGTACCAAAAATGCATTGAGAGATGGGAAATGACCCAAAGAAAATCTGATCGTAGAATCATGAAATTTGGCGCAGAGGTAGATGGTGACAAGAGAAGTAAAAAATATTATTACGGCAACGCCGTCCGCCCAACCAAATATCGGCCATATTGCTTCAAAAATGGCTAAACATGACTTCGGAGTTTTTCCAAACGTCGTACTTTTACGAACTCCTCCCAGGGCGTTGGCCCTAAAAAGCTGAAATTTGGTGAAAATGCTACTGAGGAGTGGGACATCAAAAGTTATCCAAATTACATTGACCCTCTCACGATCTCTGTGCGGCGAAGCCGCAAACTGTAGCTAGAATTTCAGAAATCTCCCATATTTAAAATTTCTGCCGTTTGCGCAGATAAAGTCCGAATTGCGTCAAATTAGAATCAGTTGTTAAACTCTTTGCCCTAAACCTACTTGAAGTGAAATAAATTAATTTGGCGCCACAGCGCCCCCTACAGATTTTATATGGAGGTTAAATGTTTAGTTTTGCGAAATTATATGAAATTTGACACACAACTCAATTTTAGCATCCCCATCAAAAAAGTCAATGAGACCCCTGTCATAATTGTTATGGCGTTGCCGTAACGATGACCGAAACCTTCCATGTTATTCCAATGGGGAAATCGCCAGAACATGTTTACATTTTATACTTTCACAAACTCCTCTTAGGGCGTCAGCCCTATTAACCTGAAATTTGGTGAGACTCATCTTCAGGTGTGGACCATCAAAAGTTATCCACATTTTTATTCAAAGAGTCACGGTGTCTGTGCGGCAAAGCCGCACATTTTGCCAAGAATTCAAAATAAAATTGCTTTTTGATGGTTGAACAAAGGGGAGAAGATGTGACAGCGTCACAGATTCAGCAGTAGGCGTAATAAAAGGAAAATTGGGGCGCGTTAGCGCCCCCTCCTCTTGCGGCGTGGCGGCGGCGTGGCGAGGGCCGATCATTGCCGCTTGCGGCTATATTTATTATTATTATTATCTCAGGATCAGAATCAGAAAAGGTTTATTGCCATTGTCAATGAACAGAATTCACAAACATAGGGACTTGCTTTGGTGATACTGTGTAACATAAAACAATGATAAAATAACCTATATACGTTGAAAAGAAAACCAATCTGCTATAGGATAAAAATAAAAATAATGCATCCATGTGAAGATGGTAATTCAACTCCAGGAAATGTCTTTGGCATGTTACCCATGTTATGTTTATCAGTGCACTAGTTTTGAAGTTTATTAGTTATGATTCGGGCGATTCACAGAATGACCCAGACCACGCCCTCAGTCTGCTTCACTCCACCTCACCTCATCCCCCAGCATAATCACAGCTCTTGTTTAGAGTTTCACGCACTGCGCTCTCAGCAGTTGGGCTGACGCAAGATGACAGCAAATGAACTCCGGCAAATTACAGCCCATAATGTGTGTGAGTAATGAATAAGAAAAGACCAAATTTTCACAATGATTCGACTTTACACAAAGTTAAAAAAAAACTTTGTGTAAAGTCGAATGGCCGAAGCGTAACCTCTTGACATTAAGAATTATGCAATTTAGTTCCAAACATGATGCAAAAAATGATTTCAAAATTACAAAGGAGAGGTTTAACTTTACTCAAAATCACATCAAGAAGATTATTTTCACAGTAAAATGTTGGCGCTTTAAACTCTCTTGTGTAGTGTAGTAGATTAAAGATTCTCTTTTGAAGCACACTTCTTTTTGGAATTAGCTGGTTTTCAAAGCGTTACCTGAGTGAAGATAATTCCGAATAACAAGTAGGTATGATGGACGACAGAACAAGGGCCAGTTATTGTACATTTTGTTTTACAATTATTGAAATGTTTAACTGGATTTAATGTGGCGGTGAGTGTCATCATCTGGTTGGCATTAAGCATTTTTTAAGGAATAATTTGTTTAAAAGTGTGCGGTGTCTTGTAAAGTCAACTGCAGCCACGGCAATTAGTCTGCTTGTAACCATTTCATAAAAGTAAAAGCAACTAATATAAAAAAAAGCTGTACAAATGGCATTTGAGTAAAAGTCTTTCATATTGTCTCTAACATTCTTTATTTAGTTGTTCAGCTGTTTAGCTTGGCCCTGCAGGATCGAGCCACAGAGTGTAATAATCTTCTCACTGCTTAAATGCTTTCTCATTTAGAAGCACAAAAGAATGGGGAGCACTATAAATTTGTCGTCTCCATTTTACTGTAATGGAAAGATGACTACATTATTTATGCCTACTTTTGTTTACTGTGCTTGTTATTGCAAAGCTCAGTGCAGCCTGCATCTGTGCCCATCTGTGCCGCATTACAACAACAATGAAAAGACTCTGATGCCACGCCATAAAACTGAATGGGGAGCTTGTATTATAGGACAATTAATCCTAACATTTGGGTATTGTTTACCACAGCCACAACATTGTTTTTTTACGGGCAATTTGAAGAGGCCGCATTTGTCTGAACCAGGAACCTTGGGAGTAAAAGAATCCAATCATAATTCAGATTGATGAGCACCGGTACTATAACTGCAGGCAATTAATTATTTAGTGTTCTGTTCTGATTTCAGCCATTGTCAGGGAGCATTTGTTATAATTAGTTTTCCACTTAACCTTCAGGAAAAAGCCACAGGATTAGTTTATTAGTCCCAGCAGCTCTGGGTAAGTGGAAAATAATTGTATTCAGAAATAACACTGTAATTTTGACTTAATTATGAAGTAGGGCCGGCCGAAACAATGAATCAATAAATCGCAACTCATCAATTTATTCAAATAATAATAATCGCACCCGGAGTTTTAAGTATCGCACAGCCAAAAAATGCATACGAAAAAAACATATATAAGTTGCACTGGAGTATGAAATGCGGTTGCAAGTGTGAAAATAACAAATAATATCACATATAAGTCGCTCTGGAGTATAAGTATATAAGTATAAATATAAGTATAAGTTGCACCCCGGCCAAAACTATGTAAAAAGGTGTGACTTATAGTCCAGAAAATACAGTATATACAAACTCCTAGGCATGCCATGTGCTTGGAGAAGAGGTTTTATGACTCAGACAGGGCATTTAGTACCCCCAAAATGACTCTAAACTAAAAAAATATACCAACATGCATTTTTTTTTTTTTTTAATCTATGACGGTGTTCTCAAACAGCATCTCTTTTGTTTCACCTTTGTCAAATGTATCTCTCATTCACGGGCCTTACGCAATCCAAACAACTAATCGACCAGTCAAAAAAAACATCTTTGTAGCCTTCTATTTTGAGTCAGCAAACAGGAGGACTGACATACTTTCCATCTGATTTATTATATTGGTACTTCATTTTGTGCCATTAATGGTATTTTGTAAAATGTTGACAGAACTCTAACCTGGCACAGCGAATTGTCTGGACGCACATCAAAAGACTGTCTTATATGGCAGGCAAACATACTTATGAAAGCATGTCACTGGACGATCAAATAAACATTTCAATAGCCAGAAATACTTTGAATAATTAGGTGTAGCCTGTTGTCAAGGTTAAGTGAACAATCGGTCTCTCTGTGGAAAACCAACATCATAAATTTGACTAAATGTTCTGTACTAGTATTTGCCCATAACATCCCCATTCATACCTTTAAGTGCTCTTTACCTCATCCACATCTCACTGTATAGGAATTGTGTGACATAAACAAGACACTTTAACACAATTGACTCCTTTTTATCTGCCCGTAAATGTGCACAGCGCATATGGTTTACCATCTTTTGTAACATAGAGAAATAAAACTGTGCAGTAAAGCTGTCTCTCTGCCTTCAGTCATCAATAGCGCGCTGGCATTCATGAGGCCAAAAAATACAATTAGTATAAGACACATAAGTCTACATCTTGGAAGTGAATTCCCAGTCGTCCACCACAGTAAAGGCGTATTGTTCTATAAGTGCATAAAATAAAAAGTCCTAAAGGTGCTTCTCCTCTGATGTAGGTGAGCCGTGCACCACATTCATTTATCAACGTTATGAAGGCCATCATGGGACTTGCACAAGAGTCTTTTATAATAAGTGCTCTTCTCTCTCATTTCTCTGCTTCCACACAAAATGCATATGACCTTTTATCACGATGTTCTTTCCTTGAGTCCAATACACTTGCATTATGGTGTGTTGTGCTTTAAGGGAGCACACAGACCATCCAAAGTGCACATCTGTGACACACATTACTGTCCAAATGACGGGGACACAGTGCGAAGAGGGTTTACAGCACCAGAAGGAGGGCATAAGCAGAAGTTTAGTCAAACATATGAATATATTGGTTCTGACGAGGGCACTGCTGAGCCTGTGTAATTATATTGTGTAATTACATTTTACTCAGGCTTTAGCTCCCCTGAATCTCAGCTTGCACTAAAAACCTGGCATAAAATGATATCATTAATTATTTAGAATATTCTCATTTGCAGTTTGCACCTTTCACGTGTCCAGTGTTTACATAGTGTTTTCATTTAGCTTCACGTTAGCAAAGACTTACTCACGTTCACCTGTCCTCTGCATCTCCTCAGTGCCTCATATCCACGATTCAAGTCACATGAGTTGAATCACGTGCTGACGGTGTTATGTCCTGCCTAATTTATACAGGCGTCCAATCAAACGCATTGACATAAAAGTAACTAATGGCCGCACTAGAGAAGTGGGACTTGTGAAACGGGGTCCAATCAGAGACAGAGGAATAATGTCCCTGACAGATGTTTAGCACAGTCAGTCAGAGAAGACCCTCACAGACAGAGTGTTTCAGATGCGCTCTGAGCATTTGTCTGACTCTGCAGAATACTGGTGCTGCTAAAGCTCGGGGGGAATGTGCTGACCAGTCAAAGTGCTGGTACTGAGGACAGGTGCATCCCAGCCCACTTACAGCACTAATGAGTGGTTTGGTAAATGTATACGGTATGGACATTAAGGGGTCAAAAAAAAATGATGAAAACTTCACACATCAATTTCTTATGCATAGAGAGGATCACAGCCCTATGCATCAATAGAAGAGTTTATTGCACACTTTTATTGGAACTTTAATCTCTTCTTTTCCGAACTCAACTATGCTGAACTCCAAGCCAACTGTAATCCCTAATTTGTCAAGGAATGGTAGAAAATATTTCAAAAACAGTGTTTGAAACCGTTTCTACCACTCACTCAAGTAGTTCAGGCTTAAAATATTAAGTTAAATGTGGCAACATAAATGTGTCAAGCTATCAAAATTGATTTTCCCCATCCACCGTCTTGATGTTTAGAGACTTCGTTCTAAAAGAATAGTGTGCTTTGTTTAGATTGTATCTGTAGCGTGAATAAGCAATTAGACAAGTTCTAATACATTTCATTTGCCAGTTCATTTATCTTTGGGAGGAAACTGGGGCTGCAACTAATGATTATTTTAGTAGTCGACTAATAACCTAACATTTTTGGATTATTTGACTTATTTCTATTGTGAATTGAGACTTTTATATACAATATCAATCAAATAAACTGGATTAAATATGGTGAGTGAAGATTTCTAGATAGAGAATATGTATTATTCATGAAAATCTGAAACTGATCATTGTTTTTGTTGATACGATTAACAAAATATGACTCCTGGTATTAACACATAATGAAACGGCTTTAATCATTCTTCCCGCCTTCTTCAAACCTGCATTGACAACAACATGTCTCATCTCTGCCTTTAACGAGTCTTCTTGAGTGTTGTTTGTGAGTCACTGTGGTCCCTCTGACTGTCACCTCAGCCATCACCAACACCAACCCAGCTTCTTTTCACTCAGGTTATTTCAGGCCCTCGTAAGGAATTATTCAGCGACTCACTGTTCCCAACTCTGCCTCCCTCCACTTTTTAACACCTCGTACTTCTCTCATATGTTGAAGAGATGCACTTCTTTTACTTTTACTTCTCGGGTCTGTTTTTAAGATTAGACCTGGGACCATATTGAAATTTTGCGTCAGGATTATCATGGTCAAAGTAATTGCTCCTGACAAAAATATCACAATGAAAAAATGTATTGCTGACTTGTTTGAAATGTTACGGATGTTAATAATGATCATTTTAATATTATGATTAGTTCCATGTGTTTTGTTTTCTTTGATAAGTACGTGTTGGAGTGCGTTTCACGAGCTCATATCACACACAACATTTTAGCCTGGGCTAACTCTCAATGTCTGTCCCTAGCTGGGCTTTTACATGAGAGGCAGTCATAAACAATGCAAAGCAATACAACAGACAAAACATTGTGAATTCAAAAACAGGTCAACAATGGTTACTCCGGGCTCACGTTGTGCATGAGCAGCTCCGGATTCCGTTGCATTAAAAGTACGAGAGTAGCTCAGATCGTGCAGTGCCTTGGTGCATTATTATCCAGAGGCATTATTGAATGATTAGTTATTGCGGCAGAGCTCCAGTGCTAAATGTGAGCGATCCACTGCAAGAACACCGCTCCAAAACAGCAGCAGCTCCGGGTGAGCGAGAACTAACTCATCCGACCTTCTAAAAAGTCTCGTTTGAGTAGGACCCAGTTTGTCTCTCCCTTCAGTGCTACAGGTAAAGAGTTGTATTTTTGGTGCCTTGTACAGTGAAAGCTGTCCAAAAGTTGTTTATGCCCTCAGGTGGTCTCCACTCTGAGCTCCTCTGGTAACCAAACCAACTATCAAGTTACTAAGAGCTCTGCAGGCTCTGCAACCGTGCCATTTTGATGTAATTTTCTAAAGTTAACCTATTAAATGTTCTTAAAACTAACACGGTGGTGTGACCTAAGTGGTTTCCTATCCAATTTCTTATGGCTCTATTATAACTCTTGCCAGAATAGGCAGTGACCAGGAGCTGCAGCAGCTTCAAGCTGCAATACACTACACACTACACGATACACAAGTTTTAGCCAGATTTTCTCATGATTTTCAGTCGTGCTCTCAGTCATCTCTAGTTGAGGTCAGTCGCAGCTGCTTCAGTCTCATAGTGTGGACAAGTTATGACTGGACTCACGTTTTAATTGCAAAACGTGGCTCGCGGAAAGACTCCAGTCTCAGTCATTCAAACATTTGTGAATTATAAGCCCGATATTTGCCATGCTCCAGTGCAGCGTCATGTTTACTGACACTTCCACACACACTGAGCCCAGCAGCTAAAGACAAGGAGTGGAGGAGACACTGACGGCTGCGTCTGAGCTAAAACGTATTATAATTTTCTTTATAGAAAGAACAATGCACAAACAATGACAGCATCAGATTTATAATACAGAAAGAGCATGCACTACTTTTATAACCAGATTTGAAATACTGTCATAAGCAAACACTCACAGCATGGTTCCTTCTCTTTTCTCTTCTCATGTCTGCCTCATAAATTATCCAAATGACACAGGTTTTACTCTGGTAAAATCCACTTCTTCACCTCTGTCACTGAATTTAATGTCCATTATAGATCAGCCAGAGTAAGTTAGCACCACTGCCAGCACTAAAACATTTTTATTTTTTACCGCTACAACTGTTTTGGTTAAATAAAGGATTAAAAATATTGATTTTAAAATATATGTATATATCAAGTTTTGTGGATTAGTTATAGTATTTTGTAGGATAAAAGTGTGTTCAGTTGTTAGTCAGTGAAGTGTGAACCCCACACTCTATATCGAACTCCAGTCGTCTAGTCTGGACCCTCCTCAACATTCTAAATTCTGAAAGTCGTGTAGTGTGGACCCAGTTTAAGTGTGAGAACATCATAGAGTACATGAAATGATGAGCAGCATGAAATGGTAGGTACGTAGCCGGAATGTGTATAAACTTGCTTTGGCAACCCCGGAAACCTTTTCATATGACTGTCAAATTTTAGTTCTGAATTGAATACAAGCCTCAGGTATATGATTTCTGAGACCTGCTCAATATTGTGTCCAACTCCATTTTATCTTTAAATGGAAATGCAAAACAAAGTTCTATTGTGTACAAAATTCACTGCTTGACAAAGAAAAAAGCTTTTATTGTTAAAGTTTTAATTGAACCGCCTTTAGCTTTTATTACAACATACATTCGCAAGCTTGTGCAATGTCAGTAGAATTATTTACATCCAGTGTTGCTTTCATTTTTCACCAAAATCTTCTCTAGCGATCTATTGATAATGTGAGAGAGTCGCCTCTGCACAAAGCCTTCTCCAGCTCATCCCAAATCCGCTCAATGGGGTTCAGATCTGGACTCGGTGGTGGCCAATCCATGTGTGAAAACGATGTCTGATGCTCCCTGAACCCCTCTTTCACAATGTGAGCCCGAGGAGTCCTGGCATTGTCATTTTGGTATATGCCCGCGCCTTTTGGGTCTTCAACTGATGGAATTGTCTGGTCATTCAGGAGGTTCAGGTGGTCAGCTGATCTAATTCTTTGGTTCATATTGTGTTGTTGAGGCTAGACCTGACCAACAGCAGCAACCCCAGATCCAGGTGGTGACGTTTATGGACCTGAATGTGTACAGACAATTTTCTCCCAACACCTTTTGAAAGTATAGGCAGGATAATGATTACATGCCTGGTCTGGTGTTCCTGGATATGCATGACTCTTGCCTGCTTCCAGGGGAAACGGTCCCTTCTGAATGGACGGATTGATCCGATTAGTGAGGACATTTTTATTTCATTTTAGAAAGGCGGTATTCATGTGAAAAATGTTTTGTGATTTTCACAATCATAGAAAATCTGCCACAAATGATTATTGTCTTACGTTTTTCATGTGAATCAACAATATTATCGTCCCATTCCAAGTCGAGATATGATGTGCCAGATTGTTTATGTAAATCATCAATGTGGCTGGTGATTGATTTTTAATAGAATTTCAATATTTTATGCAGGGTTTTAAAATAACATGATAACAATCCACAATGTCAACCATATTGTCTGTTTAAAAGGGGCAGTGTTTTTCAATGTTTTTATGGTGACAATTTTAGAACTGAAAAAGGGTAAAAATTATGACCTTTGCCAACATAAAGTAATGTAATACATCCTGAATCCCGCCGTGACAAGTACGTTCCTGGTAAGCTTTCTCATCTTCTTCTCATCTTTAGTTCATGCATTGAGTCATACAGATGCTACATTTTTCCGAACAAGCGGATGATTACATCACTATTCAGGAGCCAATATGATCCTTTGCATTGACGCTATAATCCTGTGTTACAATTGTCCTCCTTTCCCTCTTTTATAAAATATACTGTGCTGTTTCTGTGCACTTTTCTTACTCATACTTTATATAAGGATCACAATGGGGGTTTCAGGAGCAGTGGGTGAGTGCCAGTCTCTGCAGATGTGAGTGGCATTGAAGCAGGGCCGGCCCAAGCCTTCAGGGGGCCCTAAGCGAAAAAAAAATTGGGGGCCCCTCACCACGTTATCAGAATCAGTTTTATTGCCATTGTCAGTAAACAATTCACACATGGGAACTTTTTTCAACGCAAACAAAGCGCACCAAAACTCCAGGGCATCCAGTTAGTTTATTCTCAACACCTCACAAGCTCAAATATTGATAACTTAAATCCCACAATGTAACTTGGTATTCCGCTGACATCACCTCTACTCCCTGTACAAATAACACACGTCCCAGATATGTTTTTGGGCGTATTTGTGGGCGTTAAGGGTCTACAGCCACATTAGCACATTAGTTTAAATTAATGAACCTTTTTCGTGTATTCTGGTGCATTTTAATGTGGTCCAGCCGGCTAAAGTAAGAGTAAAATGTTGAGGTTGTAATGCTATAAAATGATGATGTGATAAAACTGTGCCAGGAGAAAATGATTAAAGCCAGTTATTAATACATTAGTGTACTTAATTACTCAATACAATATTGGCTATGAAAAATAATTATGATCAAATTGATTCATTTTAACTGAAAATGTAAAAGTATTAGTTATCCTTACTAATTTATCTTTTACAGCTCCCAACTGTTCCTTCTTGCCAAAGTGACAAAACAAGTTATATTAAATTAAACAAATGGCATAAGCATTGCTTGATTAACAATTAACACTGATAAAACAGTGCAAACATGTTATTCCCAGAGAATGAACAGAACGAGAAGTGAAGGTCCAAACCTAGTTATAGTGAAGAGACTGTTTCTGCAACTTTGCCACTTTTGTATAAAAATATATAGTATTATTCTATAACAGACGTAATCATAATATGTCTGGTTATTTTTCACTATCAATTTATTATAATTTATAACAAATAGTCTAATGATGCTTTTTAAATAAATTGAAAAGTTTTATTGCTCTATCAAAAGTTAATTACAATATAAATGTTTGTTCTGATCAGAACATCACACACTGGACTCCTCTGTGTGAAACAATGCTGCGATGTGATTGGCTGATGGACCTTACACGCATAAACCTTTACGTTCCTCTTATTGCACGTTAAGAAGTCAAAGTAAAACAGACATCACGAGTCACGACTGATCTCACACATGGTGATGTGAGAGAGAGGGGACCAAACTCAAACCCGCTCATCTCTAACTGAGGCTGCACAGAGGCCCGGGACAGGGGCCCGGGACAGGGGCCCGGGACAGGGGCCCGGGACAGGGGCCCGGGACAGGGGCCGCACACTGTTCACTCCAAAGTCTCACGTCAGAGGTTCTGGACGAGACGGCGCTCGTCCGGACCGGATCTCCGCCTCTTAGTGACCCGGGCCATAGACGCCCCTCACCGGCCTCACCTGCAGCTAACACTACCGGGCTGGTGTAAATGTTAAGTTTAATATCTTTCATTCAGACACATATTATTATGCGCGGGGCAGAGCTCTCGTCGCCTCCAGCCTGAGCGAACTAACGTGACAGAATCGTGTTCTTTCAAACAGCAGCATTAACCGTCTCTTTGTAAGAGAAGTTCAATACCTGGAGAGTGTTGTTGAGTTTGCAGTTTCTTTACATCGTCAAGAAGCTTCTTCTTTCGTTTTTCGGCACCAGGAGATATATTCCTCTGGACATGATGACCACGCAGGCACCACGTTCTGTTGTGTTTATGTTTTGCTCTCGAGCTCCTCGCGCACAATGAAGTTGCCCAATCAGCGCAGGTTTGGTGTCTCGGTTGCCAGATTGTCATTACAAATAAATGCGGTTTGTGTGTTATATGTTACCGCTGTGTGCGCTGCCGCGCCAGCAGCGCTGCTACACTAGTGGAGCACGCTGCGCTTGCACTTCGCATAAGACGGGTTGCCAGATTAGGGGCCCTATTAACGCCTCGGGGCCCTACGCGGCTGCTTAGTTCGCTTATAGGCTGGGCCGGCCCTGCATTGAAGTTGTAACTGAACAGCTAGTTTTCCAGGAATATACTTTTCATTCAAGTATGTTAGTTTTCCTTTGTCATGTATTTGAGAATGACCGAACTGTTCTTTCAATTTCAATCTGCAATACTCAGACAGGGGGCAGGGACGCCAATACATTTACTACTGTGAGGATGTAGAGATTTCCTGAAAAGCATCATGTTTTCTCCAGACCACCATCCGAGGGCGAGCCTGAGGGACGGCAGTGTGAGTGGCTTTTCTTATCGACCTGTAGATCCCCCAGAGCACAGATAAAAGTGTGCTGCTGGTGTTTGTTGGTGAGCACTCGTCTCCAGTCTTCCTCTTGGGCCCCTGTTTGATGTTGTGGGTTACATTCTTGGTGATTTTGGCAGCTTCCATGACCTCAAATTTTGAAGTAAAGGGCACACAGCAGAAAGCTCTTTGTCTCGTTCTCTCTCTGTAAAAAAAAATATTGCTTTTTGATTTTATGACTAGGCAATTTGAGCTACATACAGCCTAGAGGTATACAGAAGGTCAGTGTGAAGCGTGCTTTCACTACACCATGTAAAAAGTATTTAAGGGTACTTGCCGTGACGTCAGTTGAAATGCATTACAAAAATCACATCCCACAAGTGCAGTACACCAAAACCAGAAGGAGCTCGTCTGTCATTCATGCACCAGGAAGTGCTACATGTCAAAAGAAATAATCATTATTTTCCTTTTTTTTCATGATATGCAGCTTTTCTAAAATAATAATTCAAACATCTTTACAATAGTAATAGAGACATAATGAATAATGTATCATATCTTTTGTAAGCTGTCCAGCAGGAGATATCACACTACAGGACAATATGTGACAATATCTTAAAATAATAGTGTTACACATGAAATATGTCTTATGAAAGCCTTTATGTTTGCTAAAGAACACAGAACAGAAAATAGTGTTGCACCTCAAAACGTACTCGTGAATGGATTCTTTAAAGCCAATTTATGTCCTCTCCCACCCAACCTTATTTCCATCTTATACTCAATGTTGGGTTCTCTTCTGGCATGAGGACATTTGCAGATTCTGAAGCACTAATCCAGCATGACTGCTGTAAATGCCTGAAGTACAACCTCCCCAATATTAATCAAAATTGCCATGCTTCATTCCAAAGCTACTTTATATTGTATGTCACGTTTAATTTCGGGTCTATTGCAGTGTTTCTTGGTTGTCAAACTGTCACTGTTTCTGGACCTGTCTGACATGTAACAGAAGCATTACACTGAGAAATGTTTGAGGTTTTGACAGGCTATTTCCTTAACTGTTTTAATTTGTTTTTGTATTTCTTTTTTTTTCTAAAGCACATTGAAAGCTACGTCTTTGCTCATTTGAATAACCTGGCATGTGTAAGAGATTTGAGCACCTCTTCAAATTAAATCCACGTACAGCAGCAGTTGTCTTGAATGCTAAATACAGTGCAATGTGCGCATTGCTGCTGATCATCTGTTTAACCGGTCTAGTCATTAGCACTTGGCAGCCACAGTGCCCCTTTGTATGTTATTTTTGCAGCTAGAGTGTGCAAATGTGTTGTTCAGTTTTGCTCCAGAATAATTCTTCTTCTAGTCAACCTATATTTTTTCAGATTTGGGTCACACCAGTAAATGTAGAATGTAATACCAGCTGTACCAGAAAATATATTTATATTCATATTTCCCCTTCTGGATTTCCTGTTCTAGGTTGTTGCTTTTATTTATTTTTTATTTTCAAACAATATCATATATTTGCTGTGTTCCACTCATCTTCTGTGTCTGAGAGAACATGGGCAGTAAATGTGTTTAAACAGACATGTGGGATTTTGAGAAGTCTCTTCTTTCGTATCCTTCTCTGAAAAAAGACGGATATGCCATCAGGAGTGACACTTTTTCAGCCTTTTTATATTTGTGGTGAGTTCATAGGATTCACACACCCGAGCTGTGACTGTTCCCTAATCTAACTGCAAAGCCACATGGTGTGTAAAAGATAGTGTATAAAGGGTGCAGAGTTGAAACTTTGTGCACGATAGCATCATTGGTTCAAATTACTTGAGCAGCCAGCCACAGAGACCGAACTGTGTAAATATTTTTTTTAATGGAAATATTTCCCTCAAGGGTAAAATCTGTTAATGCTCTATTTCCAGCTCGCGCCATGAAGCTGGAAACGTTACTATTCTGAAATATTTCTCAACTCATTCTGCCTTTCTACACAATTTGCAGGTTAATTGTTGGATCCTCCATATTTGAAATCAACACATACAGTACATTTAAGAGGTTTGTTCCACATTTTGGGGCTATAAAATCTGTGATGACTGTAGGCCTTTTGGGGAAATCTTTGTATTGCGATTAATAAACACCAACAATACAAACGCTTTTTCCCTCAGATGTTTATTTGACGGGGACAGTGTACATCAATAACACTGCGGTAAATGCCCCAGCACATTTAAGCACTTTTCCAATAGATTGCCGTAAGATTGTCATCTCAGCGCTTTACTTTATGAGCCCACGTACAATGATTAGCCCGTAAACGCCACTGTTTTTTTGTGATGGGACTCAGACGCTGTAATATCCAGAGAGTCCACTTACAGAGACCGTACAGAGACCTACTTACTGGAACTTGGAACTGGTCTAAGCCCAATTAGCTCAAAAATGTGGGAGTAGTATTTTTATCTTCTCCTAAATTTATGATATACTAGCCTTTTAGCTAACATTTACATTTACAGTTTTTGATTGTACACTGTCCCACTGAAAACTAAATGAATAAATACAAAATGATCCAGAAAATAGTCAACTTTCACACCAGCCCAAATGAACTGTACTTGCAGGTTTTCTGAACTCAAGTTCACGTCAGAGAAAATAAACCTAGATCATGTAATAAACAAACAAATAATAAAACTGCCCTGGTGAGAGCAGGGAGGACATTCAGCAAATTGTCAAGCCTTATTTGTGCTTAGTTGCTTATGATCTCTTACTATTATTATCACAATATAAAGATGTTATGAGCGGTAGTTGCACCCAAGTAGCTTTGCACCCTTTTTTCAACTAATAATTGTTATTACTAAATGAATGCCGATATTATAGTGATATTCAAATGCAATAACACTTTACTTTTACTGAATAGGAATAGTTCTGCATGCACTAGATTACTACACCTACATGTTCCAAAGTGTAATAATACAATGCGTATTTATCATTTGAAGAATGATTCAAGTGCATTAAAAATATTATCGCTCTGTCTCTAACCAGCCATTAATGCTGCCGCTCTCTCCCGAAAGGTAAAATCTTGAAGCATGAAATACTCTGGCCTGAAGTGCAACATATATATTTGTTTGTTGCCTGTTTGAAGTGTCAAAAAGTGAAATGTGTTTTACAGTATACATCCGTGTGTGGTGACTGAGCTGTAGAGGTGGAACAATTCGGTGGTTATTTGATTTCCTTCATTGCTTGTGGACTGACAGAAGCCTTTTGATAAAGTACTTTTACTGTCAGTGGTGCTACGACTCAAACTGAAGACTCCAGCTCACTTTGTCTGTCTCACACGGACCCTTTGGCCTACAAGTAAATTTTTCCCCCCAATGAAATGCTTGAAATAGTTGGTTCTTGTCTAATCACAAATTGCACTGCTTAAAGGATGTCTGACAGACACGCGGCCTAATTTGCCCGTCTCAAAGAGTCGACACTTTGCCTCTGATGGGAGAAGAACTTCTTTTATCACATTTTTCATGTAGCGCAACATTGACTTTAGTTTTCATACATACTTTCTTTTCAATGTATAGAATTACTGGCCCATATCTGACAAGACATCTGTACCGTGAAATGGGGTGGGAGAAGGTATAGACATTCCGCAAATGGTCTAGCCAGGAATCAAACCCACAATGCCACCGTAACACACCCCTACACCACTGACTAATGCAGTTCATAGTAGGGTTGTGTTCAAAATATCGTCACAGTATCGTTTTGGGGTTATTGTTTTTTATTTTTTGGCCCATAGGCTTTATTAGACAGGACTGATGAGTGAGAATAGGGCAGGGGTGGGCAATTATTTTCCTCCGAGGGCCATATTCGAATCCAGGCAAGTAGCGGATCATCATCTACAAAAAATCCCAAAAATTAAATATCAAATAAAATATCACTTTTCTGTCAAATATAGGCTATTGAATCTATTATTCATTATTATATATATTATAATTCATTACACGTCATATTTATTGATACAAGTGCAGACAGATGCCTGAGGGCAAAAAATAATAATAATAATAATAATAAGTCTTTTTTTTTTTTTTATATTACTTGGACAAGCTTGGCTGGCCGGATTGAAAGGCGCTGCGAGCCGGATGTGGCCCGCGGGCCGTAGTTTGCCCACCCCTGGAATAGGGGGATGAGAGAGAAGGGAAGACATGCAGTCAATTGTCAGCGTCGGGATTTAAACTCATGGCCAGCTACACTTGAAGGCTGGCTTAGGTGTGCTGTGCCTTAACCACTCGACCACCGGGCAGCACAGTAGAATAGAGTAGAGCCATGTGTGAAAAGGAGAGGTTGTAGACTTGTTGTTAAATTGCACCTTGTCTGGGTGAGTAATGATGATCAATGAGAGTTGAAGTGTCAAAAGAGGGTGTAAAAAAAACTTTAAGATAGACACTTCTTAGCCAAGAACTGCAAAATCACGCACAGAGCTATATTCACAACATCTATATTGGACATGCATGGTCTCACAGGTGATGACAGGTGATGACAGGTGCTGACAGGTGATGACAGGTGCTGACAGGGGCTGATAGGGGCTGACAGAGGCGAACAGGCACCTTCACTGCTGACAGGGGCTGACGGGGGCTGACAGGCACATTCACTGCTGACAGGGGCTGACGGGGGCTGACAGGGGCTGACAGGCACATTCACTGCTGACAGGGGCTGACAGGCACATTCACTGCTGACAGGGGCTGACAGGCACATTCACTGCTGACAGGGGCTAACAAGGGCTGACAGGGGCTGACAGGCACATTCACTCCTGACAGGGGCTAACAAGGGCTGACAGGGGCTGACAGGCACATTCACTGCTGACAGGTGGCCGTTTTCCTATCATCACAGGGCCAAGCAGTTCAAGAAGGTTGATCTCGATCTCATAAGCTTTCCACTCGTGACATCAGAGCACATCAGGGTAAAGTAGGACACAAATCTAACCGGGGTGCACCGTGTTCAGATCAACACAGATAAACTCTGATTGGATCTGCGCAGGTCTAGCCTTTCCTAATTTGTCAGCTCCGTTCAGATTACCGGTACTATTAAAGCCGAGAGGAGAATTGATGCTGATCGCTGAGAGAAGGGGCATTTTTAAAAGTAGTGGTTTTGAGTACTTGTCCACTTAAAGCATCGGGTTGGGTTATGCCTCATCCCTTTGCCTTGTGATTAAAATGAGTCTATGAAGCAAACTGATTTGTCTATTCATCAATATCATCGACACAAAGAAAAAACACCACAGGTTTTGCAGCTTGCATGTATCCTTGTGTAACATAATTTTTGTCAAGCCAATCATTCAAACAGAAATGAGAAGAAGCTTCTCATTTTGTCTTTACAGAACCATTTGTAAATAAACCTAAAAGGACTCAATACTCAAGGACTCAAGGACTTAACAATACTAGCACTTGCAGTGCAGGCTCCAGTAGGAACACCTCAGGCATTGAATTCTGGAGGTTCTGGCTGTTATTATGAGACCTGGTCATATATGTGACTGAACGTGGCCAATCCAGTTACATGTCTACCCGGAGACATTTTGAGTTATTCACAGATTCTGAAAGTGTGAATTCAAAGCTTTCCAATGATGTCTCACTCATGTAGATCTGATAATATTTGAGTAAGTTGTGGTCATTTGAATTTAAACAACTCTCAAAACCATTCACTGAGAAAACGGCCTCTAAAGTTTCTCACCTGAGAGAGCCCAGAGTCACAGGGGGGCTCATTTGCATCTCATTGAGATAAGCCCTCCCCCCTGTCACACTGACACCACCTTCCCCCTACAGCTGTCACTGAAGACTCAAGAGGAGTGTTGTTATTGATGGTAACTGGACTTGAATCAGAATTAGAAGTTACTATATTAAAATGGAAATACTTGGATTACAAAAGGCCCTGAATAGAATCAAAGAATCAGAATGAGAATAGGGTTCATTGCATTTGTCGGTAAACATAATTCACAGGTGATTCAACACAAACAACAAAAGATAAGATAAGATAAGATAGCCTTTAATGTTACAACGCAGTAGATACAGGGGGAAAGGACAGATAATTTATAGGAAGTTTAAAAAACACCCTCAATAGAAGAACTCTTATAAACAGATGCCAGGGCCAGGTATACGAACTGCAACATATGAGATAATAGACATCATAGGTACACCATCAGAGTCCAATTACGTCCGCAGCCTCTTTTGCACATTCGTCTTCTGTGCTGTGACTCTCGGCGCTGGGCATGTGATGTCTTTTGCCTCGTCAGCACAGAAAGGCCTGATTTTTTCATGCAGGTAGGTCTGCCTGTCAATGTTCAATCCAGGTGGGACCAGGACATGGAGATTGTCAACCGGAGGCAGAACAGCTGTAGTGCGTAGTAGCTGAAATTCCACTGGTTCTGCTCCACAGTGACTTTTCGCAAGCACCACACCTGGTCTCTTGGCATCAAAGCTGTAAGCAAATAACAGGTCAACATTTGCAGTCTGATTTTACACAGTGTGTGTTGCGTGTCCCTGTGTTGCTGCTTATCAAGTAGCCATGCGGCTGGCGGCTCAGCCCATTGGCTGACTACAATAGCGCAGCTGTTCATATGGAAATGCGGTCACACCCCTCTGCACGTCCAGAGAGCGCCCGAAAACACCACATTTTAAACGGCTTTATTTATGCTTTTAATGCTGCAAATACTGTTACTGATACATCGAATGGCTGGTCCATATCTTCAACTTTCACATAATGCAAAAAACCGAAAATCACAAATTTGGGGGAAAAAAAGTAAAATGCTGTTTTTCTCAGTTTCACCGAGGCCGACATGGTCCGACAATTGCGGTGGCGAGTCACATATTAAGAATGAGCAGAACCTCTTGAAGCACACTGTGCATGGCATTTTCTAAATGTAACACCTAATTACGAATTTCATCTGTAAATTCCTGTGGTGATTTATCTTGTTGTAATATTTTAATTTGATAATTCTTTGAAAAGCAAAATTATATTCCTGGGAAAGATGAAAGGATAGTTTTGCACAAAAACCATGGCACGGTTATTTACCTCCTGCTATTTTGAACTGCACTGTGTTTGCACTGTGAACAACATGCAGACTATGGCCTCATGTTCTTTGAGGTTTGCTCATTCATTCGTATATCCTTTATTTGCCCTGCCGTTATTCTCAGAAGGCAAATTAAAAGAGGAATAGGCCTGGTCCACCAAAGAGGCTATGTTTTTTTTTTTTGATTAAGCAGAGCAACCATGACAGCATTTGTTGTCATTGGTGTGAGTAATGTTTTTTTTATTATAGGTTTTTGTGAAGAACTTTTGTAGCATATTTTTGAAGCATCTTCAGACTTCAGGGATTCTGTTTTTACTGTTCCAGAGCAAGTGGTCCCAGTCAAAGTATTTCATTGGCTGATAAATGCTAAAAGGTAAGCATAAATGTCTCACAGCCACTAATAAAAAGCTCTTGTAAGAAATGCACAGGGCAGCAAGATCGTATAAGGACGGCCCCCTTCATGCAGCCAGGGGGGCTAATCCTCTGAGCGCACAGTGGCAGAGTGACTAATGACCCAGAGCGCTCTATTATTATCAGTGACATGCATAGACCTCTGTCTCCACTCTCCTCCCCCCAAATGACTCTTTTCACCCCAACCAGTAGAGCCATTCTCCTGGGCGTCCAGCAGCACCTCCCCTTCTCCCCAACTCAATGTCCCACAATCCAATCGAGGCACCAACTAAATGTGGACATCAGCGCTCCAGGAAATAGCCTTGTCCCGGTGAGACCGCGACCTCACAGCAGCACAAATTAGCCTTGTGCCCTGCTCCAATCAAGGTTGAAAGTGGCCCTCATAATTTGTCAGGTTAGAGCGGTTCTTCCCATCTGACTTCACACGATGAGGGTCTGTTCTTAGCCCTGATTTGATTTCCAGACGGGCATCGCTGAGGTTTTGCAGAGGCACACTTTGTGTAATTTGAGAAAATGTCATACATTTAGCAATAACTGTACATAGTGGGACCTCTGGGGTAATACCATATGTGGTAATAGATGTATGATTTATTCATATTGTTCACCTTTAGTTACCATGGCCACGCCATTACCATGGTCACAAGCTGGCTCAAGCCTTATTTTTGGCCTGACCTTTTATTTTAACAACTTAATCTGTATCTTTCAATGGAGGATTAGGTGATTTATTTATATTTATTTATTTTCCATGCTTGTAAATGGATGACAAATTCAGGCTTATCAAGACTGAAAAGTAAAACCAACTTGTAACAGTGTTCTCTCATCATTAGGTCACTTTGACTGGTTCATTGTTCATGCATCCTAAATCCTAAAGAAATATATATTTTTAAATCTGACCTGGGTCATACATGACCCAAACATTTTATGCACATATATAATTAAAACACATGAATCTGTGGCGCTTACTTGATTGGATGTTTAAAAAGCTCTGTTCACATAATTCCAATGCAAAAAAAGAACTACATAAATGCTGAGTAAAATAAAATATTTGGTTATAAAAACGCAAAATAATTTAGATATTACCCTTGTATTTTAAAATCTTATATCAAATGTACTTTTCTATTTCCTTGCTTTGAGTAAGTACAAAAGTTGGCAAGGTCAAATTCTGTCTGCACCAGTCAACCCTCTGCTGTCTGTGTGGGTGTGTGCGGTGGTCTTCTGAGGCAGCAGACTCACTCAGCCCTGGCCCCAGGAGAGCTTCTGTCCTACTGTTTGAACTCTTCTCTCTCCCTCTGCACACATCCACCCATCCTGACACACACACACACACACACACACCCCTCTCCCTCTCCGCTCCTCTTGCGCTCCACTGGGCTCCTGAAGGTGAGCCAGTCCCCGCTGACCTTACTGTACACATTGCTTTCTTTCTTTAAATGAAAGCTGCTTTCTCTTGCGTATATCTCTGTACTTTGCACACACATTTTCCTCCTATGCTTATACTCTTTATGTTTATTTAAAAAAAAGAAAGGCACGCAGGGTAACATTCTTATAGTTGCATGAATTATAATACATTTGTAATAAAACCCCGTCTGAATGACTGCAGGACTTTTTCAAAAGACTCCTTATGAAGAATGTACCCCTGCTGTGTAGGTTAAGGTTAAGGTACACTTTATTGTGCCTGTAGGAAATTTGAGGACCCATCTCCAGGTCTTGAGCTATACTTGGTTAGGAATATCAAAGAAAAATGATAAATAAAGTGGCGCTTTTAATGCCGTGCACCGTCTGATTTTACGCCGTGCGCTCGTTTATGATCATATTGGCTTTCCATACTCGTTGACCGTGTGTGCGCCGCTTGTGGTGCACGCACCCTGCACTCGAAAATGCCCTTCCACATTTTAAAATACCCCGTTGAAAATACGGTAAGACGGGCGTCTATCTAAACGCATGCCTACAGTGCAATGGTGTGTGATCAGGGCAATCAAGGAATCTAAAATTACTATATTTAAACTGTTCTGAAAAATATCCAAATAAGCCTGTTTTCCTACAGGCTGGTGGGATGCTTGGTTCCTGCCCCTTGTGACTGTGTTCAGAGACATGTTCATTCTCCGCTCTCTAACATGAGCTTTTAGAACCAGAGTTGTGCGTACACACTGAGGACAAAACGGCCTCAAACCAGGCAGAATAAACCTGTGTGGGAATCATTGATGTTTGAAGATTTTGCCCTAACTTCACATGTGCAGAGGAGAAGCAAAGCAACAGCAGTGCCAACTTTCAACAAACTGATTTGAGTCTTTGGTTGGAGCTAAGGCTCTTACATTACTAATGATTAGACGTTAGGTAGAAATACAGGCTGTATTTTAAAAACATAGAGCAGTAATTTGTGTAATGAATTAGTCAGTGAAGTGAGCCTATTTAATCTATTCAGCACATTTTTATAGAGATGGGAGTTTAGCTCAGTAGGATTGGCATTCGCCCTTTCACTTTTGTGCTAATCACTAAATATTGATGAAGTCTGCTTGCTCATCCATAAAAGTCACTGCACGGCGCACGCTACTGCTACATTGACACTAGGACTGTAAGATGTATCACAATCTAATTGAAATTTGAAATGGCCATATTTAGCAAATCGCAGACTACAACAAGATTTCCTCTGAAAACATCACGATATATTTTCTAGTATAAAACAGTTTTTCCAGCCTTTTTGTACTCTGTATTGTCTAGCACTGTTTTAATCTGTTTACTAGTCTATTGCCACCAACTATTATATTTTCTATGTTTAATGATATCCATGCCCAAATGATCCTACAGAAACATAATAATGGATGTAAAATCTGATTCCATGTATCGCCTGGCAAAGTGCTCACGTACCCCTGGAAAACTGGTTTACACCACTACAATCTGATATGCAGAGAATTATTGTACTAGTTTAGCAATTCATGTTTCAGTCTTCCCTCATATGGAAATGCTCCTGTTGATGATTTTATTTTATATACTTTTTTCAGAATTCTTCAGCCATGCAGTGTGTTTGGGCCTAACTGCTAACAGCTGTCTGTCACACTCCAATCCCTAAAAGCCCCTTATGGAGTGTGACATGACAGTACATGACAGCAACTCGACAAATACTGCACTGTCTCCTAATGAATAAAGTCCCGTCATCAGCTGGTTTATAGATGTGGCCAAATGAAGCTATACTGCGTCCATTCACAGGGACTGTTTGTGACTGGCTGAAATCCTTTGTGTTTGCCCAGTAATTAATTACACACTTGACAATTCTGATCCTGTTTAGTAAATTAGTAGAAAAGAAAGCAAAATATTAGCTAATAATATATATTTTTTTAAATCCTGGAATCTAGTTTCAACAAGTGAATGGATCCAATTACAGCAGATAATTGCTCTGTGTGAATATGTTGAGTATCGCCGTATGACCCAGAGTCACAGATTGAAATCTCATAGTGAGGTTTCTTTCTTTGCTTTGCTCTGTTTATGCCAGTGTCACTTGGTCAAAGTTGATTTATGCATGTTCTATGTTTGGCTGAATTGTAAAGCCATTCAAACTCAACTGGTGTTCTGTGATTGAGCTCATTGAGCTTTGAATAGGGGAAACAAATTGCAAGGACATTGATTCCCCCCAAAAATAAGGCCTATTTCCAACTCTATTCCGAACATGCTCACACAAACGCCTCACTGGAAATTGGGGTGTTATTTTGCCTTTTCTGCAGGTGAATTCACAACCTTTCTTTCCTCTGTCTGTGCAGGTTTTTGGAGATTATTACCACTTCAAGCATCACGCAGTGGAGAGGAGGGCTTTGTCCGGCCATGTGACCACACACAACCGACTACAAAAAGATCCCCAGGTAAAAAAAAACAAGCTCTCACCATCCAAGCTCGCCCCCGGGCACAGTATGCTGGTGACAAAAGGCCAAAAGCAGATTTGATTACACACAGACAATGTCCACAACAGCAATAAAGGAACGCCACACTCAGTGACAGCTTCTGGTGTATTCTTCAAGTGTGAGATAATTATTTTCCATCTGTCTGTTATGTACCACTTAGATATAAATATGCAAAAAATATGCTGGCAAATAACACCACAGCTGAGACCCAACAAAAATGTCCAAGTCTCATTTGGAAGAGGTGAACATCGCTCTTAAAATACATCCTCCTCTGATTGGTCGTCAGTGGGATATTCATATGCATGAATTTTCTCTGGCAATTATGACAAATCCATTATACACACGGTGGAACATTACCAGGTCATATATCTTATTTTGGTTGATATTGATTGTTTTGATGTATTTTCAGCCGTCTGTGCTGGAGAAATGCCTGGCACAACTGTCTGCTAAGGGTGATAAGATTTTTCAAACTAAACTGGATTAAGCACTTGACTGGACACATTGCAAATAACCCACATCTCCAAAAGAAAAGCAAGAAAAAGAAAAGCAATTGTGGCACATTAATTATGTCTTCTATTCACACAGAGCACTTCAGCTCTATCTGCTGAAAGAACACATGCTGCTGCTTAATGCAACAATGTAAAATACAATCATCTGCTTTGAATAACAGCCCATAGAATTCAAAACAGACATGTATAACTAGTTGGTGTTTTTTGTTCAGTAATACTTACAGGATACAGGAAAATACAGACTTTGTTTCTTATTGTTAGATTTTCTTTTGTTTTTGTTGCAAGATTGGAAAAAAATTATAATTCAATCATTTGTGGCTCAAGTATCACCTGAGTCACGCCAGATTGATCTGTGTCTCACTCTGAATTGAATTCTTCAAAATCAATCTGGGAAGACTCGCCGAGAGCCGGCGCCGGGATCTTAAAAAAATACTTCATGCTGGTGTTCTTTCTCATCCACAAATATGTGCCATTGTGTTAAATTCTTTGAAAAATAATAATCCGTATTTCTCCTAAAATTGGCCGGAATATAATGGTCGGCACCGCCATGTTTGTTTTGGTTAGATTGTTTCGACTTACTCCCAAACCACAGTGCTGCTCTGGTATACAAGGGCTGTGCAATTACTAAAATTTCTATTATGATTATTACTGATATTGTTACACTCTAGCCGCAAATACACTGTCAATAGATGAAACTGCGCGAGTCCCGAACCCTTTTGGTTCTTTCAAAATGCTCTATATGTATTCACATAGAGTATTGGTTTTCAAACTTAGGGTTGAGTGTTGGGGTCGCAGTAGATTTTTAATGCGTCAGATGAAGTTGTCAAGTGACTGAGTGTTTTGAGGCTGCTCTTCGTGCAGCGCAGGGAAGGACTCCTGCTGCCAAAGTCCTCCACATTCACATAAAACACCCACTTATTCTCAAAACTGCCACAGCTCCAGCTCAGGTGATGGTTCCCCTCTGGCATTATCCGACTAATGTGGGTAATGATGCAATGCGTTTACATTGCTTCCTTTCCATACGCCTTCATTAAATACAGCATGTGCACGGTGTGTTTTTGGGGCATCTACATTGAGTTAGTGGCAGAATGAATGAAGTAAAACAAGAACTCTTTCTCCCGAGACGTCTCCGCAGACTTTGTCATACAGTACAAGCACAGAGTGCGGCGCAGTGGATACTAGGGCTGGGTATTACCAAGACCCTTGCGATACAATACGTATCCTGATACAGGGATCACAATATGATACAGTTATATAATATGATCAGGTCCACAGCGCCCTCCCACCTCGGCCCAGAGGAGCGCAGCACAAACAGCAGATCAAAAGTACTATTCCACCTCGTTTGCACGTCAGTCATTAGCTTGTGTTCCGGCAGATTGAGCAGCTTCTGCTTTTCCTGCAGGATGGTAACGCTCTTTAGGAGTTCGCTTCTAAATGGCCGCCTGGACAATTCATAATAAATTAATATTGGTGGTCAAGTGGTTAAGGCACAGCACACGTACTCCGGCTGTTTGCTGCGTGTCCTTCCCTCTCTCTTATCCAACACTTCACCCTGGCCTCTCCTGTCTAGTAAAGCCTACAGGCCACACAAAAAAAATTATAATTAAAAATCAATACCGTGACTCAGAGTCTCTGACAATATATTGCGGTATACATTTTTGGAACACAACCCAGTGGATACAGACTGACCCACACGGAGCGTGGCGTTTTGTCACTCGTTCGTGTGACACAGATAGAGTGGATTTATTAATTATGAAGAAATAAAACTTCATTATGATTATGATTATCTTGCTGTTTACAGATGGTCCCTGAAAATTCAACATTAAATGAAGAAAGCAAATAGTATTTGACAGTGACCTTTAGTTTGTGTGCAAAGGGCACATGGGGCGGCACACCTAAAGGTTAATATGCTGTATTATGTGTCGATATAATGTCATAACCTTTTGCATGCTGAGTATCATGCGAACATTTTTGTCCACAGTAGAGCCAAGGAAGCAGCAGGGAAGCTGGTGAGAGTGGGCTAGCTGTCATACCTGTCCACCCAATAGAAACAGAGTGGAATATTTGTGTGAACTGTTTGTCAAAGTATTTTTTTATTGTTGCTCCGTAAACAATGAAGCACTAAGATGACTATAAATGGGCACTTATTGTGAACAGAGGTGTTGGCCTTGTTTTCTAAATGTCAGTTTTTGATACTGAATGCTTTTCATTGCCATTCACTATATCAATAGTGCTTGAAAATCCGTTTGATGGCTGGATGAGGTGACTTGGAGCCGGTAAAATGCTCCCCCTCGTCACTCGACTCAAACGCTCACACTGAGGATGTGGCAGAGCGCTTTAAGGTCAATAATCCATTCAACCGTCACTTAACAACAAGACCTATTTGAATGTAAACATAACTAATGGAGGAAAGTGAAGGTCAGGCATGTGAATGAAACAATTTGCTGTGTAAGTTTCATATTGAAAGCAGTTCACACACTGTTGGTTTTGACACAGCATGGCCAATACTCAAATACCTATGATTGCCAGATTCAACACTTATAAAACCAGGTCCATTAAATCCTTTGACCATTGTGTGCAGTCCCACTGGTTAGGATTGTTGTTTTCCGGAGCTGCCAGATAGAGCCCTCCTGATGTGGTGTGACGAGCAGCGAGGTCCTGGAACATCATTAGTGAATATAGGGATATGGTGACATCTATTGAAGCCAGTCGTGTTGGGAATCAGATCAAATTGATGTTAACAAGTTATGGCCAGCAGTTGGTTTTAGAGGTTTTTTAAAGCGCGGAAAATTGTGATAATTAGCTCTGCCTTCCTACAAAACGACAAATAACAAAAGAAAGTGGCTTTAGAAGTTGTGAATGCTTTTTTTTTTAATGTTCTCACAGGAGAGTTAAACAGTTCTGACTGTCCTTCCAGGGAACATTACGGTTGCATTAGACAAAATGGCACGCATGAATTCCAGTCAGAATAATAGTAGTATTAGTCAGAGCAGGAGTGCCCAAAGTGTTTTTCCTCTTCATTAGCGAGTCGAGGCCCAAACCTAATGACAGTTTGATCACACAATTGTTCTTCTCGGAGATTTAGGATTACATTAATACGCCTAGTGTATAAGATACTATGAGTGATTGATCCTTTTGATTGATTATGTTTGTTTATTGGCAAACGTATATGTATTTTATTGTATATTCTGAGCACCTCTGATTTGGCGTCTTTAAGTGGCCACTTCTATTTAAGCTTCAGTCTCTCTCTTCCATCTTGTGACAGTCTTTTTAGTGAGAAATGGAATAAAAATAGATTTTCTAAAATTCTCAGCATCACCGCCCCACTTTTGGCACCCCTGAGCCAAAGGGAGAAATGCATGCAATTTTGGTAAATGCTTCAGACAGGCCTCTACTCTAGCAATGTTTGAATCTAGGCCAAACAAAATGTTGTTTATCTTGGTAGGATTTTAATTGCACTCTTATAACTGTTTTGTGATTTCTGTCCTGTCTTTGTGATTTTAATAAAGGTTTTCCTGTTGTTGAATTGCCTTATGTACAAATTGTACTCTACAAACAAAGTTAATAAAACCAGGCAAGGCAAACAAAGTAATAAAAATAAAAATAAAAACATGCAGTATGTATTTAATTCACTGGTGTACGATCTGAGAAAAACAACTGCCTATACGCATTAGAATAACAATCACTTCTCAACCTTCAAATCAGAAAAAGAAAAGATTGGTAGATTTCTGATAGACGTGCAATCAATTGTTGCAGCCCACTTGCAAACAATAATGTTAAATGTATTATGATCTTGGATTGCAATTAAAGCCAGTGGAGAAATAACCACCTCACAATGACATCCTAATTGCAGAAGGATTCCATAAATGTCCAAGTACTCTTTCATTAGCCACAATTCATTCTGACCTGTTTTTTATTCAAAAGGATTTCAGTGACAACAGAAGATTTTTTTTTCAATTATATTTAAGTAATTGGGCCTTTTTCATCAAGGTTCACAGTTAAAATTTACAACACAACGTTTTCACAATTTCAGAAGCATTCATTGTTTTGTTTTTAACATGTCACCTGTCTATCACATTTGATTAGTTACCAAACATGAATTTTTTGAGGATTATAAAGATTTAAATGTACAAAAGCAGAAAGGAGAAGACACAGTGAGTTTTTTTATAAATGCTCTTTGAACCTTTCTGTATGCAACATTGGTATTCAGTGAATGCATGCAATCTTATCATTTATCATTTATTGTAGGTCAGATATTTGGTAAGGAAAAATGGTTTTAGGAGCTCTTCTTGCTTTAGGAGCTCTTCTTGCTTTAATCATCATTTCAAAGGTCGACTACAGCCCCACACATATTGCCACCGTTGTCTGTGGTTTCTCTGTCGCTTACAATCATCCCGTCAAAATAATGGTGCTGTGTAAAGTTGATATTGGCAGCTGCACAGGCATTTGTCATTATTCCACAGAGCGCTGTTTGTCATCGCCTCTCTCCGTTCTGCGCACAGGGTTCTTTTAGAGGAGAGCTGATCGATTGGCTTTGGGGAGGCCGCTGTTGTGGTTTTAACATGCTGAGATCTGGTGTCGTTGTTAAGGAGCTTTCAGTGGTAAACAAAAAAGTCCCTGACCCCAGAAAAAAATTTATTCAATTGAATGTTTTCTAAAGATTTTCACGACATCCAGAAATAACAGTGTTAAATCAACACTTACAGACACAATGATTGCTTATGAGGTTAGAAAATAGAAACCATTGTGAAATGGGATGTGGTTTTAGCGGCATATTAACCACTTTGATATTTATAATTGCTCATACCCTTGAAGTAGTAGTTAAATTCATTATCTTATTTCTAGTAATTCTCCTGGACAATACTTTTGCACATTAGGGTTGTGTTCAAAAAATTGATACGGCGATATATCGCCACAGACTCAGTATCAGTCACACTCAGTCACACTACACTCGGCCGAGGTGAGAAGGAGCTGTGGACCTCATCAGAATCTGTGCAGAAGATGCTGCTGCAGCATGTTCAAACCATGTCAATTTTTTGGCAAGAAACATGCAGTACTTTACTAGAATATGTTCCTTATAATTCTATTTGGATCAGTTGGTTGGATATATGAAGTTATTAGAGCAGAATGGATTTATAAATAAGTGCTTTGTGGATAAACATGTAATTTAATACATTTTCTTATCCAGAGTAAAAACATTATCCATTTGGTACATTTTTAAGACCCTTTTTTTTTTAATTATCGGGATACGTATCGTAATGAGGGAATTGTATCGGAAGTATCGGGATACGTATCGTATCGCGAGGGTCTTGGCAATACCAAGCCCTATTGCACATATTTAGTTAATTGTTTGGAAGTAGCTAATTTTGTGTTCAATTACGCTATAATTTGGTGGTATTCAAAATATGGGTAGTTTCCTACAATAATAGTGATACATGGCGTTACTTGATCAAACAATTTGCTGCACTGTGTCAGTGAGAAAAACACAGTTTTTAACCCTATGCTGGGTTTTTTACTCTAGACTCTAGAATAGATTACAAATTAAAGTGAAAGTAAGTTTTAAGTATTCAGAATACAATAATCTGGACCGTGTAATGGTAAATTCACAAAAAATTACTCTATTAGTATTCCCATCGCTGCCTACACTTAAGATACTAAACGCCTCTTCTCTTCTATCCAGGACTCTTTTTTCTTTTGTAGTTGTAAGACATAAGATCAGACACTCCCTGTGCTCAAACCTCTGCATCAAAGTGCAGTGTCTCCATGATTTACACAAGACGGAGTCTTTCAGTGGCTTCTGAGTCATCAGAGAAAGCTTATTTTTTTATCTTTAAAAGACACTTTAACTCTTTCAATAAGTGTGGGAGTCTATAAATGCAGTTAATTCAGTCATGCAGTCCACTTTATGATACCAGTGCATGGATTTGTGGTTTAGCTTGTTTTATTGATGATGTTCAAATGAAATGTTTGTGGTTTGTTGATGATTGGTTGCTTTGCATTAACTTATAATAAGTTATTAATAATAATGTTAATTCAACCAGTTGATAATCTGCTTCTTAGTTCACGCCTTTGTCCTTTTACAGACAGGTGGGAAATTGGGTAAGACCTTGAGATTACATGATCCACTGCCTTGGCAGAAGCTATCATTTTTTATACTGAGATGTCTTTTTTTTATGTTTATCATTTTTATGTACTTCAATTTGCCCTTTTACGTTCAAAGCCGTTTTCTTAAAATATCTTCCATTTGTTTTCTGCATTTAATTCAATTGTTGAAGAAAAAGAACAGATGTTGGTTTGTTCTGTCACAAACAGCCACATCACATAAGGCAATATCCTGAGAGTATGATTCAGTTGATACATTTGAGAAAGATCAGTCGGTGTGGAGCATGGTTAATAATCACCAAGTTTAGTCTTATTGAATTATTACTTAGCAGTTTAACAAAAGACCATCAACAATCTGTTGACTTGGGAACAACGTAAAATGCTAAATTATTTTATGCCAAGATAATGGTGTTTTTGATTATCCCCAGCTGCTAAACCATTAACACTGTCAATATCTTAGAGTTTCATGCCATCTGGAAATTTCAATGAAGGAACATTTCAGTGGTATGTTACATTTTGAAAACAACCTTCCAAGCAGGTGTTATAATAATCTGTAAAAAGCTAAAATCATTTAGTTGTTATTCTTGAGCTCTAGTGGCTCTATTTGTCTGCAGCGAAAATACTGGCTATGGGACATTTTCATAACACTATTGACTTGAAACAGCAGGGAGGCCTTCTGTTCTGTAAACACCTTGCCGGGTGGATTTGAAAGATATATTTTAGTTTCTAGTCACGTTGGGTTTTGAGGGATAAAGGCTGGTCCAAATGGCGTTCGATCACATTACTCATTTAAAAGTAATTTCAAGAAAGTTAGCAGAGTTGAATCATCATACGTTATCTGCTCAAAAGCCTTTCAAACATAAGTGTAATTGTATTCTAATTGTACAGTCATTATTTGTGATTGAGCTGTGGTTTCATTGGAGCGCGCTGCCAGCCTTGTGTAATAAAATCTAATGGAATAAGCTAAATGTTAATGAGTGCTGGGTCACTTGTTGTCAGGGCCGTCTCTTCTCAAAGTGCATTTTTCTCTTTACTTTTCCAGCTGGCACACATCGCTCCGCTTGTTTTTGTCACACAATAAGTTTTAAGAGCACGCAATCACAAAAGTCCAGCAAGAAGAAAAAGCCACTCAACAGGGACCCACTCTATCCACCACAAATAAATATAACAGAACTGGCACAAGAATCCATTGAGCCTTTTAAAAGACTCAATGTGGGTTTTCAGAGGACAAAACAAATCAGCTGCATCTGCAACTGGAAGCACAGTGTGCATTTATGGAAGACAGTAATAACAGAAAAGCCTGATTGTACGCCTCTTTCAAACCCTTTAGTTTTCTGCAGCGCTCGAATATCTCTCTGAAGTATTTTGCACTGGCTGATTAACGCCTCTTCTCAATTTTCCTTTATTAGAAATGTGTGATAAAACAAAATGATGTGGCTCTGAACAGCTTTCCCAGGGCATGCCATTTTTCAAACAAAATTGTCAATCATCATACTATTGTAATTGTAATAGATAAAAGCCATTTTCACCAAAAAGCGTTTGTAAATGAAGTAAAATATGTTCATTTTGTCCTTTTTCTGTTTCACTTTGTTCAGTAATTATTTGGTTGATGTATTAGTCAAACTCAACTTTAATGAGGTTTTAGTCTTGTTTCAAAGGTGTTCCGTCATGATTAGTTTACTCACAGTTGTAGTTTGAGTCAATGTTTGAGTTAATCCTGTATCGTCCTGCAACTGAGGCTCCAGTGCTCAGAAAATTCCTGTTTTCAGCTACCCCCTAACCCCGCCCACATCACTGTGATTAGTTGTGTGTGTTTTTTTTTAAGTTAGACTCAAGCTGACACATGTAGGCTTCAAAAATGACACTTTTCTAACATAAAAAATGAGTAAATGACAATCTGTTTCTTGTTACAGTGAAATGCCACTATGAAGAGGCAATTTTTGGATTTACAATGAACAAAATTAGAAAATATGATATATTTATGTTCTAGTTTAATACGAAATACTTTAATACGAAGAAAACATAATATGATCCTTTAAGAGCGCTCCCCTTTAATGTTAATAAACTTTTGGTGATCCCATTTTGCCTAATGATCTTCTCTAATTTCTTGTTTCCGTATTTTCCAGAGTATAAGTCGCACCAGCCAAAAAATGCGTAATAGAGAAGAAAAAAACATATATAAGTTGCACTTAAGTATGAAATGCGGTTGCAAGTGTGAAAATAACAAATAATATCACCTATAAGTCGCTCTGGAGCATAAATATACATATAAGTATAAGTCGCACCCCGGCCAAAACTATGAAAAAAGGTGCGACTTATAGTCCAGAAAATACGGTACACACTCTTGTTTAAAATGTGAACCTTTTGCCTTTTTTTTCTCTTGTTATGCCCCTCCATGGAACTGTAATAAAAGTAGCTTATTCTCAATCACACCTTGGTTTTACACTTCTGTCTAGACATAAAAGATATTGGTTTCACATGTCTTTGAGTTATTACTCTTAGCCCAACTGGGAGCAGATTCCCCCTGTGTTTATTTTTTCCTCTCATATTAGAGCAGATTTAATGACATTCCGGTGGAGGAGCAGAGTGCAAATGTTCACTCTCCCTGTGCGTCTGTGTGCCTTAGGTCCTGTGGGCGGAGCAGCAAGTCGTGAAGATCCGAAAGAAAAGGGATGTGTTTGAAAATCCCTCAGACCCAGACTTTCCCAAGCAGTGGTATCTGGTATGTGCTCTCCTCATCTCTGAGTAAATGTCTTATTATATTATATAAGCTGCAAATCCTGGAAATTAAAGTTTCATCACACCATCTCCCAGAAACTTTAAAGAAATTATGTGTGTGTGTGCGTGTGTGTGAGTAATGAGCCTCATTTTAATTTGGCATTACTGTGATCTTGCTGATATAAACTGATCTTGTTAGAGGTTTCCATGCCGAGCACAAATATATAAAGTTATTCATAACGCAATTTGATACAATTAAAGATTTTTTACATCTCACAGTTTCATTCTGCCAAACAGTTTTCCACAATGTATTACTTTAATTCTTCTATCCGGTTTCTGTAATGTGATTCTGTTTTCAGTTATTATTTCTCATCGTGGTTTGTTTTACAGCAGACTACACCAAAGGTCCTTGCGTACACTCACTCTTGTTGATAACTGCATTAGTGTAGACATTTTTTTATTTATTTCTATTGTGTAATTGTTTTTTATTAGACCTTGAAGGCTTTTAAGATCTACCAAGCTTAGCATTCAGTATCATGACTTGTGTGAAGTAACTTTCTCTTTACTTGCACACTATCTCCATGCAATGTACAGTAAACCAGATTAAACTGTGTTACCTAAATGCAGAGAAAATGCTTGTCCTGTGTCTTTGTTTGCTGGTTCTTTTCTGCTTGAGGTCGACTTCATCTGCCTCCTTTGCCCTTCCTGTAAGCACACATGTCACGTCCATGGATTAATGGCAACAATGATTATCCGTCTGCCATTCGGCAATAAACCTTTAATCTTCTAGTCATTTCTCTTGCTGCTTTGTGTCGAAAACAAAACAAATACCTCTAGTGTTACCAGGGCACTAAAATGTCAACCCAATTTTGATAGTAAAGAATAGATTTGACACTCGATCCAGATTTTTTTAAATGCTGTTTTTTAGACATCAATATAAAATAGTACTACTTTCTTTGTTAAATAATGTGGTATTATAGACCTACTAGTTCTTAGTTATAATGGTTAGTTTAGTAGTATTAAACAGTTATTTATATAGTACAATGAGATTTTTTTTAATGTCAACCAAGAAATTTGAAATATGATGACTGAAGGCTCCTATGGAAACTAATACATTTCCTCGAAAAACCCTCCGAGCTGGGTCGCCTCTCCACAGATCTGACCCTTGGCCATCTCTGTGATGATAGATATGTTTTTGCCATACTGTGAAACAATTCAAGCTTAGCAGCAACATCTCCATGGAAACAAGCTGGTGGCATGCTCTTTGACATAATTGCACTACTTACAATACTTATCCTGAATAATAACACTTAAAATACAATCTTCCAAGGCCAAATACATTACATTGCCTAATATAGTCTCAACTGCGCCACCACATGCAGAGTCCTTAATAATCAATATTGTGAGAGAATGCATCTGCATCTGGCAATCTTAATACTCAATATTCCTAGAAAGCATCATGCCTCCATTTGCGCATTTAAAACGTGCACCATCAAAGCCCAAGAAACAAGAGAGAATGACAAAAATACATGAAACAGGCTTTGAACCCTTCCTTTGCCTCTCACTGGAGAGCTCCAGGGCTGTAACACTTTTCCTTCAAGAAAGTGCACTGTTTTCTCTGAAAGAAGAAATTGTTTTTGCCAGAGTTCAGCAGACTTTGGTCCTCTGAACGTACTGATGTTTTGCAGCCTGAGGAAGCAGTCTAATGTATTTTTGACTGTTTACAGACCACATGTTGTTCTAACCAGGCCGCAGGTTATTAATGGTTATTAATATTAGGGTGATTTGAGAAGGCACTAATTGAGTGAGTGATCGAGCATCAATGACTTTACGTTACAGGTCAGGAGCCATATGTCCGACGTTGGCAAAAAACTCCAAACAATTTTAAAAAAAGAGCCTTGTTGGGCTTCTACTGGTAGTACGTTTATCAACGTGTAGTATTTTAAAGCATCTTATGATCTCCATTGATTAAAAAATAATAATAACATTATTTGGACCATATCTAAAAAACATAAAATGTCTTTTAGAAAAGACATTTTCTAACAAACAGTGGCGTTATTAAAGCAAAATAAACATTATTTTTAAGATAAGATAAGATATTCCTTTATTGTCCCACATGGGGAAATTTCATTGGTGCAACGCAGGTAGATACAGAGGTAGATACAGAAGAACAGATCACTTATAGGAAGTCTGAAAAACACTTTCAGTAGAAGATCTCCTATAAAAAACTCCCATAGACAAATAAATAAATAAATACATAAATACCATTGCATGTGATCACGACAGTAATTGCACATGAATATGTGTCACGACAGCACATAGATTGCACATGAATTTCACAGTAATTGCACATGAATTGCACATGAATTCCAACAGCAATTGCACATATGACAGAATTGCACATGGTTAGGTCAGTATTGCGAGTGTTCAGTAAACGCGGTACTTTATACATAAATATTCTCCATCTAGAAGCCTTCAGTCACCACCATGTTTAAACCTTTATTTGATTGATAATGTATTTAAGAAGCCTCAAACTACAATAGAAATAATTGTTTGACTAGTGGACAGATTGAAAAAAATGTCGCAGACCATTTGACGCCTAAATCAATCGTTAGTGATGAATCTAACTGAAAATGTTTTGAGGTCTTATTTACAGTATAGAATCAACTTTAAAAAAACTGCTGCGTTTGTGTTCGCAGTCCGACCCGGCACATCAGGACCTGAATACCAAAGAGGCCTGGGCACAGGGCTACACAGGGCGAGGCGTCGTCGTGACGATCCTCGACGACGGCATCGAGAAGGATCACCCAGACCTCATAGCGAATTATGTAAATCAAGATTAGATTATTATCGGCACAAACACAATGTCGCTTTGGCGCATCAAAAAGCGACAGATAATCTTGAATGTGAGATTTTCATACATATTATATTTTTTACTGATATTCAACAACACACTTTTAATGCACTGTAGAAAAGGACGTAACATGTGAAAAGTACACTCTTCTACACTGTTTACTCCTGCATCCACCCAGACGTAATTGTAGTTTTTCCAGTTATAATAATTTGCCTGAGCCCTGGAGGAAAATTACACCACTCCTCGAACCTCAATACAGTTTTTAATTTTGTGTTCTTTGCAGGACCCCGAGGCCAGTTATGACGTTAATGATGGAGACGCTGACCCTCAACCGCGGTACACACAGCGAAACGAGAACAGGTAATTGGCCAATGATTGCTGCGGTCTGAAGATTACCCCATTTGAGACGGGGTCCTATTTTAGCAGTCTGAGCAACAACATGAACAACATTTATTGTAATTGCCTCAAATGGAGATCTCAAACTCCTCAAAAATATAGGATTTTTACTTTTACTACTTTGGCTTACATGTCAGGCATAAGACATAGCATTCATTTCCATATTTACTGTAACTTGTGTTGGCATTAAAAGCGTCCCGTGGCTTTTATCTTCTGTAATGATCACTGACTGATTTCTCTCTCTGGAAAAAATATGACTGATATAATCAATATTTCCCTTCCCTAAAGCTCTAGCATTTATACCATACATCCCTTTAGGCACAATTCCCCAAATAATGGTTGCTTTATTCCTTTCCTTTATTCTACAGTGTCATGTACCAACTTCACAATGTACATGTCGCTGCTATGTGTCGACAGTACAACAAAATTGCCTTTGTGTCAGTAATTAAAAAAAAGAAACATTCTGCTATTGGGTCGAAGAATCACACCACAATTTGTTATTTTTATTCCCATTATATTGTTTGCTGATTTCTCGAAGGCCAAGTCTTTCCCTCTGCAGCACGAGGCTCAGGTCCCTTTGCCCGTTCCCTGCTGTACCACATGAGAAGCCTCTGCCTGCCTCTGAAATGCATTAGTGTTTCTCTCAAATCTCCTCCTTTTCTCCGGGACGCCTGCCAAGTCTTTTTGTACTTTTTTGCTTGTTTGTTATTCTTGTTTATTTCTGTTTCAAAGCGTCATATCCACAGGGGGGCGGTCAGTTGGGAGGGGCGACGAGGCAAAGGCGCTTAACACTTTTTCCAGATTGAAAGAACGGATTTGTGTCTTAGTTTGAACATGGACATAGTTAATCCATGCCGCGGCACCGGGGCGGCGGTGTTTGCTCTTCCTCGTCCCCTTTCGAAATATAATTCATCCATCTCCAGCATTTTTTTTTTGTTTGAGTGTTTGGCATCAGCAGCTTTTTGAATACAGTTCCCTGCCCTCGTTGTGAAGCGGGGCACAGTCGACCCAAAGCCCTCCCTGTCAAAGCAAAAAAGATCCCACTCCGTCCCACTGATAGAACAGGCCTCTATTGGGCTGGATCACTGCCCCTCCTTTTTGTCTGGATCGCTATCACCGCAGAAAACGCATTACCCAAATGGCATGAGCGCATTCTGTTTGTTTGTATGCTCTGAGAAATTTCAATTATTGGCTCAGGATTTACTCAGTATGGGGGGAAAAAAAACATAAAAACAATAATTCCTCTGGTAAATATGAACGAAATGATTTGTTATCATAGAGCACTGCACATAAGGCGCTGGTACAGCTAGCAGCCTGTAAACGCTCTCTCTTTTTTCTCACACTTATTGTGCTTTATCTCCTATATTTTGTAAATATAGTTAGTATATTTTTTCTATTTTACTGTACGATAGGGACACGCGCTGGAATAGTTTTTTAATACAACTGTTTTTGACTTTTTTCGGCTGGATTTGAGCGTTTTTCGTTGTGTTGTTGTGATGTGAGCTAGCTCCGAGCGTGCCCACCAGCCCCCCCCCCGCGCCCTCCGGCCGCCGCTAAAGTACGGCGTGTCGTCGGTACACGTTTATATACACGTTTATATGAAAGAGGAACTTCACGAACGATCGGGACACGCACTGGAATCGCTTTAAATTAACTTGTTTTGACTTTATTCGGCTGGATTGAGTGTTTTCGTCGTGTCGTTGTGATGTGTCTTGGCTCTGAGTCACCCGGCTCCGGCCCCGGCTCCGGCCCCGCCCCCCGGCCGGCGCCGTACCGCGTTTACACAAAGGAGGAACTAATGAAACTGCGGAGAACAGTCGTCTTACCCGGAGATCGTCACGTTATCCCGGCGGACATCCTAAGGAAAACGGAACGAGGCAGACGGGCTGGACGTAAACTCCGAGAGAAGAGAGGAGGAAACAGGAAGTCGGTTCCCGCCGTAGTCATGGGTAACGTGAGGTCCCTTCAAAATAAAATGACGGAAATAGCGAGCCTCATGCGGTCCCAGAGGATTTATAGGGACAGCAGCGTCTTGATTTTCACAGAGACCTGGTTAACAGCAGAAATGCCAGACTCTATTGTAGGTTTGGACAATTTTCATCTGCTGCGGGCGGACAGAACGAGAGAATGCGGGAAGAAAAGAGGTGGAGGTCTGGCGGTGTATGTGAACACGAGCTGGTCCAAACCAGAACACTGCACAGTGAAGGAGCAGCTATGTAACAGAGATATTGAACTATTGGTTATTGGCATGAGGCCATATTATCTTCCCCGGGAGTTCTCACATGTGATTTTGATCGCAGTCTGAAAATGCCTGTGAAGCACTGCTCTCCTGCACTTGTAGGCTGCAAACACAGCACCCACAGGCTCTCTTCCTCGTCTCTGGTGACTTTAACCACGCTTCTCCCTCTTCTGTTCTACCAACATTCACCCAGTATGTTACCTGCCCCACCAGGAACAATAGAACATTGGACTTGTTTTTTGCCAACACCTAGGAGGCTTATTCCTCTTCCCCCCTCCCTCCCCTGGGCAGCTCGGACCACAACCTTGTACATCTGAGGCCTGTGTATGAACCCATTGTGCGCAGGCAGCCTGTGGTGTCCCGTGAGGTGAGGATGTGGTCTGCTGAGAGCGAGGAGGCTCTGAGGGACTGCTTCAGCACCACTGTCTGGACTGAGCTTTATGACCCACATGGGGAGGACATCAACACCATCACAGAGTGCATCACGGACTACATCAACTTCTGTTTTGAGAACATTGTTCCCTCCCGGAAGGTGCGGTGTTTTCCAAACAACAAGCCATGGATTAACCGTGAACTGAAGGCTCTGCTGAAGGAGAAGAAGAGAGCCTTCAGGTCAGGGAACAAGGAGGAGCTGAGGACTGTGCAGAAGGAGCTGAGGAGGAAGATCAGGCAGGCTGAGGCCGGCTACAAGAGGAGGATGGAGGAGCAGCTGCAGCAGAAGAACATTCAGGGAATGTGGAGGAGCCTGAAAACCATCTCGGGCTTCAAAATCCCCCCTGCCCAGACAGAGGGGGATCTACAGTGGGTGAATGATTTAAATGCTCACTTCTTGAGGTTTGATCGGTCACCCGCCCCTCCCCCTGCACAGCTGCATGCTCCCTCTTCCACAGCTGGACAATGCCCTGCATCTGTTCCTCTTCGCTTATCTGCCCCGGACCATCAGCTCCCCACAGTCACCCCACAGGGACTGTGGGGTGACTGTGGACTGGACTCATAACACAGACGCACTGTACAGGAAGAGCCAGAGTCGGCTCTACCTCCTGAGGAGACTCAGGTCTTTTGGAGTGACAGGGTCCTGAAGACCTTCTACGACTCTGTGGTGGCATCAGCCCTCCTGTACGGTGTGGCCTGCTGGAGCAGCAGCATCACAGAGAGGGAGAGGAAGAGGCTGGACAGAGTCATCAAGAAGTCCAGCTCCGTCCTGGGCTGTGCTCTGGACTCGGTGCAGGAGGTGGGGGACAGAAGGGTCCTGGCTAGATTCACATCTATGCTGGACCATGATTGTCACCCCCTGCAGGACACTCTCTCCGCTCTGGAGAGCAGCTTCAGTGAGAGACTGATCCACCCTCGCTGTGTGAAGGAAAGGTTTCGTAGGTCTTTCCTTCCTGCTGCTGTCAGACTTTATAACAAACACTGTTAGTACTGAACACTCACAATACTGACCTAACCATGTGCAATTCTGTCATATGTGCAATTACTGTGAAATTCATGTGCTGTCGTGACACATATTCGTGACACATATTCATGTGCAATTACTGTCGTGATCACATGCAATGGTATTTATGTATTTATTTATTTATTTGTCTATGGGAGTTTTTTATTTATTTATAGGAGATCTTCTACTGAAAGTGTTTTTCAGACTTCCTATAAGTGATCTGTTCTTCTGTATCTACCTCTGTATCTACCTGCGTTGCACCAATGAAATTTCCCCATGTGGGATTAAAACGAATTACAAATACATGGTTAACTAATGTATATAATGAAGTAGCCTTTATAATGAAGTTTAAAAAAACAACAACTGACGGACACAGACTGAAGTGTCATTCAAGTTTTTGCATTCTGAGGTCATTGTGAAACTATAAGAACTGCCGATTAAAACGGTCTCTCGTGTATTATTTATCTTAATTGTGCAGAAACATACGAGAGAGACAAGTTGGCACTGTCTTTTGTAACAAATGGCTAAATCTCCAGATCACCTGGAAGCAGCGTTCGAGTATTAAGTGGAACATTAGCAACACTGTGCTGAATGTGCATGGACCAATCTCATTTTGTGACCGAGGAAACCACAATCTATAAAATGGGATTACTAGAGCAAAAACCCATTACCAAACCACAACAAGGGCACCCGCCGCATTCCACTACACGGGTCAGCGATGTTACCTCTGCTCTCGTATAAATCAGAGCCACTCCTATGACCTGTGGACAAATTCTTTTATTGAGTAAATCAAAGTGGAGTTATATGATCTGACACTAAATTATACAATCTTCACATCGAGATTATATGGATGTGTTAATGTCGGCGAGAGGAGAGTTAGAGGTTGTGCGCTGCAATGGCACTCAATCTGTACCAACGACGTGACAGACTCGTTTTAATCAACGCCTTCGAACACATATCATCCTTTCGTGCGGAAGATTGGTATTCTCCCACTGAAGTTGAAGTCTGATCAAGTGAAAAATCAATCCGTGCTCAATCAACGGCGATTGTCTGTTTTTTCTTCGGGCGCTCACGCTTATTTTCATGTTTGCCAGCCTAAGATGGATGTTTGTGAGCAGGGAGAAAAGGATGAACCAGATTGATTTCAGATCCTTTGTATAGTTCTAAAGGCGGGATGCAGACATCCCTCATGTGCATGTCCAGGGAAGATGGAGCTGACTTAAAACATTATGATGAACTGTCTTTTACTGTCGCACTTACTTTAAACAGAGGCCAGAAGAAGAGCACATACATCTATTTGTGAAACCTGTACGACTTTTATCTAATCCTGGTTAATTCCACAATAAATTGATGGCTTTCTGTACTCTCCAAAGTGTTTCCATTATATTGACTGGCATTAATTCCGGAACAAATTTATTTGCATGGGTCCACTAAGTGAGACCCTCTTCTGAGATAAGATCTTCTTATTGACTTGGTTTATTAAAAAACGACTCCAGTGGCTCCAGCGCTTTGTCAGGCCTTCAGTTTAAGCCGCCTCCATCAGCACCTGAATACTGAAATACATCACTTTGAGGCTGAGGAAAAAGAGAACGGGTTGTTTGTGGCTAATCTGGCTGATGGCGATGAAAATCACCATGGCAGTGGTTTTTAAAGAGCCTTTCACTCTGTTGCATTGTCCTTGATAGCAGACAGCCTATTGTTTCACAGAAGTGCCCTCTCAGCAGAAATGCATCATACCAGATTGTAAATGGTGACCGGTTTTAAGGCGCATGGCCTAAGGAAACTGCTGCCCTGCACATCATCTTGAGCAGTGGTTACATGTCTGCCTGCTCTATCCCCGCTTGATTAAAAAGCTTTGGCGAGTGAATAGCACACGTTCAAGTTAGCGTCATGATTCCAGACAAACCAACCTTTGAAGAAAGTAAAACTCTCCGAGCAGACAAAGAAGCCAGTTGTTTGTTTACCTTCATCTTTCACAGTCTGTGAGTCACAGAACCTTGACATCTTCGTCTGTTGAGACAGTTTTTGCCAGAATATGAACGTTTAATAGGCATGTATTATAAATGTTAACGCTTTGTAAAGCCAGAAATGATAAGTGAAAAAATATAAAATGTTAGTTGTTAGAAATTGAAATGAAGGATGAGGATGTTGTTTTGTCGGAGGACGATGCATTTCTCTACATGTTGGAAATCCGCCCACATAAACACTGTCAGTGCCAGCTTTGTCTGTTTTTACCTTTGGCTTGCGCTCTTTCACACTGTGTCAGTGGAGGACCCCTAAAGGAATCTTTCAAACAATATTTCCTTTACATTGTGCAGGAGGGCCAAGGTGAAGTTTTTATTAATTTATTTATTTAATGAATATTCTTTTACAGGGCTCTCGGGGTCCTCCATATGTGTCATCAACTCGTTTGAATATGATCGAGCTTATGATATTAAAACATCACATTCTCGTCACATGAATGGAAGGATCAGATCTGTTGTTAGTAACTGTGGAAAGCGCTGTTGGTAAATATGAATGTAACCAGGCCCGGGTTTACAAAAGGGTGCATTGCCATGTCATTTAAAAGTGTTTGCACTCTCATTTCAGGTGCGTTAAATAATGCCACTTAATAGAACCCTTTGAAACTCAGATGCACCCTCTGTCAGTTCGGTTTAGAATGTAACTTTCCTGTTTTCACACAATTTTTGTTATGATTTATGGACAATTGATTGGAGTAGTAATACAAGGTACACTTTCTAAACTCCCTGTGGGAAAACTGAATTCTCTGCCTTCCCATCCCTCAATACCGCTGGGGAAAGCAGGGCCGTCACAGTGCAGCGTCTGAGGACCCATCTGCAGAACGTGAGCGCGCTTTTGTCAGGACTACCATAGCTGGAGGATTGTGCATGTTTGGGGGGGATGAAACCCACCCAGACACAGGGCACATGCCAACTCCACACAGAAAGGCACTTACTGAAGAGGATGTGTGGCCTTTAGTAGTTGGAGTTAAGTGAGACGAGTCATTGACGTGGTCCTCATCTTTTTCATTTTCAATCAAATTAAAGTGCAAAGTGCATTGTGCAGCAGAACAAGGACTGAAGTTCCAGGCGCCTTTTATCCCCTTCACACAATTGGGTAAAACTAGGGCGATTGACAGGGATGTTAGCATCTTCATTAGCGCATAAAACTCACTAAAACCTCCATAAAAAACAAATAAACCCATACACATTTAACTATACACACACATATATATACATAAAACCCTAAAACCAACACCTAACAGCGATAAAAACCCTTAAACCCCCCATAATGCTCCCCTCCTCTGCCTTGGTCCGGGCGGGAACTCCTTGACTCGTGGACACAAGAACAGAGGAACTGCATTAACATACAAACAAATAAACATCCTCAAAACACAAATATTACACTCTATATTGCACATGACCTAATCATTTCTCCCTTTTCCCTCCAGGATAGGCTGCTTCAATGAAAGATTGATCTAAAAATGGGATAAAAGTGTAATTTTTGTAATGTATTTTAAAGTGCAAATAGTGAAAAGTGTCAGTGCTAGTGGTAACAAACTGGCTCTTTGCACCCAAAGCTTGTCGATTTTATTAGATCCTTGATTTTCCCTGACGCTGCCTGGGTGTGCACAACGTTATTGCTGAAGGAGGCAGGAGTCAAATCATATGTTAATTTATACATCACAGAGTTGTCAGCGGAAAACGGAAAACTAACAGAGGTCAATACATTATCTGTAAAAGTGACAGCTGGTGGCAGTGAAATAATGCCACTGTCAAAACTATTGTGTTTCCAATACACAGGTCATTGTAGTGCATAAAAAGTACTGCCACCTCGGGTAAACCTTGACGTTTAACCTGTAGGCAAGCATTCTGTAGACAAAAAATATATAATTAACCAGGGCTAGGGATGTCAAGATCATTAGGTAAATCGATAATTGTCCAAAAAAATGACCAAAATGTGGATGCATTTTTTTATCTTGCTATTTTCGTCATCACTTGATTTTGTCTTTTAGAACGTTCAGTTTCGTAAAGACAGTCACAAACTTGTAGGATAGTAACATGTTAGACAATGGGAATGAAAGAAAATCAAAGAATAATCATGAATAATTGTTAAATGTTAAATTTCTCACAATAATCACAACACACTTAATCGATATCCCTAACCAGGAACAAGAGAACTAGCTCAAGCTTTATACGCTTTGTCACTATGTTTGTCTGTGACGTCTTTGCAAATGTATGCGAGTTTTAGAAGACAATTATAACTGCCTCTGGAGATTACTGTATTTAAAACCGTAAAGTCAAGGGAAGTTGGCATTGGCCTGAGAAGGTGTGTATCTGAGATGTCGCTGCAGTTGTAGCTTGCTGTATTAACATTTCAACACTTCCACACTCCGTATTTGTAATGCAGAGATGTCGAGGGACCGCCAGGACAAACCAGAGCTGTGGAGAGAACAAATCCAAACAGACAGCCACACCACTGCCACGTCTGCTCCAGCTCCTCCAAGTCACTTAGCGCATGCAATATTTAAGTGTTCTCCTTAAAACAAAACAAGGTCCCTGTCAGCTACAAGATCAGAGCTTTTGTCCAAACAGAAATATGCAATAGGTTCTTGGTGCTTGTTAAAAATAGAAGTGTGACACCCCACGCCACCTCAACGGACAATCGAGCGCGGGTACGAGTGATTAAGATGTGTTGTGTATTTGATCTAGAATGTCCATGTTTTCGTTTTGTTAATAGTGTTGTAACCTTGTATATAATTGCAATATATTCCAAAAAGACGGCCGCAAGTCGTATTGATTTTCTATCAGAGCGAAAACATTACCTTCCCCTTCCTTGACCTGGAATATTGTGATCAAAGTGGCGTCGGCGGTAAAGCTCGCCTTCGATTGCTTTTTCGAAGATGATGAAATGTGACAGTAGAGCCAGCGTTTCATTCAATAGTTATATTTGAGATATGCCCCGTCTCTGTCGAACATCACCCACCACACGCAGTACATTTTATTTATTTACATTGTGCTTGTTGTAGCGTGCTTGTTTGACTGAATGATATTGAATACAAACTGGTTAAAAGAAAGGTTATTTAAACCCACAGCTCTAACTTTACCCGGCTCTTTCAAACCCTTTGGTGCATTGATACTATTCACACACATGGAAATTTGAGTATTGACATCTATTTCAGGTGATGAAGCAGCGCAGTATGGAACACCCAAGCTTTTTTTTCTCCACGTTCTTGATCAAAAGGAGGTTTTACAATTTGATACGGTTAGTTCTGATTTTGTCTTGGGCTGTGCAAAAAGGCCATAAAGATGGAATCGTGATCTCGCTCCTTTGACGATATGGCCTTATTGGTAATATCGCCATGTCACGATTCACTAATTTACCTTTGAATATCGCTCTATGCACAAAGAAGGACACTTTTCCCACCACACCTCCTGTCGGCCAGTCTCGGCAACGCTCCAAGTGAGTGACAGGTGGATTCAACCAATTACAATTAAGCATGAACTCTCAGAAAAAGCTAATTACTTTAGTAACCTCCTCAAGACAAAATAAAGTTTGTAAGTTTAGCTGTATCATAATAAAAATCGAAATTGTGATTGCAGTTTTTTGGCATATCGCTCACCCTTAAAGTGCTTGTTATATCATTTAGTGGGGGAAGTACTCTTACAAGAAAAATGTTGGCTTTTGCAGTTTTAAAAGGAAAGTTTTGGGCTTTGTAGACACTGCTGCTGTCTTCTGATAAAAGACCTCACACTGTTAAAAGGAGTTTATGAGTTTATTGCCCACACCGCTGCCACCCTTTGTCAAAGCTGAATTATGAACGTTTCCCCTGTCTTGTTTATTCTGCAGGGGGTGGCCTGTTTTTTTTTGCCAGACAGCTCTGTGATGTTGGCAGTCAACTCTCCCTTCAAATTCGCTCTGTACACAACAGACACTCTTCTTAGTTTGGCTCCAGGAAGCGACTCTGTCAGTTTCTATATCCCTTGGGTTTATGAGTGTGGACAACTAATACGAGTGACGCACACCTGACTAATACGCTTGCCCTTGAACAGCTAGATATTTAAAGAGCATGTGTGACAGACTAGCTGCGTGCACCATTACAAAGCAGCCAAAGTGCATCATTTCTTTTCACTTACTGTCACGGTGCTATGGATTTTCTATGTTCATTTGTGTGGCTCTGTTCTATTATGGCAGACGCACAAAAAACTCTTGTAATTCTAGTAAAAAACAATATATATGGTAGTGTATATCATCATCGCTCTTCCTGTAAATATGCCAAATTCATAGTTTAACTTGGATAACTTAACTGTTTGCTTAAATTTTCTCACAACGTGACGTACAAATGAAGCGAAACCGTTACATAAAATCAACTGTGGATTTACTGCATTAGGCAAATCCCAGTCTTTGCTGTTCTTCCGTACTCTAGAAGAATAGTGAAAAGTTGATTAACCATTATCTGATTTAGCAACAAAAGCTTTGTCTTTAGACCAATCCTACAGCCAAGAGACCGGTTCATCTGCTGTTTCATTTGAAAAACACACTTTACCACACAAGTATTTGCCAGTCCTGTTTCTCTGGTAATGACTATGGCCTTTGACTAAACATGATGACGTATTCTTCTGTTAGGTGTACTTGACCTAACCCTAGTGCAGTTGTGTCCTTGGGTAAGTGTTTTGAGGGCCTATTTAAGTGCTTTTTAAATGTGACATTTTGCTTCATTGTGTCTGATTATGTTTATGGTTATAAAGCATTCCATGCTACAATAAACAAGTCTTCAAATGTAGATATGAGTTCTGGAAAGTTGTTCTGTAGCGTGACTGAAAGTGTATTCTTTTTTAACAGATCAACTATTAACTCTACAAACTACAGTATGTGGGAGAAAGCCATCCTCCTTTTGAAATAACTTTAACATTAAGTTACTGGATAGGAATAAAACTAGTTTCACAAAACTTTGAATGGATTCTTCAAACGGTTATTAGTTCTTAAAACATATATAGCTTTTTATATATTGTAACGTGCAGTTCATTATGCAAGAAGCAAGTTATTGTGAGCGTAAATATTCCTCGAATGATCGCAATAGGAAAGTGTGTGGTGTTTTGGTATAATTCATTGTATGTGTATTAGCAATATTAGTAAAAATGCTACTAGGGATGGGATGATTTAGAATTAAAATGCCACGGTTTGACTATCACAGAGATTAGCTTCCACGCTGTATTAACAGAGCTGATGCAGTTCACTGGGTTTGTGGAAAAAAACGAGCTCCTCACAGCCTTGAGTTCATGAAAATTTTGGTCATCGTATACTTCCCTGACATCACAAATATTGTATAAAAAAAAACAGGCCGGAGTAGTTTGAATTGTATTTCAGCCCAGACATGACAATCCTTATGTGTACAGAGTAGGCTTCCTGTTGCTAATTGCTTGTTATTTTCCCAAATCTGCACAGCGAGCATTATATACAAATACTTTTTTAGTTAAGATGTGGCTTGTTTTTGTTAAGCATAATAAAATACACAAAATCCCTTTTTTTTATGGTAACTGTTATCACACCATCCATGTTCCATATTGTCCCATCCTTATAACTGATCTTGTTTCTTTTACAGACTAAGACTTACTGCCTGTGTCACTCTGTGAATTCCATTATACTTTGCCTCAACATTAACTCTCAAGCTGGTGTTGTCTTTTATTTTAACATTCTGACTCAGCCACTGTGACGTCCCTCTACACGCACAAACAACACAGTGCTCTGAGCATTTTTCTTCCATTTTCAAACAGAATAAATGAAGCCCATTGTCTACTCTGCTTGTTCTGGTTTTGTTTAGCCCTCCTTAAATGAGCAGCACAAGAGGAGCCCACGTTGCTGTATAATAAATCTACACAGCCCAGTGGCTTTTCTGCATCTACATCTACATCTTTCTGCTTCGGTAACAATCAAATCTTTATATCAACAAAAAGAAGCACGCACGATATACCATCTTGGCCTGACTTGCCTTGTTTCTGTAGCAAAAACATTCTTTGTATCCAACCAGCCATAACGTCATTTACATTTTGATTCACCAACAAAAAATGACTTGGAAAAATGGACCTGTCCTATGAATAAAACTTCGACCTTGTTAAGAATTGTTTGAGTTAACATTAGTGTGACTGCTTATTGAGATAATACATCAAAACAATTAAATTACCGTAGGCCTTTATGGCTTAAAAAAAGATGGTGAAAAAAGAGACACATACAACACGCGAAATAGACAGTGGCACTGGACCCACTCAGGAGGAGAACCAGTTCCTCGAGGCAGAGGACGAACCGTCCATATGGGGTAGAGACCGCTTCTCCAGGGAGGCTGTTTCTCCAGGCAGTTGAGGAGCATCTGGATCCACAGGTCATCGATCGTCAACAGATTGCAAGTGAAAAATCAAATGTTGTGCGAGCGCTGCCGCGAGCGCTGCGCGGGGAGCGGGGCGGGCGTCGCCGTCGCCAACGTGGCTGGTGCAGAAAAGTTGGAAAAGCTTTTTTGCGGCAAGAAGCGGCGCAGCAAATGATAAAGAGATTTGGCTCTAGTAACGTGCAAACCCACATGAGGTTTCGGCCAATCACAGAAGACGGGAGATTCTCACTGAGATGAAAGCACATGTTCTGCTTCTGTCATTCTGACATGTCTAAGGTCTAAACTCAGGCAATTGACAATTACAGGTTTTGACAAGAAACATTAGTTTCTCACTCTCTCATCCTCTAGAGAATATCTCAATGTGGTCATCTCACAGTTTGGGTTGAATGGGATGTGCCCTAGGGCCCCTAGGGCCTGTGGACCATGTGGATTGAGTAAACAAACATGCGCGACAGGTGACATTATTTAGAGAGTTCATAACTTCTAAATATAAACATACCAAAGGATGTTCAGGGATGTTCACTAAAGCTACTATCGTTTTATCAACGTGTAAAATTTTATGTGAAGCCAGACCAAAGTCTTTTGGGGGGGAGGGGGTCCAGAGAGAGACGAAAAAAATTAAGTCTTTTCAGCTTCAACCCATTTTGAGATGATCCCTTACGCTGCCATACTTCCCCCAGCATAGTTGCTCCTAGGGCAGCGTAGCTAGGAAACTGTAGTTTTTTTATTTCTGTTCCTAACTGTCCTGACCATACGTGATTTCAAAGTGGAACGTTTTAAGCCTGGTCTTAAATGAAGAGACTGTGTCGGCCTCTTTAACATGGACAGGAGCTGATTCCATAACACGGGAGCTTGGAAGCTAAACACTCTACCTCCTACTGTGCTTTTAGAGACTCTTGGGACCACCAGAAGGCCAGCATTTTGAGAATAAAGAGCACTGTTTGGATGATATGGTTCTATAGCATATTTGAGGTAGGATGGGGCCATGTCATTTATAGCTTTGTAAGTCAGGAATAGGATTTTAAATTTGACTACAGACGTATTTTCATGTTGATTCATACTGGCCCCATACTGAAATCTACAGTATTTAACAGTCGTAAACTCCATATGAAACCGTGGACAGGTATAGTTAGTTAGTCAGAGGGAAGGAGGTGATTGACAGACGCTATTTACCAAACCCCGGCCCCACCATGCACCGCGCTCTGAAAACATGACTGATGTGTGTAGATGAGATGATGATGATGTGAGCACAGGGGAAGTCTGTAGAATGCACAGAGCAGGCAGGTAGCACTTTGGTAGACGAGACACACTGAATAAGAAGGGACTCATTTGCAGTCAATCACGTGGCACTGTTGTCTATGAATTTTCACTCAACGTTATTTTGAATGGCAAAAACAGGGAATACATGAAGAATCCATGTTAAAAAATAAAATTGTGTACATATAGTCATTTTAGTATTCATTTTGTGGATATTATTTCAGTAAACTAGTTATCTACAAGATGAATGAACATACTCAATCATAGTCAATTGTTATTTTGGTTGTTTTGATGGTTATTGATGCTGCCATTGTAGTTAGACATTGCCATCACATTATTTGTGGTGTTCTGCAGTTTAAAGTCTTTAACTATATTACTTTATTTTGCTAATCAAGGAAGCTGATGATTTTTTTTTTTTTTTAATTAATCGATAAATCATTGTCATTTAGAGTTTCCTGTTTCATTTTGACGTAATTATTGCTCCATCTGAGTCATAAAACCTGTTATGTTCCTATGTGTATGCACTGTATAGTCTGTTGTTGGAGTTGATTAGTTGATATGTTATTATTTATGTATATGTTATTTCACCCCTATGATATATTGATGATCCATAAACACCTGTTGTTAAAAAGCTGTTAAAAAGCTCAAATATCCAATTCAAACTGAGACTTTTAGACAATATATCACACACGTTAGTATCATTTTCTTTTCTCCACGATGATTTTAATTGGCCCAGCAATTTCCACCATTAAAAGCTCTGAAAGTGAATATCTTCCATTTTCCCTAGCTAATTAAAATAGATTACATTTGTCTTCCGATTTATTATTATGTGCAGTTCCGCTCGCTCACCCTGAGACATGCTGCTGCTCATGCGCCACAGTTAACGCTGTTGCAGTCGTCACATTGTGTTTTGACCCTGACCTTGCCATGACTTTCACTCGGTCAAGTTAATCGTTAATAGAGTACCCTGATTCTTACTTGTTGAAAGAACTATAACTGTCATGTCAAAGGGAAAACAACACATCCTGTAGAACGTCGCATTTATTTCGTGCCCTGAAATGTCAGTGAGGCCAGCTGTTTTCATCAAGTCTCCTGACACGAGGCCATTTTTCACCGACAAACACCCAACGCCGAGGCCTGCACCGCAACATATGGCCAGGTATAATACATTATCTACGCAATTAAAGTGACCTCTCTGTATCAGTAGGTTAAATACCATAAACCGACTAAATCTTGTTTTCTGATATTGGAGTTCTCCCCGAAGAACACTGAAAAGTAGGTTAAATTGTGTTTGCTGTCTTGTATTGTACAGTGGAAGGTAATTACCGTATGTTCTGAAGTATAAGTCGCACCTTTTTTCATAGTTTTGGCCGGGGTAAGACTTATACTTATATTTATACATATATACCTATAGTCCGGAGCGACTTATATGTGATATTATTTGTTATTTTCACACTTGCAACAGCATTTCATACTCCAGTGCAACGTTTTTTTCTTCTCTATCATGCATTTTTTTGAGTATTCCGATAACAATGGTCAAACAATATTATGTCATGTTAAAACCTGTCTCTAAGCGTATTAGATGAGATTTAATTATCAGACAAATGTGAAATGTTGGTCAAATAAATCACAAATGAGCAGAACTCACACACTTTTTTATTTTGAATCAGCTCTTTTTGTGGCATCTTTTATTATTTCAACAACATTCACAATTGAATCTAATTGTTATATATTGCTCAATCTAATCCAAAATATATCTTACTTTAATTGTATGCCTTGATTATTTGGCTTGTTTCCACTGCTGTATCTTTAACGTATCTGACAAAATATGAAAATAACAACAACTCTTAATTAAGTCATGGCTCCAAAGGTTGTGGCTTATCAATAGGTCAGCTTTTGTGGATGCAGAGCTGGAGGTCTTTTTGATAAGCAGATGGTGTTTGATAGGTAATCTTCTGACACCGTCCTGACACTGCGGACAGTCCTGAGGTATTAATGAGGCTCTGTGTGAATTATTCATGCACATCGATATCGTCTCATTTCTAATTTGGACGGATATGCCAAGCCAACGTGAGTTTTCACCAGGCATCACCTCATTCATTTTTTATTCGCTGATAGACGTGGTTTGCCAATATATCCACCGCAAAGCAAACTTACATTCATACATACTTTTATACATTTATGAAGACATCAGGAACAGGATACTAGTAGTTCTCAGACAAACACACCATATAATGTTCTGAAGCATTGATTTTTCAATTTTCTGGGTTTATAAACAAAAGAAGAGTCAGAGCTGCCTCATATGAATTTCTAATATTGTTATGAATCTCGCTTGTCAGAAATGAAGCTTTGTTTCTATTTTTGGCAGCATTCCTCTGCTTTCATTCTTGCTTTTTGGGGGCTTTGAGTAAATCCTAAGCGTCACACTAGGAGTCCATCTGCCCAAGGTTGAGAAATGGGATAGTGCAGATTTGTACTGTGCCAAATTAGGACACAGCAGGTGTCGTGTTGAATGTTCTCCTGTTGCTCCCAGTATACAACCTGAGCCTCTTGTGAGAGAAGAGAAATGTGAGGAGAAATCTTTCCTCCAACATGGTCCTCCGAGCAGAGCCATCCCAGTCCCCAGGCTAATGTTGAACCCCTGTCCAGAGCGGTCCAAAACCTGGTCCTGGTGCTGGTCCTTATCCTGGTCCTGACCCCGGTCCTGACCTGGCCCTCGGTCCGGGCCCTCGGGACACACGCTGGAGAAGTATCCGGTCTGGTAGGAGCGCACAGAGCTGTTGGAACTGTAGTCCCTGTAGGAGGCCAGAGGGTGGCGCTGCTCCGGCTGCAAACTGGACATGTCTGAGGGAAAGAGTGAAGGTTCTGAACTGTGTGTGCAGAACGCAGCCGGAACCATGGTCCAGGGTCACGGCCAGTTTGAAACGTACCATCAGACTCTGTGACCACCACCGTGAAGAACCTCACGGCTCTGTTCACGTCACTGAACCAGCTGCAGTTGAACCGGAACAAAACAGACGACTGCGAAACCTGAGAGTTCTCACTGACACGAGTCGAGAACGGAGGAACAGGCGGACCTGAGGAGAGAACACAGAAGAACCTGAGAACACAGAAGAACCTGAGGAGAGAACACAGAACAACCTGAGAACACAGAAGAACCTGAGGAGAGAACACAGAAGAACCTGAGAACACAGAAGAACCTGAGGAGAGAACACAGAAGAACCTGAGAACACAGAAGAACCTGAGGAGAGAACCTGAGGAGAGAACACAGAAGAACCTGAGAAGAGAACACAGAAGAACCTGAGGAGAGAACCTGAGGAGAGAACACAGAAGAACCTGAGGAGAGAACCTGAGGAACCTGAGGAGAGAACACAGAAGAACCTGAGGAGAGAACACAGAAGAACCTGAGGAGAGAACACAGAAGAACCTGAGGAGAGAACCTGAGGAACCTGAGGAGAGAACGCAGAAGAACCTGAGGAGAGAACACAGAACCTGGTTTAGTCCTGGTTTAGTCCTGGTTTAGACCTGGTTTAGTCCTGGTTTAGTCCTGGTTTAGTCCTGGTTTAGCCCTGGTTTAGTCCTGGTTTAGCCCTGGTTTAGACCTGGTTTAGCCCTGGTTTAGACCTGGTTTAGCCCTGGTTTAGACCTGTACTCACGGTCGATCATGGTGATGACACTGTCCTGGGCGGGCTCGCTGGTCATGCGGTCAGAAATGACCTTCACAGTGACCGTGTAGCGTCGGTGGGGTTCCAGACCGGTGATCAGGTAAAAGCTGGACTCTCGGCCGGTCCTTCTGGAGTAGACCAGGACCTGCGCCTCCTGGAGGACCTGCGCCTCCTGGAGGACCTGCGCCTCCTGGAGGACCTGCGCCTCCTGGAGGACCTGCGCCTCCTGGAGGACACACTCCACGGTGTAGGAGTCGTAGTCGGCCTCCGGAGGCGTCCACGAGCAGGAGATGGAGGTGGAGATAATGTATCTAAACGAAATTACAGCTCAGAACAAAAATGTGGTTAGAGCTTTGTACTTTGAGTGTTAGAGTTACTTTGTGATGAGGTGTAGCTCAGTTGGTATCGAGCATGACGGTTACTCTGGTCTACACAAAAATCTCTCCAATAGACGTGGTACATATATTGAAAAATGTATACTATTGATGCTTAAAAGTGTACTGTAAGGGTTAAAGTTATTTTTTAATCATGGTCACATTTTTATAGCTCTTTTCTACGCTCGAGGCACTCAAAGCATTGTATATGAAGGATCCACTCACCGATTCACTCACACATTCACACACCACGGCAGTCTTCACCTGTGGGGGCTTGACCTGTGGCCCGGAGGATCTGACTGATCTACCAACAATGTTTGTCAGAAGAAGCATTTCAACCAAAGGATGTTCACTCAAGCTCACTTATGCACTTTGATGGTTCATTCTATGGTCTGTTCACTTTTAGTGATACTTGAACCTCATCCTCTGATTGCAAAAATATGTTCTGATTTTTCATAGTCTTCTATTCTCCAAAGTTTAGTATCAAACCTCCAACTTCATTTGAAAGTTGCACATTGCAGGTTCGGTCTGCAACAATTATTACTTGGCCTAAACAGTTAACTCTTTTTGCTAATTGGAAAAGTTTTCTAACTTATTTCGACTCAACATGATACAGAACAATGTTTCTTTGTCTTTCAGACATGGGACTCGCTGCGCTGGAGAAGTTGCCGCCATCGCCAACAATGGCGTGTGTGGTGTGGGTGTAGCCTACAATGCTAAGATCGGAGGTGAGTTATGAAAGAACACAATTATGCTCGGCCCAATAGCATCAAGAAAAAGTACAATCTTACATGATTTTTGTGTGTGAGTGTGTTGGTTTTGGCTGTTTTAAATGGCAAGGTGATGATCATGAGTCAAGAGCATGATAAAAAAAAAAAAAAAAAAAATCCGGTTTCTCATTATCGCCTGTAACCTCTCAAGTCAGCGCTGCTCCAACATGACAGTTTGAAGCGCAACATTCTGCCAGCGCTGTTCCAGATCAGAGCGCCGTGGCAATGTCTAGACACTTATTGATTCTGCATTTGTCTGTTACACTGTGTAATTAATGAGCATTTCGGCTAAGTGACAGGGGGCTTGCTCATTAGCTGAAATCAGCTCTAATTGGCATTTTGCATCAGCTCCCCACGCATCATTTTTCAATTAGTTAAAAGAGTCTTCAAAATAGAAAGTAAAAGTAGGAAGTAGGAAGTTTTTTCATGCTGTAAATATGTTTTTGTCATTATAGGACATCGAAATAATAGATATATATCCACTGGACAGAATAAATAGTGCAATACAAGCCCTGCCAACATCAGAGTATTGTTAAAGTGAGTTATGAAGTGTTTCCCAATGACAGAGAGAAGAAACAGAGGTTCTGGACTGTAACCTCCTGCCTGTGGGGAGGTGAAACCTCTGGGGTCCTGAAGAGGCTGCAGCTTCTCAACTCTGCACAGTCTGTGTCCCGGGCCCCAGACCACACTGCTTCAGCTAATGGTCAGCCCTGGATTGAGTAGCCTGAGAAGTAGAGAGACTTTACAGTGAGGGGAGACTGTCAGAGCAGGGGGGCGCAGGGGGGCACAGGGGGAGGGGACCTTCCTGAAGTCTCCACTGTCTTCTGGGTGTTGTGCTTTAGGTTTTTGTCCCACTGCACCAGGACAAAGGCTGGTTCATTGGGTTGTTGTTTTTTTCAGCAGAAGTAAATATTTTGTGACAGTTTGTTTATCCAACTAAGACAAACGTCCTTTTGGACAAATTAAGTCAACTAATAACATCAAATCCTGCTCTGTCAAATTACACCTAGAGAGGTTTGGCAGTATTATTACATTTTTACACGCATTTTTCACACTTGCTTGACCATGAAGTTGCCCAGGAAGGTTTCAAAATGTGGTTCACACCTCAAACACTTATTATTATTAATCACGGACACAGCCATTTGTCCCATGCTGTCCCAACACCATTAACGTTCAGGTAATTTGTGTTTGCTGCAAATACACTGACGACATTCCCACAGGCATCCAGGGGATCCTCCTTAATCTGGTAAATGTGCTGCCGTCTGAGGAGCAGCAGACCGGCAGAAAATCTCCTACACTTTCTTTCAGCAGCGTGAATATGGCGAGGTCTGAGCTGCAGTGTTGTCCCTTTAACTGCGGCTGCCACTGAGATCTGCAAGATATAATTTTGGGTGAAATTGCATTGTATAAAACATTAAAGGAAGGAAGGAATGCCATTTTGAAATATCACACCAGCTGTACTCTGCTGCCATCCCATCTGTGACTATTCCACCCGTTGGCATTTTTTTTTTTTTTATGATATTTTACAGTTTTTTGAATAACAATAATGAATAGTGATGTATTTGAAAGGTTAACGAAACTACATAAGTAAAGGTAAAGAGTAATAATTATCCTCCAGTGCTGCTTCCAGGAAATGTATAATGGACCACACACTGATTCACCTATAGTGCCATTGCCTCCGTCTTCCACCTCCTCTTTCTGGAATAGCTCCCTTATGGCTTGCCGTAGCTGTGGGGGGCTTACTCTTCAGTGGTTTAATAAGGTATTGAGAGTCAGCGGGAAGTTGATTAGAATTGTAATGGCTGTGATTAGTATTTGCGGCTGCAATTGTGTTGTGCTCTAGTTTGAGTGTTTTCCATCTGCTCTGTATTCAAACTGTTGGGGCAGTGAATACCAAAGCCCCCTGGGTAATTGCCACTCCTGACTATAATAGAGGGGATATCCAGTATGTCACATTGTATAGTGTACTTGTAGTCAGTTGGTTAACAGTCATTTGAGCGCCATTTTGCATCAATCTGCGTTTTGACAGTTTGACTAGACTAGTAACTGCATTTACATTTACGTCAGGTCTAGAAGTGTAGTGTTGTATCACATTTTAATACAGAACAGTAAACAAAACAAAAATGCATATAATATTATGTATGTTTTGGGTCACAAACCATGAACACCATATTTGATTTAATGAATATGCAATTGTACATAAAGAAAAACAAAGTGGTGTCATGTGGTGTGAAATTACTGCCCTGGTGCCTCTTTTTGATGGCAGAATATAAAGGAAGATTGGTTTCTGGATCTATAGATTTGTACGTTTTATTGAAATGTCATTCTGTGCCTTCTCTCTCAGATTCTGACTTGTCTGTTTCAATCTGAAGATAAGATTTTCTACATCTTCACCATCTGTCCCTTCTCTCCACTTCTCACTCCCTTGTTAAAAATACTGTGTTATTTAGGTGTTCGCATGTTGGACGGGGAGGTGACAGACGTGGTGGAGGCTCACTCGCTCAGTCTAAACCGGCAGCACATCCACATCTATAGTGCCAGCTGGGGCCCCGAGGATGATGGGAAGTCTCTGGACGGTCCTGCCAAACTGGCCAAGGAGGCGTTCCTCCAAGGAATCACCCAGGTCAGGCCGGCTCTTGCCTCTCGGCTCCAAGACGTGGAGCTTATCTCCTTCCAAAACATCTCATGTCACAAACGGTCACATCCAAACTCTAATTTTAGTCTAAAGTGAAGGAGACGATTTCCAATTACCGTAGTCTGAGTTGGACCCAAAAAAAAGGAATAAATGGAAAGGCATTATCTATTATGTTAATGCCGTCATTTCCCATGTGTCACTGCATCACATCTGATGAGTTTGAGCAGAAGCGCAATAATTGGGGTATAAATGAATGAAACTAATGATTTTTAAACTGAAGAAATTCATCACATCCCAGACATAAAATGCTCCACATACCACAGTTTAATAGGGGAAGATTAGGATAAAGTAAAGACAGCAATAAATACGCTGCTGTGTGCGTCAGTTGGACCCAGTTGGAATAGTGAAAGTGAGTGAGACGCCTTCACGCTTCTCATATTAGTCTTATATTGTTTTATTTCAGATTACGGTCTGAGTAAGTCAATAGATAAATATGAGTCAATAGATATAAATGACAATATGAAGCCGCAATATTGAAACCCACAAAGCCTGACTTCAGACTTCATCATCAGTTAAAGCCTGAAAATGCCCGAAAATATTCATCAAAGTTCACTGGGGTAAAGTGTGTTGCAATACCGAACAAGAAATGTGAGTGTCAACAGAAAAATAGTGGAACTGATGCTATGACAGGCCCGGCTGAGGCGAGCAGTGTGCAGAACAGACAGCCATTACAATCTTCCACAAAAGGAACAGCTAAACAATTGCACCGCTGACAACAGTCTGACACAAAACACCGTCGCGTGATATGCGTGTGCGTTGTATGGAAGTAGAATGTCTTTGCATATATCAGGGTTTTTTTTTTGGTTCAATTCTTGTGCTGCCTTGTTATTTCTGCTCTGTTTCAACATTTCCAGATGCACACCAAAACAGTTGCAGTTGTGCATTCTGCAAAAGGCCTGAACCTGTGTTTTGTTCGTGTGCCATAGCTCAAATGGTGATGTTTGAAATCCATTGTTTCCTGGCCTCATTTGTAGCGGTTTGTGGTTTTGTCTCTGCTTCACAGCTCAAGTCCATTTCGCTGACTGCAATCTACTGTAGGGAATAAATTGTTTTACCTAGCCTATTTTGTGTTTTGCAAAATGTTTTCCCCACAAACTAATTATAAAGACATATTTAGCTTCTGACCTCATGCGCCAAAATTGAAAAGCCCACATAGACAAAAGTGTAAAACCAGACTCCCAGCCAATACCCTTAATTTAAATTTGTTGTCCCTTTTTTGTTGAGTCCTCATGTGTGTCTATAGCAGCCGGTAACCAGTCACAAATATAAACATAGAAAGCAGAAAGGACAGCGAAGAATGAACAGGTCAGAATCTGCTGGAATATATTCTATCTAGATGTGGTAAATGGTCCTACGAGTTTAATGAAAAGGCATTAATCTAATCTGAATTAATGGCCCATTTAAGCAGATAAAATGCATTGTTCATGCCCACATTTCATCATTTTTAACTATAATTGATACCTGGAGGGTTGAATCTGTCCCAGCTGTATAGGGAGACACCTGGGACATTTGCCAGAGAAAGCGACATAATGTTCGCACAGTGCAGTCATCCTCAGAGACATTCTGCTTTCAAAATGATCACATTAATTACCTTTTATTTAAAGGAAAATAAAATAAAATCCTTCTAAAATGTCAATGTATTGACTGTTGAGGTTGGGGTTTACGCTATGATTGACAAGTCAACAAAATGTCCTTGGTTTCGTGTGTGTGATCCTAAGAAATGATCATGTGTGTTCAGATGTGACTGAACTAAAATATCAAATCAGATCAAATTAAATAATATTTCGTGCCCAACAACAGCAGTTTCTTCAGAGGATTTTTCCAAAATTGTTGATTTAACCAAAATTGTTAATTTAGCCAACAGAAGGTTTGAAAATCAGCAATGAAGCAGTAGGAGGCCTGGATTTTCTTGCTATTACTGTCACAACTGTGGCTGTGAAAGCAGACATTAAAGTGTATTTGCTTACATTGAGGTTGTTATGCTTCTGTACATCACTATTTGTTAGAGACAGAAGTTAATTCCCTGTTTATTCCTGTGAATTCCCATTTATTTGCTATAATTCCCATGGAAATTCCTCAATCTTTGCAACCCATTAGGCAGCATTGTTGTGTCGAACAGGATATGACTTAATGGTTGAGCTATATTGATCAAAATTACAAAGACTTTTCAGATTACAGCGATGCAATGATGTAAATACTGGTGTCAGACGTCCCCATCTCTCTTCCCCTGGCTCATGTCTGCTTCTCTTGTGTGTCCACAGGGGCGCAGCGGGCTGGGCTCCATCTTTGTGTGGGCCTCGGGGAACGGCGGCCGGGAGCAGGACAGTTGTAACTGTGACGGCTACACCAACAGCATCTACACCCTGTCCATCAGCAGCTCCACCCAGTCGGGGAACGTGCCCTGGTACAGCGAGCCCTGCTCCTCCACCCTCGCCACCACCTTCAGCTCCGGCAACCCAGGAGAGAAGCAGATTGTGAGTGCTGTCGTGCAACTGTGAAAATGTGAGGCAGTTAAAATACAGGATTTTTGAAACCATTCGTTCAATATTTGGCACTTTCAAATATTTCCGAAGATATATTGTATTGTACTTTGTTACTGTTGATGAAAAAAAATACCTCCCAAAAGTTGTTTTCAAAATATTAAACGTGAATCCACCTCAGAAACCCAGCGGTCCTCACTAGAACAGTGGTGTAACATGTAACACACAGTGAGTCGTGCTGAGAAACACTCCGAGACGCCTCACACTTCTTTCAAGGCTCTCGTCAGCTGAAAAAAGACATGCCTTGGGCTCAGAAAACAACACGACAAAGTGTAATGTGCCTCTGGAGCCAGAATCTTCTGAAGCGTGCCGCAGGCAGACAATCACACTGTGCCTAATCTAATTACATTTTTCATTTTAATCTGAGTGCATCGCATCATTTTAAATTATATAAAAATAGCACTATGTAACAGCTGAATTTTTAATGAAAATCATCTGCTTTGTTCAGGCTCTCTGTTTTTATTCATTTGAAATTGCAGTAAAAAAGACCAATAGGTGACCAGATTCCCATAGAGAATTTTTTTTTTCTGCAGTAGCAATTCCAAAGCTTTATTAAGCCTTTTGCTTTCTGAAACCAGTGAATTGCTCATTCTCTTTGGCACAATGTGGTTTGACCTCATCTTGTTGGGTTTACACTGCACTTTTTGCCAATGAAGTAAAACATGTAAACAAAAGGCAGATGTTCTTTGTTGCACTTTTTGTCTGGTTATTAAGATCATTTCACACATGTTGGCCACATTAGATGGTTTTGTTTTACTATGAACATCTGGCTCATGTTCACTCTCACATTGTTTGCCATTTTCCCATAGCACCGCATTGCTTCGTGATCAAGAGCACACAAAGTTTGCTGGTTTGCTCTTCTTTTCTGTCACGATTCATGACTTAAGTTCAATAACAGTATGTCTTCCAGAGAGTAGGCGGCTGCACTAAAAATGTGACACTTTAGTGTGTTTTTATCGTGCCAATTATTCATAACTGCAGTCACTACTACAAGTGGTCCCAACACTGCTATTTCCCATCTTTGATCGCTTACCAACCACTAAAAGTCAGTTTTCATTTGGAGTTGAAAAAGTGTAAAGATGTTGGTTAGTCTGACAGAGAACGCTGACTGGGTGAAAGTGTGGACAGAAAGGTAGATGTAAAGAGCGACCAGTGACATGAGCGGACATTATGAGTCCAAATTCAATTCTTAGTCTAACTTTTTGTATATATTTATTGAAGGACTTGAGGCATCTGCTATTCTTAAACAAACATAACACAATATATTTTTATTTTTCTTAAGATCAAGTAATTTCACCTGGCTGCCCATGCTTCACAGCCTAGAATTTGTCTCTGCTCCTTGCCTTGGTCTCATTGTGACTCAGACCATTCACTAGCTGCCTCTTGTCCCTCACTGCGTTAACATACAGCTGGCTTCTGTGTGTTGCACTCTGGTCCTGGCTGGCTCCTCCACTTGGCTGACATTCAGTGGCCGCTGTGTGACCTGTGAGTGGCTCCACAGACATGATGTTTCCATGTAATTTACAGGTTGTGCTTCCTCTGGTCTCGTAGGTCACCACAGACCTGAGGCAGAAGTGCACAGAGTCTCACACCGGGACGTCGGCCTCGGCTCCGCTCGCTGCTGGAATCATCGCTCTGACGCTGGAGGCAAAGTGAGTGACAATGACACACTGAAAGCACCCACGCACTAATGACAACGCTACAACGCATTCATAACTGTTTGAATCGAGAGTTACGGATATAACTACGTTTCAGTGAATCCCGTTGGACCGCTGGAGGTTCTGTCACTCAGGACCTTTGCTTTCCTGTGAGATGAACCTGCAGGAACCCGAGCCTCTGATGATGATGGAATTTACATCCAGGGACTCATGGGTGTGACTTTGTTGCTGTTAGTCCAACTGCGCCTGTGCAAAAGAAGTCATTCTGTGTTTTCAGCACAGCCCACTGGTGATCTGGGATTCATACACACTTATTTTATAATACTATTAAATGTTATTAAATATCAAACCAGTCACCAATTGCTAATAGAATCATCTTTTGTTGAATATTCTATTCTATGTACAAGGAGCACAATGTAGTGCTTTGTCTTCCTGGATATGAGATTGCATTTCTTTGGGTTCAAAGAAGTAGAACGGACACAGATCTAGATTGTACTCCAGTCAAGATGAAGAAGAATGAAGATTATTTGTGTGTGTGTAATATGGTTAAAACTACAACAGCATTGAATATCGGTATATGGCAATAGGCTGCACATATGAAGAGGTCAGTTAAAGTATAAATTCAAATACACCAATGTAGTCTAAGCCCCGGTGATGTCGTTGCATCATATATTTCCAATAAAATGCAATAGTTTCTTCATCCTCCTGTGTAGATTCTGGATGTAAATTAATTGGTCTGTACTCTGGAGTTGCATAGATGCTTTTTTTTCTTTTTATCTTTTTATCTATTTCCACATGTTGACAACTAAAGCCACACAAAATATCTTCTGACCAAAACTGAAAATTCAGCACTAGCAATGATAGTATTTGAGTCTGTATAATTCTTCCTCGGTTGTCCAGGAGTGGTCCATATCTCCTTTGCTGTGCCTTTCTGTGTTGGTGGGGGGCACATGACACTGTGCTCTGATGACAGGCCTGGCATGAATCACTCAATGACACATCAACCTCTACAAGCTCAGACTTGCTAGTGGCCCAATTTAACTAGGCTTGGTAATAATTTAGTAAAAATGTTTTTATTTTGATCAAAGGCAAGCTGAAGCTGCCATTTAAAGGTGTTATATCATGCCTTAATGAAGCCTTATTTTTAGCATTTACATTTCTGTGTTTCAAATAATCTTGGAAATTTAGTAATTCTGCCTGGTATTGAACTCAAAACCTTTGTCACTTGTGTATGTAAGCACATACAAGAAGCTTTTTTGTGTTTTTGGATTGGCGAGTCCATACATTTGAAATTGCCTCCATTAAGTGCGTAGTGATTTTCTGGACTCTAAATTACAATACCGGAAATATTAAGGCTGAGGTGTTCCAAAAGTTTGAATAATTGATGCATAACCCTTTAAAGGTCCAATAAAAAGATTAATAATTGGTCAGATTTGTCTCCTAAACTCCTGTAATTGGAAGGTTTGTGTTCACAACACTGTCTCTGAAGGTCTCTGGGGGGCAGTGCAACTCCAGTTTCTCTTAATGTGATAAATGAGTATTCTATTGTACAGTTATAGTCAACAGCTTTTATAATTATTCTTAATTTAATTGTAAATGTAATTGCAAACGGCTGGCTGTGCTCTTGTGGGACGTGTTTGGAGATGTGCGCACAAACACCACTGAGACTCGACGCTGACCTTGGTCCTGGAAACTCTCTCTTCTGCAAATTAGGCTTTTGATCATCAGTTAATTAGGGAAACAAATCAGCATCTCAAGCCCACACAGACACACGCAGGACCTGAAAGATCAACCATGTGAAGTAAACAAGGTTTTCTTACACATAATATTTCAACGTGTTGAAAAACAGACAAACTGCAGTAGTGTCATGCATACTGTACTAGTGTTATAGAACTAAGATGATGAACTGCCAGTGAGGGGATTGTTTCAGATGCTCTATACAAGAAATCAAATATGTTTTTGCCGTCACATGTGACATTTTGAATTCATCCCCTAAATTCATACACTATTATGATTGCTGAAGGAAAATGTTGACGAGTTTCTTGGTGGATTGAGTCTGACTTTGAAAGTGTATTAGTGTTGCCACATTAGTTGGTAGAAATTAGTGTTTACCAACCGCGCAACCAAGTGTGGCTTTTTCCCAAACCTATCGGCAAGTGTCCCTCCTGACAGGCAGCGGTAATAACACAGCAGTTAGTTTATCTGGCTGGAGCCGCACAGGAGTTAACACAGATGGAATCATTTAATAGACAGAACGCTTTGGCTTTCCTAGAGGCCAGATTTTTTTTTATTTTTCTCTTTTCTGAAGTCAGACTGGGGGGACAGGTTCATTAATCTCACATGAGCTGACAATGGAGACAGAGCTGTGGAGGGGATTTATATATATGTTTTATCCTTTTGTATCGTTAGCACTCTTCTTAGTATATTTGTTTAAAAGTGTTGCCTCAAAAAAACGTACTATATGCTCACACTAAATGTTTCTGGAACATAGGAATGGGTTATATAGCAAAAAAATCTTTCTTTCTCTTTACAAGTACAACAAAAATGACTTTTAGTACTGATTTCATAGACAAAACCAACACAGATTAATTACCTAGCCCTACTTGTATACAACCTATTTTTGTATATGTTTTTAAAGAAAGCACTAATATATTAGCACAGACCAGTCTTCTAGTGAGAGTAACCAGGGTTAGGAGGCAGAGGAGCAGAAAGTATTTTCAACCTAGAGACTCATATGCGAGTATATATATATTATATTATATTATATTATATATGCGCAGGCGAGACAGCTGGAATAGTCTTCAAGGCTGAAACTACGCTTGAGCTTCATTTTAGTAGCAGTTGTGCGTGTAGTGAATGTAATAATTACCACTAATCAATTATTTATTATTATTGTAACAGTTAATAGGGAAAAATGTAAGTGAACATGTAAATGAGTACCAAGCAGTTAATTTAAGAAAATATGCAGGTAATAGGGCTGTGCAATGAATCGTTTCAGTCTGTTGTAATCGTCATTAAGCTTGGGTCTCTTTAGTCGAGAGGTCCACAGCCGATCCGTCAGTAAAGGCATGTGGTTTTTGTAATGGTGATCATTAAAAGTCTTGTTTATGTTCAGGAAATCAATTTAGAACGCAATATTGTGATTGATCAAAATGAAAATTGTGATTCATTATTTTCTCATAATGAATATATTGGTAATAATACATATGTAATTTACTTATTTCCACTGCTTATGAATAATACTGATCATTCAACACGTTTGGGTGTTTTTTGTCTATACCAGTGTTAAATGAAACCCATGACCTGAGCTGTATTGCGGCTCTCTCTGCAGCTCATACATAATAATTCCTAACTGTGTATCCCCTGCCATTATAACGTTATGACCTTTAAGACTCCAATGTGCCTCATATTTTCCACTGCCATATTGTTTAACTGGATATCAGCAACCTCTCATGCCCATAATTTAACACTCAACTGTAAGAAAATCAATATGTTCCTCCTTCTCTGTTTTCCTGCAGTATGAACTTGACCTGGAGGGATATGCAGCATCTGGTAGTGAGAACATCCTTGCCCAGGTATCTGAGCACTGGAGACTGGAAGACCAATGGCGTGGGACGCAGAGGTAAACAAACACATCAAAGATTAAACAAGTGTAAAGTTAGCAGGTAAAACTCTGTAATAAACTGTTGGCAAGTTGATTTTGGCCTTTTTGACTTGTCTACACATTGTAAGAAAAAAAAATACATTCCAATGTTTATATATACAGTATATACATGACATGACATCGACATGCTGATCCACACCACCAGGATCTACAGCGCTGACATTGGAATGTCATTTGGGCTTGAGAAGTGTAGTCGGATAGTGACAAAGAGAAGAGTACACACAGAAGGGAAGTCTCACTCCGAGAAGGAACAATAGCAGACATTGAGGACAGTTACAAGTACCTTGGAATACCACATGCAAATGGCAACCTTGAAGAGATAACAAGGAAAATGGCAACAGCCAAATACATACAATGAGTGAGGCAAGTTCTAAGAATCCAGCTCAATGGCAAGAACAAGTCGCGGGTAATAAACAGCTACGTCCTGCAGCAGTTGGCCAAAGGAAGAGATACAGACCACAGATTTTAGATGCGAAAGCTCCTGACCATGCATGGAGGGTTCCATCCCAAATCCACCTCCCCGAGACTGTACACTAGCTGTTAAGAAGGAGGCTGAGGACAAGTGAACGTGAGAGCCACTATCCAGGATTAAACATCCAAGATCCACAAGTACATCAAGGACAGGGCTCCAAAAAATTACGTGCTCAGTGAAAGTCTCAGGCAATGGGAAACAGAGGAAGAACAATGGAGGCGGGACCATCATGGGAGGACAAGCCCCTACATGAGATGTACCATCGGAACATAACTGAAATGGCTCTGTCAAGAAAGTCAAGAAATCCTACCAATGGCTAGAGCGGGCCAGACTGAAGGACAGCACAAAGGCCCTCCTGGGGTATCTGCGTTTCAGTTTTATGTAGCTAGAATCTGGAACAGTCTTCCTGAAGATGTGAACTAAAAACTGTTTTGTTTAGCTGTGCATATGACTGAAAGGATTTTCTTTGCACTCTTCTCTTTTAGTTCTTAAACTCTTTTGTGATTTCTGTCATGTCTGTGATTTTGATGCATTTTTTTCTGTTGTGTGAAGCACTTTGAATTGCCTTGTGTATGAATTGCGCTCTACAAATAAACTTGCCACTCATCATGGCAGCACAGGAACAGTCCCTGAGCACCAGAGCAATAGAAGCCAAGATTTACCACACCAGACAGGACCCAAGGTGTAGGCTGTGCAAAGGGCCCCCTGAGACAATCCCGCACATAACTGCAGGGTGTAAGATGCTGGCAGGGAAAGCATACATGGAGCGCCATAACCAGATGGCTGGCATAGTGTACAGAAACATGTGTGCAGAGGACGAGACCCCAAGGTCAAAGTGGAGAACATTTGTGGTGGTGGATAAACAGCAGAGGAAAGCTGCTGTGTTTGACATGGCAACACCAAGAGATGGCAACATCAGGAAAAAGGAACATGAGAAACTTTAATACCAAGGGCGCAGAGAGGAGCTGCAGAAGGCATGGAAGGTGAAGGCGAAAGTGGTGCCCGTGGTCATCGGAGCACTCGGGGCAGTGACCCTCAAACTGGCTACAGTAGATCCCTGGAAAAACATCAGACATCTCAGTCCAGAAAAGTGCAGTGCAGGAACAGCAAAGATACTGCGCAGAACCCTCAAGCTCCAAGGCCTCTGGTAGAAGACCCGAGCTTAGAAAAAAGGACGGGATTAGGTTCATTTGCTTTGTTTTTTCTATTTTTTTATCAAAATGAATGTTTGCTCTTAGAAAGACAGGTAGATATATATTTCATTACTACAATAAATAAATAAATACATTCACTGTATTTTTCTTTGATATTCTCCTACAGTGAGTCACGCGTATGGTTACGGTCTCCTAGACGCTGGTGCGATGGTGACTTTGGCTCAGAACTGGACCTCAGTGGGACCTCAACATGTCTGTGCGATTAACATGCTCACAGAACCCAGGTTAGAGGAGAACTGCTCCTGACATGTGGGATTGTGGGTAATCCTCTTCATTATACACACGTTTCATTATACGAGCTAAGCCTGATGGATGTCACAGAATATTCCTTGGAGGTGGGATTGTCACACACTGTTGAAGGCTGTGTCCATTTTGGTTGATTAACTGCTGTCTCCCCCGTCTGCTGTCAAACTGCAGGGACATTGGGAACAGCCTGGTTATCAGCAGGAACGTGGACGCCTGCTGGGGAAGTGTGGAGTACGTCAGCTCCCTGGAACATGTGCAGGCTCGCATCACTCTGTCCCACAACCAGAGAGGCAAACTGGCCATTCATCTCCTCAGCCCCCTGAACACACGCTCCACCCTGCTCTTCCCCAGGTACTCTTATGTACTCAATACAACATTTAACCACTGTAACCGCAGCTATTTCCTATGGATCTGCTCCGGTCTATATATTTGTACAAACACTTAGTGACTGTGGAGTTCATTTCTGGCCAAAAGAAGTCAAAGCAGCTTTCATCACAGCATCAAAGAAACATCTAAAAGATTATCAAGATGGAAAAGTTATGCTTTCTTCTGAAAGTGTAAATCCTGCATTCCCAAAAGTGCCTTTTTTCTGGAGAAAGGGGGTGATTTTCAGATTTGAAATAAAAATAATCGCTTTTACCCATCATGCCTTGCTCTCTCTCTCTCTCTCCAGGCCTAATGACTTCTCCTCGGAGGGTTTCAATGACTGGGCCTTTATGTCCACACACTCCTGGGACGAGGATCCACAGGGAGAATGGACCCTCGAGATTGAAAACGTGGCGGCTAATAGTCGTGACTATGGTAACGCTCGCACCCTCCTGCTTGTCATAGGTTTTCATATGCATTGCAAATATTTTAATCTTCAGTCCGGAGCATAATATGTCCCTTTCTGGGTCAGATTCAGTTGTTCATGATGATATGTAGATGTACACTGCAGTGTTCAGTGGTAGTATGTGTTCCATCTGAGCAACCAGGGACATGTGCTGTTGTTTGTATTTACCTCCTGAAAGCTCCACAGCTTTCTAAAGAGTTTCTAAATCCTCTCTTATTTCCAGGGGTTCTAAGCCAGTTCACTCTCATCTTGTGGGGAACTGGGTCTAGTGTTATCAACCCAGCTTCATCGGATTTCCCTCGTCCTTCCAACAACAGCTGCAAGACTTTTGATGCTCAGCAGATATGTATTGGTAAGAACAATTATGCACAAAATGTTTTGAATTGCCTTGTTACACAACAACTGTTGGTCACACAGTGCTGTTGAACTTGTCAGAACACAAGAGCGGAGAATACAAACCGCATCTTTACAAGGCTCTTGTGATTCTGCTTATGAACCATGAATATTCAAAGTCCCTTATGTCATATTAGAGCATGAGACACATGACACAAGCCTAGAAGGGGAGGTTCACACGGCTCCAGCCTGACAGGTGCTAACTGATCACATGATCAGCCGTTCACACACTTCTCATTTATATACTGAATTATTTACTAAAAGACATTCCATATGTCAGTGTAACTAGCCAAATGAATAGATTAGATTTAGCGTTGACGAGTGAATTTCCCAACGTATAACGTTGGCGCAACTACTGACAGTGCATGGTGTAGAACTCTAAATAAGAGGTATATACTATACTATACTATACTATACTATACTATACTATACATACTGTATGGACGAGGGGATTCTGGTGTATCAAAATTAAGAATAAAAATTTGCCTTGGAAAAAAAAAAGTCCAAATCCATTGAACGAATCATACAAAATCTGTGCATGGTTCATTTGTTAGTTTTTCCGTTTTCAACCCAAATCCAACAAAATTTGTTTCATTTGGTTTTGTTTGTTTAATATTATGATTTTAGCATAACATAATTATTATAGATTGAGGTCACTGAAAGCTGATACACCGCTGATCCACTCGTGTTCCCGCTCATGTTCGCAGCACCGCCCGCTAAAGCCCTCGAGCCCCTTTGGACACACTAAGTACAAACCTAGCTCTGTGTTGGGGAAAATGATGTGTTTTTTTTGTTTGGAGATAGCTTTTACACATTTTTAACCATAACCTCCAGGATGCACATCCCCAAACACCCCGTGAGAACAGACTAAGGTCACGTCGCCCACTGTCCTGCCTTGGACCACAGTCAGTGAGTCAGTGCTGAGCTGCAGTACCGGACGAGGAAGAGGAGCTGATAGAACGAGAAGTCCACCGTATGCCGGGTCACACGGAGCGCACCGCATGCAGTGGATTCAGAGTATTAAAGTGAACTGTATTAAGCTCCACTGCACATCCAAGAAGCCTTTAAACATTATTTGTCGCTATCACGTCCAAACACACAGCGTTACGCATCTGAGTGAGCGCAAGTCAGAAAAGGTGCGTGTAGAATGTGAACAGGCGAGGAAAGACGGTGTTTCTGGTGTAACATTAGACAGACCCATGAAGAGGTGAATGAGCCTAGGACAGTTCGCTCCATCGGCTCCTCTTCCTCTCCCGGTATTGCAGCTCAGGACTGACTCACGAGCTGCTGTGGTCCAGAGCTGGACAGTGGTGAAAGTGACCTCAGTCTGTTCTCGCGGGGCTGTTTGGAGATGAGACGCGCTGTGGAGCTGCTGAGTGCGTAATGCCATCTTCAGACTCAATTTAGTTTTTGTGCAATTTTTTTCAAACCAGAAAATCAAATCAAATGTTTTTTTTCTTTTCTTTATTTGGATTTGGGTTTAGAACGTAAAAACGAAAGAACGAGCCATACACGGATTATACAAGGATTAATGCTCGTCCGCTCACTTCTTTCTTTGCCGGGATATGAGGCCTTGACTGCAAACATCACTCACACGGGTGGTGCTTTTGAATGCCACAGTTATCAGTCAGTCATTAGTTCAAACACTATCATCATATTATGTACTTGGCCCCTCCGTTACTACTAACTGGAAAAGACACAAGACTTGTTTTCATGATACAGCCTCATTTCAAGTCATGAATATGTGTGTGTTCCAGAGTGCAGCCCAGGCTTCTCACTTTTCCTGCAGGGCTGTGTGAAGCTCTGTCCCCCAGGCTTCACCTCAGGACCCCAGCTACTGAATCTGTCTCTGGAGAACTGGGTGGACCTTTCGTCTGTACAAGCCTGTCTGCCCTGTCACGCAGCCTGCCTCACCTGCTCCGGGCCTGGGCCCACAGACTGTCTGTCTTGCCCCCCTCACGGCCACCTCGTGCTCAGCTCCTGTCTGCACCAGAACCAGGTGCAGCGCAAGTCGCCTTCATCAGGAGGGGTCCAGAGAGAGAAGGGGCCGGAGCAGCCGGGTGCAGGCCCTGCCTCGGACTCTGACAGTAGAGACACTGGCTCCTCTCCGCTGCCCACAGTAGTGGCTGTGCTCAGCTGTGCTTTCATCCTGGCTGCATTTATTGGGCTATTTTTGTTGCTGCAGAAGGGCTGGGGCCGTCCCGCCCCAAGCTGGAGGACCGCACTGCCCTCTGTGTACTCTCACAGTAAGGGCATTCGCCTGGGCTTTCACTGCAGCCAACACTCACAGAGGAAAGCTAGGATCTGCTACAAGGGGATCCCCACCGTGTGGGGCGACGAGGACATGATCACCTACGAGTCTGAATCAGACAGTGAGGAGGTGGAGGGCCATAGTGAGAGTACGGCTTTTATCAAGACACAGAGCTCCATTTGACTCCCTGTGGGGAGGAAGTGGCCCAGAGCTGATCCTTTAAGAGCACCTCATCTGCCTGAGGGACCTAAGAAAACACAATCAAATGTGATCCACTTCCTGCTGCTCCCTGGTTTAATCTATAACAGAAGGACCATCTTTATTGCATTGTAGTCTGCTGACATGTAATGCTTTTGTTATTTGCTTAACGCTTGTGTTTATCACCATTATACTGTGTTTACGCTACTGTCTGGCATAAATTCCTTCTCTACCAGCCTAGCCACACTTTGTCCACTTCATTAAGTCAGTAGAGTGCATTAGTCTGTCCTTGCCCCAAACAACTGTCAGCACAAGCACTTCTCCTGTTAATTGGCCATTTTATTATCACACACTGGAGCAGTCTTGAGTGTAAAGTAAATTAAATTGAACATTCCTGCATTCTCCTGAAGTTAAATCATCCACCTGGCAGTTGGGTAGTAAAGAGAGCAGCACATGTGGATTGTACAGATTCAGAAACAGGAACCAGTTTGGCAGTGTCCAATAACATTTGTAATGCACTGAGACGGACCTGACCTTTACATTGGTTTGAGCCTCTGCAAAGATCTCTCTTTAGTTTTCTCCACAGAATTCTGTTCGATTCATTTTCGTAACGCCCAAAATCACAACAGCAGTTACCTCGATGGGTGACCATGAAATAGAGAAGCAGATTAAACAATGTTCACAGGAAGTTAGCAAGTGGATAACTGGCCCAGCATTTTCTGTCTTGTTTCCAGCGAGGAAAAACAGAATGTCGGTATTGATCCAGAGGCTTTTGTCCCAGAATGAGCGGACAGCATATATTTGTCCTCCATTTAATTTATCCCTTTGTAGACTTGCTACACAAATTGTATAAAACCTTGATGTAAAGGCCACAGTGGTTGCTGTGAATAAAAAAGGGGAGTGTATTGTTTAGGCATTTTTGTATGTTTGTTTTGTATCTTTTTTATTTAACGTTGATGGGTATCAATATTGTTGACATGGGTTTTCTGCTGGAATAAAAGTATATTGTTGGCGAATACAAGGACTGTTTTGCCTTTACTTCTGGGTTTTAAAAGGTTTAACAAATCTTGCACCTGCCACTCACTCGCTCTCAGGAGAACAGATGCTTTGTCACTTTTTCATGGTCATAAATCACTGTTACAAGTGTATTTCCTTCTCTCACTTTCTACAGACCCAACATTATGTCTTGTGACCCTGTCGCCAAAAGGTCCTACTCAAAACTTAGTTTGTAGTTTAAATGAAACAAACAGTAAAGTTCTGTGTGCAGGTATCATTAAAAGAAAGGGCCTTAGATGCAAGTAACTGGGTTCAGGGGTGAAGGTACATTCATTGTGTGCTCTATAATTAGATCTGCTGGGAGTTTGTGCACAAAGTAGTGCCCTGTGGATGTGTCATGTGTTGCATTATAAATGGGTCTTGTGTAGAAGTGAATGTGTTCCGAGCTTTTAAAGGGGAGGTCTTTTCACCACATGCTCATTACACACCATTCTGCTTCTCAGCCTCTATGTGGCCTTTGGCCCGTAATAATTAGCTGTCATGTACTGCACTCGAGTTTGCACTAACTACAGCTGGCAACGCAAGTTTTTTAAAATATTTAATTAAAACTGATTTTCCATTAATAAATGTCCCAATTGGATAAGTTGGACACAAATATCCCCATTCTAAACTCATTTAACTTAAATTATGAAATCATTATTTGTATTTTTTAAGGATGTTTTGGCCCGTAGGCTTTACTTAACAGGACAGCATGAAATGGAAAAGAGAGAGGGAATCACACACAGCAAACCCACGACACTGTGGCTGACTGTTTAGGTCATTACTATAGGTAATTACTGTTGCGTTACATCACAGATCTTTATACCCACTTGCCACATCCTGTCAGATCTTGGAAGCTAAGCAGGTCAGGCCTGGTGAGTATTTGGATGGGAGAACGCTGGACCCCCAGATGCCACAGTGGGGCGACTAGAGGAAATATATTCAATTCAATTTATTTTTGTAACGCCCAAAATCACAACAGCGGTTGTCTCGGAGGGCGACAGTGAAAAACGGATTAAACAATGTCCATAGGGACTAGGGGCGATGTCCCAGGGTCCCCTGTCCTTAGACCCTCCTTGTTGTGTCCTTAGGCAACATACACACCAGTCATACTAGGCAAGTATATGTGGGTGTAAGCGAGTGGTTGGTGGTGGTGGTGGGAGGGGGTGATGGCGCACAGTGGCAGCCTTGCTAACATCACTATGCCCCAGGGCAGCTGTGGCCACAATAGTAGCTTACTACCACCAAAATGTGCAGTGAATGAATACTGCAATGTGAAATGTCTTTGAGTTTCCAGAAGAGCACCATATAAATAGTATGTTTTTTATTCTAAATGTCACCTCACTGTCTTCAATAAAAGCTACTTCAGTATCGAGCCTCATGAGTCCAAATCGGCACACGGCTCTTTTCTTCGACAGAGACCATTTGAAGATTTTTGAAACCTTTCCTCCACAAAACCAGGCTGTGAACTACATGGAAGTTCTGTAGTTCAGAGCCTTGTGCCTGCAGGTTTATCCAGGGGAAAGATAAAGGACAGTTATCCTTTACATCATGTGGGGCATATGCTGCGTGTGTGCCATGGCATTTATTCTTCTCTGATGGAACACACCAATATCACTAAGGTCAGCGTAATTGAACAGCAAGTCATAGAAAACTGCTTTCATTTGATAAAGATCTGGATTCAGGACAAATCTATCCGGACTGTAATTCATCTGTATTGTATGCTGTTCTCCTTGTCCTCTTTCAACACTACATCACATCACATCTATGGAGTTGTAAAGTGTGGTGTGGGGGAAACTGACATTTTGAGGAACAGTGCCAAGATTAAGATGGCTCGCCCTTGTGGCATTATTCAGAGAATCGATTTTTCTTTCTTCTGGACACATCAAAAATGTTCACACATTTTCCCTTTCTTGTAGACAGCAGAGGTTCTGAATTGAATTTTCGCTTCTCTGGCCATAACTTTCCCTCTATCCTCTTTGTATGATCTCTGTCCTGCTCATTCCCAGCTTGTTGTTGTTGTTTGTACAGACACGAGCTGTATTTCACACTTTCCAGTCACATTTCTAAACTAATAGGCCAGGAGGTGTCACGCCGCTCAGTATAAAAGCACCCCTCATCCACTTCTTTCCCTACTACTCCCATTTCTGACTCCCATTGGGCTGTTGTTGACGCCCCGTTGACACCCTGTCCTCCTGTCCTCAGGTAGTTTCTGCGTTTTCTGCTTCAGTAATGTATTTTGCGCTGTGGGTTCCTCCTGGATTGTGCTTTGGCAGCTGGTAGTTCTGGAATCTTGGGTCCTGTGTGTGTAGCCGATTGGACTAGCCACGTTTGCTGCCGTCAAGGGTGTGCAGCAGAAGTTTCTCAGCGGTAGGGGAAAGGAAAGCTGCATTTTAGGCCCATTTTATCTGCTCCATCTTAAATCTTATCTTTTAGGCCATGAGGGCTCTGCCACTTTGCCTTTTTCTCGACCTGTCTTAACTCTTGTGACTATTTTAAGGATGAATTGATGACTGATGCTGAACATAAATTGAATTGTATTTATGGACAACGTTGAATGTGAAATTCCACTGAGACCTTTTTTTTTTTTTTTTACTATGGAACTTATTAATAAAAACGAAGGAGAAACTAATTTATAAATACATCACATTCTGTATGGGGAAAAAAATGTCTATTTACCTCTGTCAACAACAAATCTGTGCGCCTTTGATTTAATAATGCCCCTGTGGCGTTGCTTGTCCTCCAATTTGGTTTTAACAGCTACAGTTAAAACACCCTGACATGCCGTAACATGCTGGAATTTCCGTCTTCACCTACAGTAGCTGCGAGTGCTACTTACAAATGCTGCGTTTTTCTCCAGTGTCCTTGACTGTGATGAGGGGATCCCAGGACATAAAGCAGGTTTTAAATTGGCCGTTGGTCGTACTGATGGAGTTTGAGTGCTGTATATGGTTGATCGTTGTTCTCAAAAATATATCGGTCTGTATCGGTTTTGCAAAACACCAAGGCAACTCCTCACTGAGAACATGGAGGCAACCATGGCCTCGTAAGTCGTCTCATTCAGTTGCTTTATTTTATTTATTTGCTACCGCTTGTTCCCGTTAGGGGTCGCAAGTGACTGGAGCCTATCCCAGTGACTTTGGGCCTTGGACAGGGGCCAGGGATAACACAGAGACATAAACACACAGACAACCATTGACTAGAGTTCATATGCAATGACAATAAACCTTTTTCTGATTATTTTTAACATCCATACAGTCAGACCATAAATAACAAACCCACCACACTTCTAGTGCAGTCTTTAGCCAAATATTTCAGTTTCCCAGACCGGCCCCAGGCCAGGACCTCGTTTAAAGTGTGATGGGAAAAAAAGAGTAGAAGGCTATTATGGGCTGAAAAGTCCAGGTTGGGTATTCAAAGTTTTATTCTTATAGTATTATTTTATTATTGGTAAGAAAAGCTCAGAAATTAGAAGTGCATGTTCTGATGTAGATTCTTCAGGAGAAATGTGGAATGCCCAGGGTACATATTTTCCATCTGTCTTTTGTTAGCTTGGATAATGTCTCATCTTCTCTCCTAACAAAGCTGATGTCTAATTACGAGATAATGGGCTTCTTATCACTAATGTGATTACAGAAGCATCGTAATGCTAATAATGCTGCTTATTTCTTTACGTTGCTCTGAAATGATTGAGTGTGCTGTATATTAGTACATCTAATCATGTTTGGGCTTAATTGTTATAAAGTGGGTGCACAGAAGGCAAACGCTTCTTCTTAAGTTACACCAAGAAGCTCAGCATCACGTTTTACTAATTTAAATGTGATTTACACCTTTCACTGGGTGAAAATGTATGTGTTAGAAGCTATTTCAAAGGCCTTTGCTCCTGAGGATAGCTTTTCACTAACACACGGTTGACTGGGTCCATTAGTCTTATCCTAAATTCCTATCCCAGCCCCACAGAAAATCCACCAGGGCCACAAGATTAATTATAATCCAATCAAATTCAAAAGTTTAATGGTGCATTAATGCAGTCATGTAGGTAAATGAGAGAGAGAACAATGCAGAGAACAATTACCCACTGTAATCTTGACTAAAACCGAACCCTGAGGTTTAGACTTGTACTTCTGAAGCTCATGTTTCAGTCTTCTCTCTGATATTAACTCTGATTTCCTAATCACAATACATGTTTAAAAGGTTGTGTAGCAAAACACAATTTACAAATGCCATCAAGAATTAAGTCTTCTGTCCTATTATGTTTTTTGAGCAAATATTTGAAGGTCTTTCCTTTGATGGTGTCATCAACATCATTCTGGCTTTCATCCTCTTAATTCAAACTTCTCTTTGTTTTATGCCCAAACCCACACACATCTCATCGCTTTGTATGAGATGCAAATGTAAAACGTTCTATTGCCATAGTCCAAGTCTACTCACGAGCCAATTCTGTAAATCATCATCCAACTGGCTCAAGTCCTTTACTGTTTAATGAAGGCTTTGATTAAAATGAGCTAATATAGCATGTAATATCTCAAATATAGTGTTTTCTCATTAGTGACAGTGATATACTGAGAACAATGCTACATTAAGAGGCAAATAGTGACAGTAGTCACCATGGACCCTGGGAATGTTAAAATACTTAATTTTTTTAATGAAAATTGTCTTTATTTATGACAGCTCCCTTTGTTATGAGTCTTGAACATAAAACCTTTCTGTTTCTTTGTGTTGTCTACTAAAGCAAACACGCCTCATACAGTAATCCACATTCCAGATCTGAGCTCTCTTCACCACAGCGTTTTCATTATCGATCACCATTTCTACAAGACAATACCTGCGTAAGGAAATGTTTTAGAATAACTTTTGTTTTCATTTTCAGCATAAGAACCAGGGGCAAATGCAGGATTGGCCAGTGCCACTCCCATATCAGGTTGTCCGGACTAGGCCTAGCTTCACTTATTAGATTGTCGTCCCGATCCAGGACATTAATCTTGCTTATTCAGTGAGAAAACATCTGTACAGAAATGAAAAAATCTCTGCCTGTCCACACTCTCCTTTTCATCCCGATCTGTGTTTCCCACTCGGAATGTCTGGATAATCCACTGGTCTGAAGCACTGATGGAGGGGAGGGAGTTTTGAATTGAAACATGTTGTCCTCATGGTTACCTCGAATACTTAGTGGATTTATACTACAACACGATGCAAAACAAGTTCCTAGCCTGTGGGTTTTGGTTCACGGACAATGGCAGTAAACCTCTTCTGATTCTGCGAGTTACCTGAGCACCATCATGCAAATATTCCTCCATCTGCGGCTGAGTAAAGACACGGCGGAGAGAACTTAACGTTTAGACTTGTTATTTTGTAGCTGTTTCTGTGCTTTCATTTAAATGGACCACTTAATGATCTGCCGCGACAGAGCTTTTACTTCCTTTCCAAAGCAATTCAGTCAAAATGGGCTGGTGCTAAGCCAAAAAATACAGATAAATTATTGCTCTAAAGGCACTTAAATCTATGTTTTCTAACTACAGCTATGACCTATAAAAAAAAGACATATTTACACTTCTTCACTGAGCTTTTGGTAGTAGCTTTAACATTGAGCTCTTGTAGAAGAAGGTGCTTATTTTCGGAACAATGTGTGAATGATTTAAGGAGTGTGGATCAAGTGCACAGAAAGGAGGTTTATCAGGCTGCGCTTTGTGCTCTGTCTGCTTTTATTAGGCTCTCTTCTCTCCAAGCGAGGCTTTTGAAGTCTCCTTACCTTCATATTACGGCCATCATTGACTTTGGCTTCAGGTAAAGTCAATATGAAAACTTTTATTTGATGATTTTTTTTATCCATTTCACTTATCCATTTCTGTTGCACAATGGCATGAGGAATTAACTGTTCAATCACAAAATTTATTGAAGATTAATGCGCTGACAAGAGCACAATATAATGTCATATTCAGTCTATGTATTAAGGACAATGGCAGACTTAAGTTTATACCACAACCCTGTTCTGCCACCAGGGCCGGCCCAAGCCTTCAGGGGGCCCTTGTCAGTAAACAATTCACATATGGGAACTTTCTTCAACGCAAACAAAGTGCACCAAAACTCCAGGGCATCTGTTTGCCAGTTAGTTTATTCTCAACACCTCACAAGCTCAAATATTGCTAACTTAAATCCCACAATGCAACTTGGTATTCCGCTGACATCACCTCTACTCCCTGTACAAATAACACACATCCCAGATATGTTTTTGGGTGTATTTGTGGGCGTTAAGGGTCGACAGCCACATTAGCACATTAGTTTAAACTAATGAACAGGGGGGGGGTCTGGGGGCCAGAGATTTTCGGACCTTTTTTGGGTCTTCTGGTGCATTTTAATGTGGTCCAGCCGGCTAAAGTAAGAGTAAAATGTTGAGGTTGTAATGCCAGGAGAAAATGACTAAAGCCAGTTATTAATACATTATGGTACTTAATTACTCAATACAATATTGGCTATGAAAAATAATTATGGTCAAATTGATTCATTTTAACTGAAAATGTAAAAGTAATAGTTATCCTTACTAATTTATCTTTTACAGCTCCCAACTCTTCCTTCTTGCTAAAGTGACAAAACAAGTTATATTAAATTAAACAAATGGCATAAGCATTGCCTGATTAACAATTAACACTGATAAAACAGTGCAAACATATTATTCCCAGAGAATGAACAGAACGAGAAGTGAAGGTCCAAACCTAGTTATAGTGAAGAGACTGCGTTTCTGCAGCTTTGCCACTTTTGTATGAAAATATATAGTATTATTCTACAACAGACGTAATTATAATATGTCTGGTTATTTTTCACTATCAATTTATTATAATTTATAACAAATAGTCTAATGATGCTTTTTAAATAAATTGAAATGTTTTATTGCTCTATTAAAAGTGAATTACAATATAAATGTTTGTTCTGATCAGAACATCACACACTGGACTCCTCTGTGTGAAACAATGCTGCGATGTGATTGGCTGATGGACCTTACACGCATAAACCTTTACGTTCCTCTCATTGCACGTTAAGAAGTCAAAGTAAAACAGACATCACGAGTCACGACTGATCTCACACATGGTGATGTGAGAGAGAGGGGACCAAACTCAAACCCGCTCATCTCTAACTGAGGCTGCACAGAGGCCCGGGACAGGGGCCCGGGACAGGGGCCCGGGACAGGGGCCCGGGACAGGGGCCGCACACTGTTCACTCCAAAGTCTCACGTCAGAGGTTCTGGACGAGACGGCGCTCGTCTGGACCGGATCTCCGCCTCTTAGTGACCCGGGCCATAGACGCCCCTCACCGGCCTCACCTGCAGCTAACACTACCGGGCTGGTGTAAATGTTAAGTTTATTATCTTTCATTCAGACACATATTATTATGCGCGGGGCAGAGCTCTCGTCGCCTCCAGCCTGAGCGAACTAACGTGACAGAATCGTGTTGTTTCAAACAGCAGCATTAACCGTCTCTTTGTAAGAGAAGTTCAATACCTGGAGAGTGTTGTTGAGTTTGCAGTTTCTTTACATCGTCAAGAAGCTTCTTCTTTCGTTTTTCGGCACCAGGAGACATATTCTTCTGGACATGATGACCACGTTCTGTTGTGTTTATGTTTTGCTCTCGTTCTCCTCGCGCACAATGAAGTTTCCCAATCAGCGCAGGTTTGGTGTCTCGGTTGCCAGATTGTCATTACAAATAAATGCGGTTTGTGCGTTAAATGTTACCGCTGTGTGCGCTGCCGCGCCAGCAGCGCTACTACACTAGTGGAGCACGCTGCGCTTGCACTTCGCATAAGACGGGTTGCCAGATTGGGGGCCCTATTAACGCCTCGGGGCCCTACGCGGCTGCTTAGTTCGCTTATAGGCTGGGCCGGCCCTGTCTGCCACACAACTGCCACTTTGCATTGGTGGCTATGCTAACAACTGTTTCATGGCTATGGTTGGGATTAGGGTTAGGTTTAGTGAGTGTTTAGGGTGGGTTTTTTGGATAGGTTGTGGCAGAACTGAGTACAGTTGAGCAGCTGAGCACACATATTTGACCATTTTCAGAATCAGAATAAGAATCAGAAAAGGTTTGTTGCCAGTGAACAAAATGAACAGGCTAGAAACTTGCTTTGGTGACTTGGTTAAACATACAATGATAAAAATAAAAGCAATAATAAAAGCAAGATATATCAAATAATACATGCATTAAAGAAAAAATATTTACATTTGCTCATACAATTTCTCTCCCGTGTTGCTGATGTACGAGGAACATAATTCCATGGTTGATCCTGGACTGGCTTCCTTTCTTCCTGCTTTGCTGTAGGCCTGTGACAAGCGGTTTCTGAAACCAGTTCCTTCCTTTTCCTCCCCACTTCTACTTCAAACTCCTCACTGAAGGCTCCTTCACTGCTGAGGAAGGTTCCTTCATTAGAGAGCTCAGAGCTTTGGGTTTATGACAACTCCCCTCACAGTGAAAGCACCGCCCACATCTGACACAGAGAGCAAACTCTGATTTAAAAATGAGATAAAATTGAACATTTTGATCTTAGTGGAGAAGAATTAGCAGTGCAAGTATGTGGTCTAAAGCACCACAACACAGGGTGGGCATAGGATCTGAAGACTTTGAAGAATGGACAGAGAAACATCAAGGAGGCAGAGGGTCATGTATTGACATTCTGAGTAGATGGAAGGATTACTGCACAAACCTTTTCCTGGATAATAAAGACGATCCCTGTAGTGACATCACACAGAAACATGATCTGACTATCCTTGAAGCAGGAAGCAATCGACAAGCTACCAAGAAACAAAGCAACAGGGATCGATGACCTCCAATAGAGCTTCTTAACACTGAGCACAATGGCAAAAGTAATGTGCAAGTTTTGTAAAAAGATCGTGGAGATGGGAGAAAGGCCACCAGAGAAGATCAGTCTTTATCTGTCTCCCTGAACCACAGGCAATACTGAATGTGCAGAACATTTAACACACAACTTTAAGTTTCACAGGTTACATACATTTACAGTGTACACAAAAGTATGAATTTACATATTTATATATTCAAATATACAATTATAAATCCAGTATGTCCTAGGGCAGGGGTGGGCAATTATTTTCCTCCGGGGGCCATATTCGAATCCAGACAAGTAGCGGAGGGCCGGCCCGCGATCATTGGTGTGAAGGAAAAAACTCCCAAAAATTAAATATCAAATAAAATATAACTTTTCTGTCAAATATAGGCTATTGAATCTATTATTTAATTCATTTCACGTCATTTTTATTAAGGATACAAGTGCAGACAGATGCCTGAGGGGCAAAAAAGGAAAAAATGATTATATATATATTTTATTTATTTATTTAGCTTGGCGGGCCGGATTGAAAGGCCTGGCAGGCCGGATGTGGCCCGCGGGCCATAGTTTGCCCACCCCTGTCCTAGGGCAGTGAAGAGTTGAGTTTCTTTCTTCTTTTGAGTTCAGTGACTACTTGTTTGAATAAAGTTGAGGTGTCAATGAAAGATTGTGAAATTGACATTTTTGTCCATATTTGAATTGTACAAATGGAGATGATGAGCTGAAATAGTTCTGTTTGTTTTGGAGTGAAGGATTCCGGTAGTTGACCATAAACAATTGAGCAGTAAGTGAAGATAAAATGGCCGTAATAGAAGTCAATGTACTGGAAAGATTAGTACGGAGAACAACAGGCAGCTGTCATACTGGAAAAAAAAACCTTTCTGAATGGTTCCACATCCGTAAAAGTGTTCGACCAGGATGCTTTCTGTCACCAGTCTGCTTCAACTTGTATTCGGAGAAAGTAATGAGACTATCAGCAGATTACCAACCCTGGATTGGAGTCAATGTTAGTGGTTGAAACACAAACAACTACGTTTCACAGACGACATAGTCCTTATAGGAACATCGCCGAAAAGACTCCAGGACTTTCCAAACAAGGTCGACACAGTGTCAAGGGAATTTCAGCTCAAAATCACTACTAAGAATCACGCTACTAAGAATCCAGAGCAACTTACCATCAAATACAGAGATGTGGGACTGGAGCAAGTGGAGAAATTAAAATACCTGTTATTGAACAATTGACAGATGGATCAAACTACTGAAGACACTGGTGGCAAGGCAAGGAGAATTTAACCCGTTATAGCTGATTTTGATATACAATATATATATAAAGTTCTGTGAAAGTAAATATATATTAATATATTTGCAAATAATGATAATAATACAATTGCAAATAATGATAATAATACAAGTTAACATACCATATATTCCAGACTAATGTTCATATCAGTGCTAAGAAAAAGTGTAAAATTTGTTTCCAGTGTCAACTTATACTCCATGGCGATAATTAGAAATGCATAATTCACTGTTTTTAGGGCACAGGATGATAATTGTATTGAAAATGGTAGTAATGTTACGTGTCAAACAGATCCCACAAATATGGTGTTTCCCAAAGCAAATGATGTCATAGTTGTGTCTCCTCAGTTATCAAAGGCTTTCACTCTATAATAAATTACACAGTTTGCTCTAGAGCGACTACTGCCCCACTGTGGAACCTGGTTTTGGTTTTCTGCGTTTTGGGCGAATTGAGAGGCAAATAAGCGTCAAAGCGCGAACAACATGAGTGAACAATGGCTGAGGCGTTTAGCACGATAGACGCTCAGAGCAATCAATGTGAACACAGCGTTCAACATGCGACTGGCCTAAATTAGATGTTTTTAATAATCATAAGCCAAAACTCCCTTCAAAATCCAAGTTTGTCAGTGAAATCCAGAGCTGTAAAATATCACTGATGTGCAATGATAGATAATGTCTCCATGAAAGTTAAAGAAGCTTTCTGATTGGGCTCTTTGCTCTTATCACAATTGTTTTATTGGCTCAATTTTAAGGTTTAATTAGCTGTTTTGAGAAAGCACAATTTCTCCATGCCTTTTAAAATATTCTAAACATTGCATGTACATTTAACGCATGGCATCACATTTGAGGATAATAAAAGAACATAGAAGGTGCAGGACTCTGTTTTAAATGCAAGTAGTATAGCCAATGCAATTGTATAGCCACAAAATAACTTAACCTTCCTCTGAGAATGCCCACAACCTGTCATGTAATTCTATCAGGTCCATTTAGATGCTGCTCCACAATAGCATCCTATTTTATCCATAAAATTGGAGATTGTCCTGCATTTGTGGCAGACAGCACTCATACAAAGGTGTAAAAGCAGAGACAGCCTATGTGTCGTGAGGATAAAACCAAACTACGTGTGTTCTACTGATTATTGACCAGGCACTTTGACCAACAACATCACAGCATTAGGTTATCTCTCCAAGGCACGGGATTCAAATGCATGTCAAAGCAATGATTCTAGGTTTACTGTGATCATCAGGATAAAAGACAGTGTGATCATCATTTACAGCGGGGATTGTGTCTTTGTTCCATAAATAAAACGAATCATCTTCAGGAGCGTAAAAAGTGCAGATTCACATCTTCTTATATTTCAAAAACAGGACATTTCTTAACACATTTTATACAATTGTCATGCGCGTTTTGTCCTCTTTTTTGACAATAAAGGGTATTATTTAAAAAGGTTATACATAAAGATAAACAACCTTTACACATAAATGCAGTGGTGTGTCTGATATTATATCTTTGTGAAGCCGCCGCAGTGAAAAGGTGTGAATAATGTTTAGGGTGTGAATAGATTGCGAGAGCCTTGTGGCAAAGGTCTTTAATCGCCTTAAAAATATTTTCTTGCATTTCTGTGCGCGCTCTCAGAACCCTGGCCTCCGTGCTTAGTATGAAAAAGCAGAAAAGCAGACAAAGGTTATAAGCAAGATATGCATGATCAGATTAGTGCTGCTGGAGTGTGTATTTGCATATGGAAATCCCTCTTATATCCACAGACAAAACGAAAAAAGGGGGGTGAAGTTTTAGGACAGTGGCTCAGGATATGAGACAAGTTATTGCAAAATGATTAGATTTTCCATCACTGTCACATCCTCATACAAACCACCTGGAATATTTCAATAAACCGTTCACACTCAAACCGATCTGCACCACTTTTAATACAAAATAAAACTGATTAAAAAAACCTTCGCTTGCAGATTTTTTGCTTTTGCTCATGTATTGCTCTTAAAAGGTGTGATGTTATTGCTTTGCCAAGAATGTTCCACAGTATGTCTCCATGGTTACAGAACGAATCTATAAAGAGGTGACTCCGCTCATAGTATGAAGTTATTTTAGCAATGAAAACGTTTGTAATTGAATAAATACAAGAAATACGGGAGCATCCTAGGCAAAGCTAATATATCGCCATGGAGACAAGCAGGTGGCGGACCAGAAAAGTTACCGTGTATCTTTAAATGTCAGGCAGAAGTATCAGAGAAAGAAAGCTACTTTATTGTGACATTTGAGTAACCTTTAATGAGTTTGGTCACAGGAAAACATGAAAACACATATTGCTTTAGAAACCCATTCACATTTAGAAGTCAGTTCATCTGTGACGGATCCATTACTGTCCGTAATGAGGCGTCTAGCTTCATCATTTTCTGGGCGTAAATGTCAAATAAAACATAAGTTTTAGGCTTTCATGATATGACATTTCTGATCTTCTGGCTTCAATCAAAAAACAGCATGATTTTCATTTTCTTCTGGCTTCATGTCTTTGAGAGTTCAGAGTTACATTCCAGCTTCAGAAAGCACATGATCCCCGTGAGTTTCCCGCTGCGCTCTGTCGCCTCTCGTACTCTGTCACTCCCTCTTGCTCAAAACAGTCATTATTTGAAAATGTTTGAAAAGTTGGCCTAATGACTTTCTTTTGCTGTTGTTTAAAATATATATATATGTATTGTATGACCTTTTGAGAGAAGCTGAATGTCAAAATAAAAGGAGCTGGCACAGTTATCGACTGATGCAATTTTAAAGCAGAGATCTAACAAAAATGTGATTTCAAAATAACAATGGCAGGTTACGTCGGTGTAATCCCTCATTCGTCCAGGCGTGTTCCATAGTAGAAAAAGCTTCAGTTGTAGTCATCTGGACTCAGTTTGAAAAAATAGACGTTTCGACTCTCATCCAAGAGTCATTGTCAATAACAGAATTTAGGTCGAGAACTCCGATATTAATACTGTTCTGTGGTAAGACCCGCCCATTGGGAGGAGCCTTCCTGAAGTAGAAAGAGTTGTTTGTTTCAACAGAAACTCCCCTTTGTATCTACCGAGCTAGCCTATTCAGAATCTTAATGGGCTATTAGAAACCTCTTTGTCTTTGTGAGACCCTGGCTCGACCACCCTGAGTACCTGATTAGCATCTGAATGTCCTTTACCTTTCCAGGGGTTCAGAATCCCATTATAAATAACAGGAAGATGAAACCTAAGCCCTCCATTTCTGTTTAAAGAAGGTCTTTCTTTTTTAACAAAAATAGCTTCCTTGACTCCTCTTTCAAACCATCTTTTCTCCCTGCTTAAAACCTTCACCTCACCGTCTTCAAACGAGTGATTAGAGGCTTCAAGATGGAGATGCACGGCACTCTGAGGTCCTGAACTTGTATTTCTTCTGTGCTGATAGAGCCTCTTGTGTAGAGGCTGTTTCGTCTCACCTATGTAACGTTCTTTACAACTTTCTTCACTGCATTGGATCGAATAAACTACATTGCTCTGTTTTTGAGTCGGCAACTTGTCCTTTGGGTGAACCAGTTTTTGTCTTAAAGTGTTTCCTGGTTTAAAATAAACAGGGACTTCGTGTTGTCTAAAAATTCTCTGCAATTTTTCCGACAGGCCAGACACATAAGGGATAGAGACACCCTTCCTTCTCTGTTCAGTTTCCCTTTTGTCCTGCTTCTTGGTTCTCTTCACTCTGTTGAGAGCCCAAGCGGGGTAACCACAGGCTGAGAGGGCATTTCGGACATGTTTTTCCTCTTTCTTCTTGCCCTCTGAGCTGGTGGGCACACCTTGAGCTCTGTGTTGTAAGGTTCTGATCACCCCCAGCTTGTGCTGTAGTGGGTGGTTGGAGCCAAAGAGCAGATACTGGTCCGTGTGTGTAGGTTTCCTATATACTTCTATTTGGAGTTTCCCGTCCTCTCCTCTGATCGTGGAACAATCAAGAAAGGCCAAGCGATTCTCCTTAGCGTCTTCTCTTGTAAACCTAATATGTGGGTCCACAGCATTGATGTGATCAGAGAAGGTTTCCAGCCTTCTCTGATCTCTTTGGCTCCAACCACCCACTACAGCACAAGCTGGGGGTGATCAGAACCTTACAACACAGAGCTCAAGGTGTGCCCACCAGCTCAGAGGGCAAGAAGAAAGAGGAAAAACATGTCCGAAATGCCCTCTCAGCCTGTGGTTACCCCGCTTGGGCTCTCAACAGAGTGAAGAGAACCAAGAAGCAGGACAAAAGGGAAACTGAACAGAGAAGGAAGGGTGTCTCTATCCCTTATGTGTCTGGCCTGTCGGAAAAATTGCAGAGAATTTTTAGACAACACGAAGTCCCTGTTTATTTTAAACCAGGAAACACTTTAAGACAAAAACTGGTTCACCCTAAGGACAAGTTGCCGACTCAAAAACAGAGCAATGTAGTTTATTCGATCCAATGCAGTGAAGAAAGTTGTAAAGAACGTTACATAGGTGAGACGAAACAGCCTCTACACAAGAGGCTCTATCAGCACAGAAGAAATACAAGTTCAGGACCTCAGAGTGCCGTGCATCTCCATCTTGAAGCCTCTAATCACTCGTTTGAAGACGGTGAGGTGAAGGTTTTAAGCAGGGAGAAAAGATGGTTTGAAAGAGGAGTCAAGGAAGCTATTTTTGTTAAAAAAGAAAGACCTTCTTTAAACAGAAATGGAGGGCTTAGGTTTCATCTTCCTGTTATTTATAATGGGATTCTGAACCCCTGGAAAGGTAAAGGACATTCAGATGCTAATCAGGTACTCAGGGTGGTCGAGCCAGGGTCTCACAAAGACAAAGAGGTTTCTAATAGCCCATTAAGATTCTGAATAGGCTAGCTCGGTAGATACAAAGGGGAGTTTCTGTTGAAACAAACAACTCTTTCTACTTCAGGAAGGCTCCTCCCAATGGGCGGGTCTTACCACAGAACAGTATTAATATCGGAGTTCTCGACCTAAATTCTGTTATTGACAATGACTCTTGGATGAGAGTCGAAACGTCTATTTTTTCAAACTGAGTCCAGATGACTACAACTGAAGCTTTTTCTACAATGGCAGGTTACTTGCCCTACATGAGAGTGGTTCAGGTAGAACTTGAAAAAGCACTTCAAAATGTCCAAGGGTGAAAAGTACTTCACTGTTTCAGAAGTTGAAATATTTTGCAAGTTGGAAACCTTTCAAGATGAAACCGGTTTGAAATCAGGCTGTGGAGATTTTTTGCTGTATGTTGTATGAAAGTTTGATCTTTTAAAAAAACAACATCTGATGCCTAGTGGCTTCACCTTGGTAAACATAAAAGACCTATACTATGAATTAATTTTAAAAGGAGTATCATTGTGAAATATGATTGCATTGGTTCATCAAAAGAATCAGTGCTTTGATGTTTGTTAACAGTAAATCCTTTACTCTCCTATGTAACTATTCAGGCTGTATTGCTTTATCTCTTTAGATCCTTTTCCTTTTAACTAGAGTCTAGGTCCTAAATCCTAGTCCCATCGGAACAGGAAGATACTATTTTTATGTAGATGTCTCATTTTTCTTCTAAGATGCACAAGACACAACTCTATCGCTGTGATTAGAATGTTTAAAGGACATATTCACCTGTTGCTTCTCTGAAAGCCCACTCAGGCCTGCTGGAATATTCATTTGAGCCTAAGCACATGGATTTAATCCTATCTGCAGTAATTAGGAGTTAATGGTGTGAGCAAAAGCATTAGAGCGCACATGTAAATGGACTTCTGGGCACTCACCATTCTTTACCTGGAAACCTATGTATAATGGACTGGGATCATACAGCCCGGCATGATGGAGAGAGAGGCTGCCGTTTTTAAAAGCACTTTAAAATATAGTACCTCTACATTCTGTACTACCAAGAGAAGTCTTGCTAAATCATAAATTCACTGGTTCTTCAATGGAATGTTCTAAAACTGAATAGGCTAATTGGCTTTTAAACACATTTATATCCTTTTTAAATTATCCAAAGAGTTGGTCATTTAAAACAGAGCAGACAACAGGTTTTTTTGTTTTTTCTTTTGTCCAGATAATCACATACAAAGATTCAGCTACTTCCTTTTCATTATTTTCATTTGTATTTATTTTACTATTTACCTGTAGTATTAATCCACCAAACTAAGATAAACACTATTACAGTCATAGTCCATGGAGGCAGGGCGGCTGAACTCTCATTAAAAGCAGAAAATAATCGGATGCTCTTTACATGAACTGTCTTTGTTGAATAAAATAATTGAATTGAATCATTTATGTTGCAATGTAAACCGTGGACTGTTCTGTATCTGATGCTACGCCATAAAACTGACTGGAACTTATAACGAGCTACAAAACAATAAATCCTTACATTTTGGTCTTGTTTGCCACAACATTGTTTTATGGGCAATTTGGAGGAGGCTGCGTTTGTCTGAACCTGCAGGTTGAAAACTAAAATCCTATCATAATTCAGATCGATGAGTACAACAACTTCAGGCAATTCATTATTTGGTGTTCTGGCTGGTTTGAGCCGCTGTTGTCAGAGAGCATTTGTTAGATTCCCCCCCATAGCCAGAGCTGCCAAAACCAACTGACTCCTGTGAGAAATTGTGACTTTGCTCTGGCTTCTTGTCATTTTAGAATTGATTTTAAGATTTTACTGTTTGTTTTTAAAGCTTTTTTATGGACTGGTCCCACATTATATCTATGACTTCCAAACAGCCCTGAGGTGGAGTGTTTTAAGTCTAGTCTTAAAACCAACACCTATTTTCTCTGGCTTTTATCAATGCGAGACTTGTGTGGTTGTCTGTTGTCTTCTTTTTGTTTTTCTATGAATTTATTTACAGTATTTATGCCTATTCTCTGTGTTTAGCACTTTGGAAACGACTTTTGTTTGTAAAATTGTGATAAAATGTAAATATATGATTATATTTCTGTGATGTATTTTATCTGCATAATAGTAATATATTATCTGAATCATTAGTCTAAGAGAAAAACAGGATGTGTGACAAACTGCATTTGTTTGTGAAGGTGTCGTAAAGATGGAGCAAAAGAATGTTTATCCTAGGGAGGGGGGTAACACCCCAGGGGAGTTTGGGTAATGTTTACCCAAGGCTTTATCTCTACGGAAAAAAATACCGACTGTTGTAAAAGACAAGTGCCTGGATGTGAAGCTGACCAATGAGAAATGTGACCCGCCTATTCCATAATATCTAATAAAACCAACCAGCATGAGAAAAAACGTTGTGAGACGCAGGAGGATCACCAGGCTGCTTACAACAGCCTGAGTGACCCGGAACGGCGTTTTCTCCCATGCATGCCACACAAAAGTCTGATATTTCTGTGTCGTTTCATATTCTAAGCTGAATTGTGTTCTCTGTGTGTTAAGGAATAGCATTGGTGTATGTCTAATTCCATGACAAAAATGTGCGATAGAAATAAAGTGGATTGATAATAATGTTCAACAGTATCAACATATCTACAGTGCATCTGGAAAGTCACTATTTGTTATGTTGCAGCCTTCCAAAATAGATTAAATTCATAATTTCGACGGAAATGATTTCCTCCAGACATGACGCTTGCTATTCACGCCAAAGTGTTCAATCTTTTTTTCATCTGACAAGAGATTTTTTGGGTTTCTTGTGGTCTGAGAGTCCGTCACGTGCCTTTATGCTGCCTCCAGGTGAGCTCATGAGGAGTGGCTTCTGTCTGGCCCCTCCACAGGGACACACTGGAGATCTGTCAGAGTGACCATCAGGTTCTTAATCACCTCCCTGACTAAGGCCCTTGTCCCCTGATTGCTTAGTTTGGGCCCAGCTCCAGGAAGAGTCTTGGAACCTTCAATGCTGCATCTTTCTGTCCCCATCCCCAGATCTGTGCCTTCATACAATCCTGTCTCAGAAGTCCACAGAAAATGACTGGACTTCATGTTGTCTTTTGGACCTTATATAGACCGGTGTGTGCTTTTCCAAATCATGTCCAATGAACTGTATTTACCACTCAAGTCAAGTTGTAGATGCATCACATGGAAGATCAGTGGGAAAGCGATGTGTGAATATAAGATAAGATAAGATAGCCTTTATTTGTCCACACAATGGGGAAATTTCGGGGTTGCAACGCAAGTAGGTACAGATGTAGAAGAACAGATAACTTATAGTAAGTTTAAAAAAAAAACAAAAAACACTCTTAATAGAAAAACTTAAACAAAACTCCTATTAAGCAGAACCTCTCCTATTCTTAATAAGGAATAGAGAAAGTAAAAATATGATAACGTAAGACAAAATAATAATAGTGGCAAAGTGAATATGACATTATTACGTATGAGTATGACAGTAATTGCATATGAATATGACAAATACTTTTATTTTTATTTGCAAATAATTCTAGCTACCTTCTTTCAAGTTGGAATTATGGGGTATAGTATGTAGAATGTTTAGGCAAATTAATTTAATATATTTTGGAATAAGGCTTTAACATAACAAAATGTGGATAAAGTGTGAAATGCATTCCGGATGAACTGATTTCAGAGAGACAAGTGACCAAGTTGGCCGAAGTCCGTGGAAGTTTGTGTTTTGTCTGTATACGTACATTGTTAGTAAGAATTCCACATAAAGCCTTATAAATGAGACCAATAGACCGCAAAAATCAACAACTGAGCGTCTGTTGCAAATGGTTCCAGTCACTTGCTTTAGAAAACCAAAATGAGGAGCAGCCAAAAGATATGCAAGCTTTAGGAACAGAGATATTTATATAACTATTGGAACAGAGCGTATGGCCTGAGCTGTGTATGTTTAGTAACAAGCTGAAGAATGAGGGGTTTTACCAATTAAATAGGGCATTTTGCTGTGGTTTATCAATGCAAACACAATGAACGAGTTGAGGGCATTGCTAGCAGGTTGAGATGTGAACCATATGTGCCTTTCACTTGGAGTTTTAAGAAAACGGAAGCCTGTCAAGACCTTCAGACATACAGTGCCTACATGTACAGTAATCCTTCCAGCAGCATCAAACAGGCGGCCCGGGAGAGGAAGACTCCCACTTAAACATCAGAGAGGAGCGCTCACAAACACACACCAGCACACTCTTATCTGTGCTCTGTGTGATCTACAGGTCAATAACAAACGCCACTCACACAGCAGTCCCTCAGGCTCGCCCTTGGATGGTGGTCTGGAGAGGACACTTTGCTTCTGCTATGTACCACTTTGCTTCTACTTATGTATTACGGTACATAGGTATTCTTAGTTGCATTGGAGGTATGTACTGTGCTGAATATAAATGGGATAATAGAACAGTGGGTTGTAGGAGTGCAAACACAGGTAGAAACTAACACACGGTCTATGACGAGACCCCAGATCTGTGGAGAGGCGACACCACTTACAGTAAGAATGCATTTTATTCATGTTTTGTTTTTGGCAACATAAAACACGTCTAATTTGGTGCAGTTAAATGTATCTTTAATGCTCACTTTCTCTGCTGCCACACAAATCCGTATGGCTCCTGAATAGTGAATTATGAGATGTTATAGAACATTTTATTATCTTTATGTTGTATATGTATTAAAGGTGAAATATGCACAGTATGGTATTAAACATCTTGCATTTATTTATATAGTGAAAATACCTTTAATGAGCTCGACGCTTCACTGATGTGACCTGTAACTTGGCTTGGTGTCGTCTCCATGGAGATACCGGTAGATCAATTTGACGCCATCAGAAATGATACATAGTCCACCACGGTATTTTTCTTTTTTTTTTCCCCCGTCTCAATTGAACCAATCTTCAGTCCTCAAAATACATGATTTCTCTTGTGGTAAAACAAAAGGTGATTAGAGTCATTCAGTGGGGCATCGTTTTAACCACTCTGTTTTGAAATGTCTTGAGTGTTGTTCCCACGTTCTGAGTGAGACTGTTGTATTTACAGACACAGCTGCTTCTTTTCACTGAGGTTATTTCAAACACTAGCCATGAATTCTTCAGCAGCTCACTTTTCTCACTTTACACTCCTGCCCACGTTTTAACACCCGACAATATGCTGAATAAATGCACACAATGTGTTTCTATTTCATTTTAAAGTATTTGTCTGCATCAGGAACTCAGTATATCAAATAGGTTGAGGCTTATGTGACACTAGGGTTGTGTTGAAAATATCAATATTAGTCACAGTATCGAAATTTTGGGGGATTTTTGTCGCCCGTAGGCTTGAAACCAGGTGTAATAGTACTTTTGATCTGCTGTTTGTGCTGCGCTCCTCTCGGCCGAGGTGAGAAAGAGCTGTGGACCTGATCAGAAGCTGATCTGTGCAGAAGAAGCTGCTGCAGCATGTTCAGACCATGAAACATGCAGTACTTTACTAGAATGTGTTCCATATATTTCTATTTGGATCAGTTGGGTGGATGTATGAAGTTATTAGAGCAGAATGGATTTAGAAATAAGTGCTTTGTGGATAAACATGACATTTCATAAATGTTCTTACCCAGAGTAAAAACATTACCCATTTGGTACATTTTTAAGACCCTTTTTTCAAAAATGTATCGGGATACGTATCGTAATGAGATAATTGTATCAGTACACAAATATCGGGATACATATCGTATCGTGCCCCTGTATCGGGAGGGTCTTGGTAATACCCAGCCCCACATTTTAAGACCCATAGTTGTCCAATGACGCAGGAGACAGGTCAGAATTACATGTGGTATAATTAGTATTTTAGCCAGATTGCAGATATCCCTGGTTCATGGGTGACAAAATATTGACAGATATTATCTGTAATTACATAGACACATAAATTTCCGTCGGCACAAATGTACTAAGATAGCTATTTCCACAATAGCCTCAAAATGATGTGGCGTAATTGAATCACAAAGACATGTTTTGAATGGTCACATTCATAACTACTTGTTATGACCCCGAAGAGAGGTTTAACATATTTAAACGGACACGGAGACGAAGACAAGTTTAAACAAGTTTATTAGGTTTTCACCAAAAATAAATGCCAAATTTCGAACCCCCGCGCCCTAAAAATCACCCCAAAGTTATAAAAAGAAAGGTGGACCCGGTGGGCCAGCCAAACAGAAATAAAATAGGAGCGACACCGGGCCAGCCCCGTATAGGGCCGTCGAAGCCGGTGCGACACCTCTACCTAAAGCACAAAAATACGACACACCAAACCCCCTATCTAGCCCCAAACAAAAGCGAAAATGGGACTACCGGTCCCACCAGGCCAAACAAAACAGGCTAGTGCTATTGCTACTGAGAGCCAGCTGGGAGCAGGCGAGCCGAGTGCGTCCACGAAGCGGGACCGTAGCAATGAACTAAACAGATCATTAGACAAAAACTGAACAGACAAAATATTATTATAACCAATAGGGAGGAAAAGTGCCCAAACCTAACACTACTGTTATACATTTATTTCTACTTATTTTGTAGTTATTGAGTTTTTACTGTAATAGGGTAGCTATTACAGTAAAAACTGTGTAAATGTGTTGTGTTTGTTATCACATCATAGTCACGCCAGCCTGACACTCTAATGGCTTTGAGCAATCAAAAAGTCACACTCACCTGTAGCTCACTTCCAAAAATGGTGCAGGCCTGGTATGGTAAATAAAAACACTGCCACTCAGAGAAGCTGCAGGGAAAAAAATACAGGCACAATACAATAAATGCAGCCCACACACGAGTTGGTTTACATCCATCCATCCATTTTCTTCCGCTTATCCGGGGCCGGGTCGCGGGGACAGCAGTCTAAGCAGGGACTCCCAGACTTCCCTCTCCCCAGATACTTCTTCCAACTCCTCCAGGGGGATCCCGAGGCGTTCAGGCCAGCTGAGAGACATAGTCCTGGGTCTTCCCTGGGCCCACATGCCCGAAACACCTCCCCAGGGAGGCGCCCAGGAGGCATCCGGAACAGATGCCCGAGCCACCTCAGCTGGCTCCTCTCGATGTGGAGGAGCAGCGGCTCTACTCCGAGCTCCCCCCCCGTGTGGCCGATCTCCTCACCCCATCTCTAAGGGAGCGCCCAGCCAAGCGGCGGAGGAAACTCATTTCGACCGCTTGTATCCTCGATCTTGTTCTTTCACTACCCAAAGCTCATGACCATAGGTGAGGGTAGGAACGTAGACCGAACGGTAAATCGAGAGCTTTGCCTTTCGACTCGGCTCCTTCTTCACCACAACAGTCCACAACTCCTTCAGGGGGATCCCGAGGCGTTCAGGCCAGCCGAGAGACATAGTCCTGGGTCTTCCCTGGGGCCTCTTCCCGGTGGGACATGCCCGAAACATCTCCCCAGGGAGGCGCCCAGGAGGCATCCGGAACAGATGCCCGATGCATCACTACAGCCGCTGCACCGATCCGCCTGTCGATCTCACGCTCCATCCTTCCCTCACTCGTGAACAAGACCCAGAGATACTTGAACTCCTCCACTTGGGGCAAGGACTCCCCACCCACCTGGAGAGGGCAAGCCACCTTTTTCCGGTTGAGAACCATGGCCTCGGATTTGGAGGTGCAGATTCTCGGCTCCAAACCGTCCCAGTGCATGTTGCAGGTCCGGGTTTGATGGAGCCATCAGGACAACATCGTCTGCAAACAGCAGAGATGAAATCCTGTTGTCTTCAAACCGGACACCCTCCGACCCCTGACTGCGCCTAGAAATTCTGTCCATAAAAGCAATGAACAGAACCGGTGACAAAGGGCAGCCCTGGCGGAGTCCAACATGCACTGGGAACAGGTCTGACTTACTGCCGGCAATGCGAACACAGCTCCTGCTCCGGTCATACAGGGACCAGACAGCCCTGAGCAAAGGGCCCCGGACCCCGTACTCCCGGAGCACCCCCCAAAGGACACCCCGAGGGACACGGTCAAAAGCCTTCTCCAGATCCACAAAGCACATGTGGACTGGTTGGGCAAACTCCCATGAACCCTCGAGCACCCGGTGGAGGGTATAGAGCTGGTCCAGTGTTCCACGACCGGGACGAAAACCACTCTGCTCCTCTTGAATCCGAGGTTCGACTATGGACTATGGAGTTGGTTTACAGTTTAACTAAATTCAAGGATATTTTACAGAAGCATATACATATTTATATCACAATTTAATATTTACTATTTAAATATGTAAAATACACATACATATAACATAGGTCCTTTGTGATTTAATATATAACAACATTTTACAGCTTTTTCTGTTTGCTAGACTGTTTTGTTTTAAGAACACATTTGAAACATATTGATTGCCTGAATCTAAATGGTTCTGCCAAGAGAAATGGGATGGCATGAATGATTTCAATATCATCTTGAAATAAAATGGAAGCTCCCAACGTGGCAGTATTAATAGAAGAAACCACACCACGGTGGGCACAAGCACGAGGAGCGTGACAGACCGGCGGAGTTTAAACTGATGAATTCTGAGTGGAAATGGAAGTGCAACCCATTTAGCTGGACTCTCTAAACTGGGCTGGTGGAGGCTGACAGCTTCTGTTGTGGCACCAGGAACTGAGCCGAGGTGCAGAGAGAACAGTGTGTGGTGCTGAGTGACACTGCACTAGATGAATAATCCACAAGTCCTGCAGAAAGTCCAGCTCTGCTCCAGACCACCATAAGAGCGCCTGAGGCCACTGCTGCAGGCTCCTTATCAAGCCCACATCACGCGCCTCTTGTTTCACGTGTCTAATAAGGATGCTTTCCTTATTAGATGATCTAATAAAGAAAGCATCCTTTCAAAAAATAAGTTTTTCCCCCAAGATTGACAGGTGAGGCACTGCCTCCCCTGCCTCCCCTGAATGCACGTCACTGATTAGATCCCATTCATAGCATAAACCATCATGCATGTTGTGAATGGAGGGAACAAGGGTGGGGGAAGTTTCTACCTGCTTTAGTTTCTGTGCTAGTTTTTTCCTGTGAGATGGCACTCAGCCTACTGTTCTATTATCCTATTTATATTCCATTTCAGCACAGTATATACGGTATCTCCAATATTACTAAGAATATGTAGTAGTTTTACTGCAGAAGCAAAGTGTCCTCTTCAGACCACCATCCAAGGGCGAGCCTGAGGGACTGCTGTGTGAGTGGCGTTTGTTATTGACCTGTATATCACACAGAGCACAGATAAGAGTGTGCTGGTGTGTGTTTGTGAGCGCTCCTCTCTGATGTTTAAGTGGGAGTCTTCCTCTCCCGCCTGTTTGATGCTGCTGGAAGGATTACTGTACATGTAGGCGCTGTATGTCTGAAGGTCTTCTGGTCTCTTTTCCATTGGTTTTCAATTCTATTTTCTTAAAACTGAAAGGCACATATAGTTCACATTTAGTCCCTCAACTCGTTCATTGTGTTTGCATTGATAAACCACAGCACAATGCCCTATTTAATTGGTAAAACCCCTCATTCTTCAGCTTGTTACTAAACATACACAGCTCAGGCCGTACGCTCTGTTCCAATAGTTATATAAATATCTCTGTTCCTAAAGCTTGCATATCTTTTGGCTGCTCCTCATTTTGGTTTTCTAAAGCAAGTGACTGGAACCATTTGCAACAGACGCTCAGTTTGTTTGTTATTTCTTGACTGTAAATGTGTGGGTGTATTTTTTATTTCTACTAGGAAGTCAATATAAATGTGTTATTAACTCACCTACCTGGTGCAATACATACATTGAGACATTGAGAGAGTGGACTCATACAACTCATACACACAAACTGGACTGGACTCACAACACAGACGCACTGTACAGGAAGAGCCAGAGGAGACTCAGGTCTTTTGATGACTCCTGAAGGGAGTGGCAATACTGTAACATAAAGTCATTCATCCCTGGTGCAATATTTTCTGTCCATATAACGGCTGTAAATGAGAGTATTATTAATATTAAGATTATAAGAGTTTTTTTCTGTTTTAATATTATACCTAATCTGTGTTGCAACAGTGGAATCTTCCCATTGTGGGACACATAAAGGTTATCTTATCTTATCAGTTTTGGATTGTATGTGCCTTTTAACATTCACTAATTTCAAATCATTCTCCTTTGGCTAAAACATGGACATCACTAGTGGTTTTTGGATTGAAGATGGAGTTGGACATCAGACTGTGAACCACTGCTATGCTTCTGCTTCTTGAGGGGATGTATTTTTCCTTATTATAGTTCATTATTGTTACATTAATTAATGTTCATTGTAATCTTTACTGAGGTGAAAGGAGTGCAGATCATTAATGAATTTATTTAATTTAGTTAAAAACAACTAAATAAAAAAAACATTGAAATTTAGTTAAACATTTTTAGTTGTTATAAACAACTACCATAAATGTGCTTATTTTACAACAGCAAAAAAACATCCATGGCCAGGAGTAGGCAGAAGATTAAGCTTAGCACATACATCCAGGAGCTCAAATTACAAGTATGTGCGGTGTGTGAATTGACAAAGTCGATATCAGAGGCCGGGAGGTTTATCATTACGGTTATCCTGTTTCCGTCTCATAATCTGTGTAGGGTTTAAAGTAAAGTGATATTTCAACACACAGCAAGCATAAGAATTGTAGATGTGTCAAAAGCCAATTTAGGATATAGCAGTGTAAAACCAGTTCCCCGGATCAGTGAGTAAGACTCTTGGATGAGAGTTGAAACTTTATGGATAAACAGACGATACCACATATATATATGTGGCAGTAGGCCCTCATAACCCCTGACAGCCTATGGCCTGTGACCCGGGCCTTTAAAAGGAGGCTTCCTCACCTGCGCTGGCCCTTCTCGCCTCTGACGTCACCTGCCACCTGGGAGCAGTGCAAGCGGCACGAGGACCGGAGCATTCGTTCTGATCGCCCCAAAAACACCCCAAAGTTTAGGCTTAAAGCCAGCGATCACACCAGCGTGTTAACCAGGCTGGTTTGCGCATCGTGCGCTCACCAAACCCTGCTCAAACCTTGTATGACTCGTGCCGCACGCTCCCCAGGTTTAACGCCCCGGTAAGCTGTCTCGCTTCCATAGATTTATATTGTACTCAAACTCGCTCTAATTTAGCACTGTTTGTAGTGCGTGACGTCACGTGCAGGCTTTGTGCGCCGGGATTCCTCCCAGCCGCGGCGCGCATAGTGCACAGATTCGAGCACCGGTATGTATCTCTTTTCCTCTCTCCCTCGCTTGTTGCGCACGGTTCTGGACATCCATCTGAGAGTTAATTTCCCAAACTATTGTACATTATAGGATTGGTAACCCCGCGGGTCTCTCCTCCGACCCCGAACCCATAACTTCCCTCCACGTGCCCTTGGTGTTTTATTTTACTTTTGTTATTTCGGTGAATTATGTGTCTACTGTTTTAGATGTATGAATGTGTGAATGAAAGTAGTAGTTTTATTATTAAAAATACAAATGTTTTATTTATTCTGTCTTTAAATTTAATAAATTGTGAACTTGTTGAGTGTGTGTGTGTGTGTGTGTGTGTGTGTGTGTGTGTGTGTGTGCCCTCAGTGGGGTCTGGGGGCCCTCAACCAAAAAGTTATGGAAAAATATATAATTATCTGTATTTTGGTGCATTTTTGGATGTTAGTTTTTTTATTACCAGTCCCTAAACTATTGACGGCTTATTTTGCATACATTTATGAAAACATGATTTAGACATTTGTACGAAGTTGCACTACTTTGGCAAAGTGCACGTGTCAGCTCCATGGATTGCCCCACCAGCTCGAAGCATTGCACGTCTTGTTCCTAGTCTGTTTAAACTTGTGTAGTCGCCTGAGCACATCTTGAACTTGCTCCGGAGAAAATGAGCGTGGCAACAGTCCTAATTATGTTTTATTTGATAAAGGACAAAAGACCTAGACCTATATGCTCCCTGTTTAATTACACAAGGAACAGTGCAGCTGCTGTACAAATAGCCTATTATGCTATGCAATCCAAGACCTGGTCAGGGTTCACTTGATGCCCTACGCACTGCACGTTATGCGCGTTATGGGAGCGATGGCACTGTGCCACAGATTAATTCTGTTAGATTCCTTTGCAGTAAATGTTTTAATTATGGATCCTGTTAGCTCTAAATTCCCTTAGTATAACATCGGATGGCAACAAAATTAACTCACTTCAACCAACAGGTACATTTTCAGGTCCATATGTGCAACCTGCTTTTGCTGCTGCTACTTGGCCTTCAATCTGGCCTTCATTCATTCATTTTTAGTGAGTGAGTGATTGATTGATTGATTGATTGATTGATTGATTTGACAAAACGGTATGATGCAGTCATAAGGAGATGGTATCCTTATAAATCTGTATAAACCTGGATTATACAGATTTTACAGCCGAAACCTACAAAATCCTTTAAACAGCCTGGAGCCAACACCTGGCACGATTGGAAAATAGTCTGAAATTTTGAGAACTCTAAAAATTATGTTTGGCTAAGATGTTACAATGATGGTGCTCAGAAGGTAACAGAAGTGTTATAATGAAAAAAGCATGTGCCTCGGAATATACGTGTGCGTGGATGTAGGTGTGTTTGTGAGTAAAATAGCAATCACTATACATATAGATGTCTGAATCTCTCCCGCATCATTTCATTTTTTTTTACAAATTATTTTCCTCAAGACTGTTTCCTTTAATTTTCTAGTATTATAACGTTACAACTCTTATTCTTAGATCCACTGCTAAACAAGAGACAAGACAAAACTCAATTTTTATCCATTTTTGTCCTAGATAGGGCTGTAACAAGAACACGATTTGCTCTTTGCAATGTGGCAAGTTAGTTCAAAATTGCATGTGGAATATTGATCTCATTAGACTCAAGGTCATGGTAAGCTCTTCATCCTTCTGTATCAGGCCAGAGCTCCTCATCGTCGGTGTCTAAGGGAATATGGAAGATGGATGTGTTTGAATTCCACATCTTCTGTTCCGCGCGCTCTGAGATGCATGTGTGCTTTTTGATAAGCCACTATGCCCTTATCCGCTTGTCTGGATAAATCAGGCCGCACAGATAAGCCCCATCAGGAGTGACACTTTTTTGAGCCTTTTCATGTTTGTGTTGAGTTCACATACCCGAGCGGTTTAATTTTCTGCTCTAATCAAACTGTAAAGCTGCTCGCTCGGTATATAAAAGATAATGTGTAAAGGGAGCATGTTTTTTCACACAGAGCTGAATCATAGAGCATGATAGCATCTTTGATTAAAATGACATTACAACGAGCAGCCTCAGTTACAGAGCTGTGTGAATGAACTCTTATGGAAATGTTACTTTAAAAGGTCAATGTCAGTAAAGGCTCCATTTTAAACTCGCCCCATGAAGCTGCCAACGCGGTCTCTTTTATTCTCTGCTTATTATGTGTGACTGCAATGCATCACTTAATATGAGCCTGCATTCTGGTCACACTTTCTACTACATTTTCAATTTGAACACAAGTTGTTCTAACTATGTCTACTGTTCCAAACTGCAAATGTAAATTACTTCGATAGATAAACAATAAGACAATAAATGATAAGTAATTTCTTGGGTTCAATCAGATATTTAAAAATGCATCAACATATTTTGTGGTGACAAGTTGAATAATATTTCAGTCTGAAGATGAAGGGGCCTGAGTGCAAGGCTTTTTGAGTTCACAAAAAGTACTATAATGACTGAATAGCATTTTAAATACATTTAGATTTAGTAATTATTATACATTATCTGGGCTAAGAAATTACAACTTGATAAGTTCAGAGGCTGTAATTTCTGGGGGGATTTGTTTTGGTCATTTGGCAAACAGAACTTGATTTAGTGAAGCATTGTTAAATGTCTTATATGGATATTGTAATGGTGCCATATAATTCTCGCCCATGCTGTCAATGGCACCTAACCTTATCATCTGGAAATGCTGACCCATTCAATTCTAATTTGCCTGCCTCAGCTGGTGGTCTCAGAATAGATATCTAATTAGATGACAAGTGCAAAAGGTAACAAAGAATAGGAATTGAGGAGTGAAATTGTAGAAAAGGTGAATACCACTGTATATTTTATCATTCATTAGCAGAGCATCTCATTGTTTCATATCTATCGACTAGAATAGTTTTGCTGCTTGTGTCTGAAGGCACATTTATTAGGCTTATCATAACTAACATTTAAAGTGGCTGAAGTAATAAACATACAGAGCAATATAGTGTGAACGGCCACCAGCGAGCGAGGCTAAAACCAATACTCTGAGCGCGCAGTAGCAGAGTGACTAATGACCCAGAATTCTGTTATTATCAGCGTGCATCTCCACTCTCCTCGCTCCGAATACCTCTCTTCACCCCAACAAGAAGAGCCATGATTCAGCCGCTCTCTTGGGTGTCCAGCGGCGCCTCCCCATCTCCCAAACTCAATTTCCCACAATCCTATTGGAGGCACCAAATGTGGACATAAGCGCTCCACGAAATAGCCTTCTCCTGAAAGGTCATCTCATGCCCCGCCACATTGCCCCAACACAGTGTCTCCGGTAATTTGTGAGGTCTGATCCTTCCCATCTTGCACTGTTCGAGGCTTATCCTTATTTCACCTTGGCGGGGCATTTGGTGGTTTGCACACGTATAATTTAGTGAATGTCGTAAATTGAGCAATAACTGTGCACAGCTGCGTCTCCAGACAAATTTATGGTAATAAAATGTATTATTCATTTTTGTTCACCTCTCCCTTTTTTTGCATTTGACAGGATACCTTATCTACATTTGAGCCACATTAGCCTGGGTTTAACAACTTAATCCTCACCTGTCCTCAGAGGATTTTTAATGGTCTTTTTACTAAGAAATAATATGCTGCATAGTGTTTTGTCATCTAATTTTGTGTCTTAGCCTTTTATTTTGCTGCAGCCAAAAGTACTTTTCACAGATATCCATCAAATATTTTCCAATGGGAGTGTTTTATGTTCTTGATACATGGAGAACTTGGATATTTATCCGAGACTAAACAGCCACAGAAGATACACTAATTCTGGATTGCATCTTCATCTGAAAGCCACAACCCACTCGTTTGAAGACAGTGAGGAGAGGAAGCTGGGAGAATAGGTGGTTTGAAAGAGGAGCTATGGTGGGTTAAGATAAAGTTGAGTTTCCCAGACAGGCTTCGTAGACTGAAAATGACTTTCGGATGTAAGTCCAAACGCGTTATTTTTTAAAACATTGTCCGGATGACCACTTTTGAAAAAAATGTCCGCGATGGATCACTACTACTAGATGAATAATTACTCTGACTTGTTTTACAATCCTGCCAAACTGCAGTAATTTGAAAGTCTGTTCATTTGTATGGATGCTATTCTTCTATGTCGGTATTAAAATGCTACATGTTAGCATTGTTTAGCATGGAGAAGATCAAAGCAAGTCCAAATCATTTGTTAAATCCCAAATATCTCACAAATCTCTGTCTGTTGCTCTGCTTTACTGTGCTCCAGCAGGCTGCAGACAGAGCCCTGGAGAGCCACTTCTCTCTCTTTTTTACACATTTATTGATCTATCGCTCTGTTCAGCCTCTTTCTCTCTCTCCTCACTGATCCTCCTCTCTACTGTTCCTTAGCTCCAGCAGGCTCCTGAAGGTGAGTCGGCCCCCGCTGTCACCACTGTACACATTGATTCTACAAAAGTTTCCACCCCTCTCTTGCTTTATGTCTTTCAACTCTCAATTCTTTCAACATTGCTAAATTCCTGAAAAGTCTAACACAGGAATCAATCATGTTTCTACTATCACTACGTTGAGATGAAACATGAAAATCGAATGAATGGTTTAGTCTAATTTAAAACAGTATTTTCAAAATGCATATAAACGTGCAGGCTGATATCGCGAGGAGCAGACTACGAGAGACATTCATATTCTTTATGAGACGTGTGCACTGACATTTTTATTCTAATTGATGAATTCCCTGTAGTAGACCATTACTGTGGAATGGACATGTCCAAGATATCAAGGACATTTCCAGATGGCCTTTGAACCAGGACATGCATTTCTATCTCATTATCGCTTCTTGCCTGTCATCTGTCCTTTGTTATGACAGGGGCTGTGACGCTGCCGCATGTTACTTGAGAACGACATCGACACAAGACAATAACACACAGCTCTTGTGTGTTCAGACTGCCGACAGCTGTCTCCCACTTTCCGCTTCCTAAAAGCTCTGTTATGAGTGTGACATGTGAAGAATACCACAGCAACACCGCAAATAACCCACTGTTTCCTAATGACTGTGTCCGGTCATCAGTGATGGCTGTTGTTCTGTGTGGTTCTGTTGACAGGTTTAGAATTGTGAATTTAGTGTTTTGAATTGTTTCTGATCACATAATACTGATATTATCAGCATGTGCTGAATTTAAAACAACAAAAAATGTATTCAGAATGTCCTCACACACAAATAGATATTTGGTAATTTTTTTTAGATCCCAAATTACATAAAATAAAGTTGTATCATGTGCCAAAACAGCGCCCCTGCAGGTCTTATCAAAATTACACTCAAGTCAATGAATTTGTGACAACAGATTGCTTGAATGAAATCTCTTTTTTATACTAACCCGTACTTTATAAACATTAAAACTCATTCAATTCACAATACATTGTATATTACAAGACAAAAATCCTTCAATCATACGCACAGCTACACAGAACTGTTTTAGCCTGGACTTGCCAGCGTAGGGACCTGTCTCACAATCTCGGGGAGACTGTTCCAGAGGTTAGATCCCAAAAACTGAAACACAGATTCCCCATGTTTAGTCCTGACTCTGGGCACCAGCAGGAGGCCGGTCCCTGAGGTCCTCAGAGTCCGAGATGGTTCATATGGCACTAACATGTCCGAGATGTACTTTGGTGCTAGGCCATGGAGAGACTTGTATTCAAGCAGAGCTGCTTTAAAGTCTATTCTCTGAGCCACAGGAGCCAGTGCAGAGACCTGAGAACAGGACTAATGTGATGGTACTTCCTGGTTCTGGTCAGGACCCGAGCAGCAGCGTTCTGGATGTACTGCAGCTGTTTTACAGCTCGTTTGGAGAGGCTAGAGAGCAGGTTGTTACAGTAGTCTAATCTACTGGAGACAAACGCATGAATAAGTCTTTCCAACTCAGTTCAAACATTAGATTTTTGATTTTGGCCACGTCCTTCGGATGATAAAAATTCACTCTCACTTGATTTGTAGGTTTCAGAGTCTCTGGGGGTCAAAAGCAGCACTCAGGTCTAAGATGACTAAGACAGAGACTTTGCCTTGTTATTTTTATGAGACCAGTTTCAATGCTGTGATGTGATCTAAAATGGGCCTGGAAAACATTTTTAAAAATCAGTCATTAGAATATAATTACGGTATTAAGTTTTTGGTAAACAACTTTTTCATGGACCTTCCCCAAAAATTGTAGGTTTGAGATGGGCCAGTAATTATTTAACTCTGTGGCATCAAGGATGCTCCAGATTGAAGCAACATGTCAAATGCTAACAATACTAAATGCAATGCTGTAAGACAACCATATAGATTCACATATTGAAATCTCGTTTGTCTTATTTGTTATAGTGAGACCTCTATTCTTATGCTTAACTAGAAATCCATTAACACATCTAGAGCCAGCACTGTATTTTTGTACATTTGGCTTTGAGTTAGAGCCAAAATGCCTGAATGTCATATGCCAATGATTGAGCTGTTTTAAAACTCTGAAATGTGTAGCTAGTGAATATATTTTTTTCCCTTTGTTTGTGCAGGTGTTTGGAGATACCTGCAAGCATTCACACAGTGCAGAAGAGAGCTTTTTGAGCCCATGGGAAAATGCATGTCTGACTACAAAGAGATCCCCAGGTAAAAAAAGACTCCCTGCTTTCGCTACCTTCTGCCTGACCATAACAATGTGTTGGCAACAAAAATCCGATTGGCTTAAACAGAGAATGCCAGACTCGGTGACAGCTTGTTAAGCGGTGTATTGTTCAAGTACAATATAATAATTTTGTCTTTCTAATAGATTTACTACGGCCTATACAGAAAATAAAGAAGGCAAATAGCAGTAGAGACCTAATGTTCTTTGTGCTTAAAAATAACAGTGGTTATCATCAAAAATTATTTTCAAAATCATGACAATTCTCCTCAGCTTGGTCCTCATGGGAAATTCTGTTACAATGACTAGTATATAGTTCCAGTGGTGGGCTGTGGGTCTGGGGCTTGGGCCTTCAGTGAGGTCCAACATAGTCCCACCCGAATTAATCCACCTCTTATTGCCATCATCATGATGCCATGACTCTAGAGTAGACACTATACATTTAGACAGAAACGCAGTATAACCAGGCGTTGTGTCACCTTGGAATTTACATTTCAGAGAATTGCAGGGGAAGAGTACGATACAGTACAGTTCAACTAAGTTCAATATATATCTATTTTTCTTCACCTTTTCATTGTGCAGCTCCGTTGCCCTGTGCTGTGCGCGTGTTCGATGAGCTGTAGATCCACTCGTCCCCAAAAGTTTTCCAAAGCACCCTTGCTTGTAAGTGCCCAGCCGTACTTTGGAGTTTCGTTGACCAAATCGATCACTTGCTAAATTCATTTCCAGTAGTACAGTTTACAGTGCTTCTCTGAGCCTGTGAGCACTTGATAGCGCTTGTAGTTGTAACTTTGAAAGTGACGACTTCTTCCTTACAATGTCTAACTTTTCTTGAAAAGTTTGTCTTGAGAAAAGCGTTATAATTATATCCTCGACCAAATCGATATCTTTTCCTCCTTCTGCCATTGTGGGTTGAAAAAACAGCTTAGTAGTACGTGGATTAATTTGTCTGTCAAATTCAGTTTCCTCGTTCTGAGGTTCTGCATAGCCCCACCCATAGGACCTGCTTCTCAATATTGGTGATCCAATCAAAAGACGTGCACGTGATGCACCTTCTAGATGGCTCCTGAGCAACAGCAGCAGACGTACAAGAGCCAACTCTGAAGCTGATTGGTTGACACTAAAATTTAATTTCCATTCACTTTAAGCTACAAGCACCCTCACTGTTGAGTCTGAAGGCCTCGGCAGATTTTAGGTCCCTGGCAACACATGACGGCTGAATATGATTGGATAAAAGATCTAACATAAGACCAGCCCTCCAAATCTGAACCTGGGGCAGAAGCAGTGCAACCAAGAGGAAAGCCATGAAATGAAGAGTAAAACTTACTCTGGGGAATAATTTAATAAAGATTTGTGGGAAAAAATATATATTAGATAAATTATATTAGCCTTGCTGGCCCTAACGGTCCACCACTGTATGATTCCATTTGTAGCATATTTGTGTTTTGGGGCAATAGTCTAGAAGTTATAGCAAGAACCACAAAGGTAAAGGTAAATGTTCTTGATGATGAAATGTTATTGTATATTAACTTTTCATGATGGTTGTATAGCCACCTCTTTAGCTGAATTTCTCTTTTGTGTCCATTAAAATAGAAAACAGCAAAGAAGCACATTTGTGGAAAGTTTGCTGGCCAAAAAAAATGCAGATACTAATATTTGCACTAATATATCAAGACTACAATGAAACTAGACCAAACCTGGGAAATTGCTTGTTAATATTTCTTTTAACTGTGTAGCACACTAAAATATTGTCATGCCAACATCACAGACGGCTGACCTATGACACGGCACTTAAACGTTTCAAACAAAGTAAGAGCTAAGGCTGAAAGCAACCATCAAATATAATCTGTTTAATCCACCTCTTGTATACACAACGTTGCTTTATTATGTTCACTCATTTACTTTACAATACATTGATTACCTTTGAGTGTTTGCTGTTGGTCAGCCAGTTCAAGTCCAAGTGTTATCAGTGATCTTTATTGTCAATTTCGCGCCTGGTGCTGTGTGGCCTGTGTCTCGACTGTATTTTCAGAATCCTGCCCTGGAGAAATCGCCTGCACAACTCGACATCATTCTGCACAGGATAATAAAATGTCCTGCGTCAATTTAGCGTCTCCAACCAAACAGGATTATACGTTAGGCAAATTATCAAAGGGCCTCTTACCGTTAATGGCTTTATTGTGTCTTTCAGATGTAAGAATGCTTCTGGCACATTCATTATTTTCTTCTATTCACGAAAAGTACTTATCTACTGAAAGAACTTGTTTGGCTTAAAGATTGATTTAGAATAGATTGTGTGTTTTGATCAGCAAGACCCAAAGAGCTCAAATCACGTAATGAAAAGAGTTTAAGAAGCAAAAACATGAAATTGTATTCACTTTTATCCAAAATGTTAAATGTGATATTTATATAAATGTGTACAATCCATATTGCTATACAGTAGTTTGGTAATACCGAAATAGTGTTTGTTGTATAATGTTTTTTGTTAATACTTTTTATAGATAGTACTTTACCGCCCTGGTTAGTATCTCCGTTATACAGTATTTGAATATCCCTTTGGTATCGTTTGTCCATGTGCAGTCGGTGTGATGAGTTAGAGCCTTGTCAGTGTGAAAAGCTGCCTCTGATCCAGATCTGTGTCCACATCCAAGACCGCTGTGCACTTTGCTGCCATTTGAAAATCCTCATGTTCAATATCTGACTCCTGCTTCCAAAAGGGTCTAAAGAGTTCACTGACGATGAAACGGCAACGTTATCAGCTTTAAGGCAAATCATTACCGCCTCTGCTGCTCACAAAAAGAAAGAAAACACTAGTTTGTCTCGTTGTTTGCCAGAGCCGCCGTATAGAGCCCTGATCTGGCGTGACAATGATGTCCTTGGAAATCATTAGTGGGAGATGGTGACATTTAGTTAAGTCACTTGTGCCTCGGGTCATATAAAAAGGATGTTAACAAGCTTTTGGGGTTTTGTCAAAGTGCTGAAAATGGCGATATTAGCATGCCTTCAAACTATATATAATATTAACACAATTGAAAAAAAATATCAACACAATTGAAAAAGGTTTAATGGTGCTGCCCGTGGAGTGGTTAACGCACAGCACACGTATTGTATGCCAGGTCACGACACAGTGACTGGCAGTAGCAGTGTCGTGAGTTCGATTCCCGACTGATGTTTTACTGCATTTTACTTACCTCTCTTCTCTGTTATCCCCCATTTCCAACTGTCCTTTCCTGTCTAATCAAGCCTACGGGCAAAACAATCTTTTAAAAAAGAAGAAAAAGTCTTAATGGCAGCCATTAAGAGCTTCTGGAGTTGGAAGTAGCAGTGACTCCCAACGTGTTAGTCTAGTGAACTGTTTTAATGACATCATTATAAGGGCAAAAAAAATGATGTCACACTAACACAATGTTTCTTTTAAACAATCAATTGTGGCTCAAATAAAAAAAATCTGTACTTGATAAACAAGATGTCTCAATTGTATTTTGATCAGAAATGATTTAATAGAACACAGGATATGTACTGTGTCTGTTTAATTGTCTTTATTCAATGTGTAAATATATTTATGAGATTGCATTGTTGTTGCTGCTGATATTACCCTACACTGGAATATTGATCTGAAATGCCGCAAACAAAATAAACAGGTCCATTGACTCTTAACAGTGGCATTTAATCATAGCAAGCAACAGATTTCATTGCTTTTAAAAAATGTTTATTGCTACACAACATTGCTTTTTTACCTTGAGTCAACATTTTCTAAGAACTGCAAGTAAAGACAGATGTCGTTGGAAATTAGAGCTAGGTGCATAGGACCATCACAACTCGGTTAAAAGCTCAGTGTGTGTGTGTGTGTGTGTGTGTACTGAATACATTACAACATCATCAAGGTTAAATAAGGGAAAGCACCCAAAAAAGCGCAAAATGGGAGGGCTATATCTGGTTTAATCACTGTTGTGTGCCCTCTCTGTCTGTAATTATCTCTCTACCATTCATATTGTCTCTAGTTTGACAGTTCTTGGTGCTAACACGCCGTCGCCTGAACAGCGGCGCCGTAAAGTTGACATTGGCAGCTGCACGGGCATTTCTCATTATTCCGCCGAGCGCTGTTTGTCATCTCCTCTCCGTTCTGCACACACGGCTCTTTTATAGGAGAGCCGATCGATTGGATTCGGGTAGGCCGCTGTTGCCTTTTTAACATGCCGCAGTCTGGTGTTAAGAAGCTTACAATGTCACCACAATTCTCCACAAAAATAACCAAGCGAGACCATATTCATAACCTTCAAACAACACCAGAGTAACCTTTCTTAAACTGTTACACTAAAAGGTTGGGCGTCTATCCGATTTATCAGAGCTCTACCACTTTATCTTTCTCTTCAAATAGACACAGTCCTGGGCTGTTAGAGGGAAAGCCCGCAGGACAGAAAGAAGATGGAACAAATAGGTTATTGCTGAGCGGATTACACAGCTGGGTCCTGTGTATTGTGTCTTGTTATTGCTTCTTGCTGGTGTGCCTCATGTTCAATGCCACCGCCGTACCCCAGACTTCATGTCGGGTTCATTTATCTTTTGTCCGGTGGAGTTGTTGTTTTTTTTGTCTCTGATTAAAGAGAGACGAGTCAGTGTTTTCTCACAGTATATTGTTTCTGAGAAGTGCGCTAGACTCTTCAAAGGCGTATTAAAGGTACATTATTTAACTGTTATTACTTTTATATGGCATGTTTCACTGCAGGGCCATTTCAATTTGCTATATTTTCAAATGTAACCCCAGACATATGTACATATAAACCATGCTTTCTGATTTATGAGGAGGGTGTCTTGTGCCTTGATGGTAGTTGTAAGGATTACAAAATTGCGAGGATTGCAATACATATTTAAAAAAGGAGCAGTTCCTTTGGGATTGTTCAGCCATGGAATGGAAGGTTCATTCCATGAAATGCTCGAGTCTATTGTTCTTCCCCTGGGGGCGCAGCGCCGGGCCGTGTGGATCAACACGACAAGCTCCATTTTATTGGGATTTCAGGAATGTGTTGTTAGTGTGACCATGAGCTGGAAAGAGGAGTGAAGCAGGTTGTGCTTGATCAGTGGTGTCGCAATTGATGGAATAGAAACAGATGATGTTGTATTACTTTTGATCAAACCAGAAACTTCCATATTTAATTGCTGTAATCTCTCATTCAACCAGAAGCGATCCATCATACAAAAGGTATTCATCTGGAAAATGTTTTAAACATTTTTTTTTTACTTCTATCCAAAAGTTTTCAATCTCTGGAACTGGTCAGAGAAACTTTTTGTGGTGCTCCAAGTTGCCTCAGGGAGGAGTTTGCTTTTATTATCTGATTGTTTACTCTCACCAGTTTCACCTGAAACTAAACATTGTATTGCAACTATCATCCCTGTTAAAGTCCTTTTGTTTGCTGACTGCAGCTCCCTCACCACATATGACTTGTACACGCCCTGTACTACAGTGTCGTTGCTGACATTACTCTTCTGAAATAAAGAATATATGGACAGTGGTGTGTTTTAAGTCTCTTCTCTGTCTTTTAACAAAGTGAGTTGTGTATGTCTAAAACACAGCAGATTTATTATTATTTAAAAATAAAATAAGTAGATCATATTACTGCTGTGAGTGAAATAATTAGCATGAGCGATAGCCAAGTTTCCTCAACATTAATAGACCTGTCAAATTCCCATCAAAGATAAGCGTAATTGTATTGTAATTGTGGAGTCATTATTTGTGGTTGAGCTATGCTTTCATTGGAGTGTGCTGCCTTATGTAATAAACTAATGGAATGAGAAAATGTGAATTATAATTATCACTTGTCAAGTCTGTCTCTGCAAGATTTCCAGGAGAGAGGTGTGGTGGCTGGATCAATGCTCGTTTGGGGCGTAGGGTGTAGACAAAGGATTCACGCTGACAAAGCTCTGCAAACTTTTCAAGGTAGTTTATTTACAGAGAAAGCAGTGTCAAATACAGGACAGCAGAAAACAGCGCCCTGGGTCCGCTGGTGATCAGGAAGACGAACCCCGTCTCTGGGCGTATCTCGCCTTTTATATACTGAAAACGCACAAAGACCGATAAACAATATCTGACAGGTATGACCCTATCCATGTACCAACGGATTAGCCAATGAGAGAGCAAGATGTAAAGGTATCCTTATTTGGGTAGCACCAGGGGAGAAGTTACAGAAATGAGATCATGAGAAAACACAGATGTACACAAGGCATCTCAAGGCCTCGCAGCCAATGGAGACATCTCCCATTCGGTGGTTAATCAGATGTGGGCCCCTTACATTCCGTGGAATAGACATTTTGGTAGAAACACACATATTCCTAAAAGCCAGTCTCAGAATGAGGCCTAACTTTGCATGGACCTAGTTTTAATACACTTCAGAGGCCTAGTCAAAATCCATTCCAGGTTCGGTACACAGGCATTCAACTCAGTCAGAGGAAAGGCTGAAGGAATACTCAGGACGGTCCCAGGTCGATAACAGCAAACAGGATCACGATGGTTAGGCAAAAATCTGAAGTCAGAGTCAAAAACACAAATCACATATCAGACACTTGATAGCTGGGGCAGAACAGGACAACGCAGACAATCTCGCACTGAGGCAGAGGAAACACACACCTAAAATACTACACCCAGTGATTAAAAAACAGGTACAGCTGTGAACCCACGCACAGGTGAGGAGGGCCTGTGATGAGCCTGAGAGACAAGGGGGCGGTAACCAGAGAGACAAGGGGGCGGTAACCAGAGAGATAAGGGGGAGGTAACCAGAGAGGAGAACAAGAAGGGAGGGGAGGAGCAGAGACAGAAACACCGTGAGTAAAACAAGACAAGACTGAACATCACCAGATCAGACGGTGACCATGACAACCAAAACACAAATATGTGCTACAAGCAGAATCATGAGGTTGAAAGTTGTCAGAGGCTTGATCACCCAATACAAAGATATCTTTACTGATGACTAATAACAGAAGCAGACATTGTTCAAAAAACCAACAAGTGATGATTAATTTGCTCTTATTGAAATAAATATTTGTGAGTAAGCGTTCTGTTTGTTGATCTGACTCCCTCTTATTAGTGTTATTAGTACATGCGGCAATTCCTAATGGGCAAAGAAGTTTAATTCCAATAACCCCCAAGAGTGTTTGAAAAGCCTGTGTGTGTATTAACAAATTATAAGCCTAATTTTTCATTTTGCGTCACAGTGATCGGCGTCTTCCTTCTGAACATGGTGCAGACTGAGCTCGTATTGGACCTAGACAAACTTTATTGATCCACAAAGTCACATTTACTCAACTTCTTGTTAAACCGCTGTGATGAGCTGCAGACATTAACTTTAATGAGTTTTGTTTTCTTGCGGAGGGTCAAAAACAGCAGCGAGAGTTTGATCTTAATTGATCTGGCTCCAGAGGTTCACAGGGGGAGCACAAATAGATCTAAAGCAAAATGTAATTAGAACAAATTATAGTGAAGGAATGATGCAGCTTCTGATGCGTGCAGTTTGAACATTAAAGGCAATTGGTAATGAATCCTTAGGGCACAAGAATCCCTACGTCCAACACTTAAACCAATGCCTTAAATGCTTGTAAATCTCTGCTCTAACCATTGTTTCCATGAAAGTTGTTGCATTTATTTCTCCTCAGATTAAGACAAGTATTTATGCACAAACCCCAGCAGACATTAATGAACTGGTGGATGAATACATAAATAAGTAGGATGTTGGACGCAGCTAATTTACAGTACTTTGGCGAAGATTTGTGCGTTCAAACCAGACCAATTTAAAACTATTTATGACTTTAATTATTCTATCCAGTATCTGTGATGTGTTTGTTTCATAAGTTGCCCATTCATTCACCCAGAGTCAGTGTAGCCATTAGAGGAGTCATTATTTCTCATCTCGGTTTGTTGAACAGCGGACTACACCAAAGGTCCCTCTATACACTCACTCTTGTCGATAACTGCATTAGTGTAGACATTTTTCAATTTCTTCTACAGCGCAATTATTTTAGATTAGACCTTGAAGGCTTTTGTGCCCTGCCAAAGCAGCTTAGCATTTAATACTTTCATTACATACACAGACACCCTCTTTTTGTGTGTGATGATTCATTACGACCTATTCACTTTCACTTTATCTGCCTCTATGAGCTTTTTTTTTTTTTACTGTGTTTTGAAGTAACAAACAGCAACTCCTCAGGCGTCCATGTCCTCATAAAATATTTTACATTTGCACTATGAAATATTGCACCTGGACTGTTTTTATTTATCACTGGTACCAACAAAATCCATCAAATCCATCCCTTTACTCGCCTCCACATTCACCTCACATTCTTCTCAACTACAGTGACACATGGAGCCTGAGGAAAGTCACGATGAAGTATTGAGTAGTATTTTGACCAGCTTTTATTCCTCTCAATTGGTCGGTAGTTGTGTCTTTCCAAGCTGACTGTAGGTGCTTTAATTTGTGATCGGAAAACGCACCTTTCTTCTTCTTTTTTTGCAGTGGGTAAAATGTCAGTCTTTGCAGATTGACAGCTTAAATCTTTGCATTTGTGTGTGCAGTCTGACCCGGCACACCATCTAGGACCTGAATGCTAAAGAGGCCTGGGATTGAGGCTCCACAGGCGAAGTGTGGTGGAGAATGATCATCAGGACCACGTCACAAATCATGCAAGGCGAGATTTTTCTTCTTTTAGTCGTGGAAACGTTTCCCGGGAACTGCGGGAAGATTGCAATTATGTTCAAATGCTCATCTTTTTCATGTCCTTCCCGGCTAATGATACAGACCCTCAATGCGGTACAAAGCGAAATGAGAACTGTCAACTGGATGAAGGCTGCTTCTGATGAAGACCAAACTACAGATGCATGTACGGTATCTTAGCAACTTGAACGTTATTTATAAATGCTTTACATTAACCTCTCAAAGCAGCGAATGACATGTTTCAGAAGGCACATTTACCCCCGTAATTCTTCTGGTTCTAACTCAACAAAGTGCCTTTCAAATGTACATCCTTCAGTCTCATATAGTGCGTAACTATCTGCTTTTACTTTATATTGTTTGGCGTACAAGACGTTTTTCTGAACTCGATGTAATAAAAGTCAGGTACAAGCCCTGACAGTAAACAATCATTAAATGGTTGCAGTTCAACAAAGTGAGGCTGGTGTGTCGAGACTGAGCAACGTCAGTGCGTGAGGGAATCAAAAAGAATAATTGATTTTTTCTGGATGTCAAATAGCTTAATATTTGCTGAGATATAATCACTGACTGCATTTTCTGGTCTACCCATCCAAGAATAAGTAAAACCATGGAATGTAATGCTATTTATCTATAATCTGGTGTGGAACAGCTCTGTTTCTTATGAGCTTAATGTCTTTGTACAGTGTCGCTTCAAATAAAGGCTAAGCTAAACTAATAATTTTAATGCTTCAGAAATGCATTTACTTTACTACAGTAGCTAAAAAGAATCCATTGCTTCAGATTGACACATTTTGGGTGTGTGGCTCCCTTAACACTGACAAACTTAAATGTTTCAGGTTCCCTAGTTCAGGGAATTGCTGTAATGTTCCTTATTCTTGAAGTCTAAGTCTATTTTGTCTGTGCTGCACTAGACTCATGTCCCTTTGTCCCATTTTAGCATTGCACAGCGCACGAGAAGCCTCTGTCTGCCTCTGAAACGCGCTGGAGGATTTCAAGCATATCTTTTCTGAGAAGCCTGTTACTGTTCATTTGTTTTTCTTGTACATCATCAGCATTTCTTGTACATCATCGACTTCAAAGCGTTTTGTCCACATGGAAGCGGGTGAACGAGATGAGGAAACAAAGGAGCTTAACAAATTTGTTTTCAGATAGCAAGAACACATTTTTGTCCATGGTCTCTCAACCCATGCACGCGCTCTATAGTGAAGACAACATTTCTATCTGCGGTTTATATATTCCCTCTGGACTCATGCAGCATCAATACTGAGCATTTATTTATCCAGAGAAAGTTGGCATCAGCAGCTTTTCGAATGGGAGCTTTGCTGGGAGGAGACGCCACGACAGTGATAGAACAGACTGTACTATCCCAGCAGAGAATACATATCCATACGTCAACCACGTCAGGGATGGTATGGTTTGTACTCAATTACTTTTACTCTTTAAATTGCACTTCTCTGAGTGGTTTTCAGACGTGATAGATTTACTCAGTCCTCTATGAGTACGTAATATTTTGACAGTGTACAATACTCTTCAGTAAAGTTTTTGGTTACTCGAGTGAGTCTACACGTGATGTAAAAAGATAAGATAAGATAAGATAAGATAAGATATTCCTTTATTGTCCCACATGGGGAAATTTCATTGGTGCACTGATTCACTTTCTATTTTTGTGTCTATCTTTTGAAAATATATGTTGTATATTAGTTTTCTCCTTCCAAATACATTCACTTTTAATTATAAATCATTTTCCTCCAGACAGTTGCTCAATTACTCGTACTTGACGGTGTAATCCCTCATTCGTCCAGGCGTGTTCCATAGTAGAAAAAGCTTCAGTTGTAGTCATCTGGACTCAGTTTGAAAAAATAGACGTTTCGACTCTCATCCAAGAGTCATTGTCAAGGGCTCGCCCGTCTCTCCCATAGTGGCCAACCTGTACATGGAGCAATTTGAGAAGAAGGCACTGTCCTCATTCTCAGGCATAGCCCCAAAACTGTGGCTCCGCTATGTCGATGATACTTTTGTAACAATTAAGAAACAAGAGCTGGAAACCTTCATCAATGCTGTGGACCCACATATCAGGTTTACAAGAGAAGACGCTAAGGAGAATCGCTTGGCCTTTCTTGATTGTTCCACGATCAGAGGAGAGGACGGGAAACTCCAAATAGAAGTATATAGGAAACCTACACACACAGACCAGTATCTGCTCTTTGGTTCCAACCACCCACTACAGCACAAGCTGGGTGTGATCAGAACCTTACAACACAGAGCTCAAGGTGTGCCCACCAGCTCAGAGGGCAAGAAGAAAGAGGAAAAACATGTCCGAGATGCCCTCTCAGCCTGTGGTTACCCCGCTTGGGCTCTCAACAGAGTGAAGAGAACCAAGAAGCAGGACAAAAGGGAAACTGAACAGAGAAGGAAGGGTGTTTCTATCCCTTATGTGTCTGGCCTGTCGGAAAAACTGCAGAGAATTTTTAGACAACACGAAGTCCCTGTTTATTTTAAACCAGGAAACACTTTAAGACAAAAACTGGTTCACCCTAAGGACAAGTTGCCGACTCAAAAACAGAGCAATGTAGTTTATTCGATCCAATGCAGTGAAGAAAGTTGTAAAGAACGTTACATAGGTGAGACAAAACAGCCTCTGCACAAGAGGCTCTATCAGCACAGAAGAAATACAAGTTCAGGACCTCAGAGTGCCGTGCATCTCCATCTTGAAGCCTCTAATCACTCGTTTGAAGACGGTGAGGTGAAGGTTTTAAGCGGGGAGAAAAGATGGTTTGAAAGAGGAGTCAAGGAAGCTATTTTTGTTAAAAAAGAAAGACCTTCTTTAAACAGAAATGGAGGGCTAAGGTTTAATCTTCCTGTTATTTATAATGGGTTACTGAACCCCTGGAAAGGTAGAGGACCAGGACAAGGACATCCGGATGCTAATCAGGTACTCAGGGTGGTTGAGCCAGGGTCTCACAAAGACAAAGAGGATTCTAATAGCCCATTAAGATTCTGAATAGGCTAGCTCGGTAGATACAAGGGGGGAGTTTCTGTTGAAACAAACAACTCTTTCTACTTCAGGAAGGCTCCGCCCAATGGGCGGGTCTTACCACAGAACAGTATTAATATCGGAGTTCTCGATCTAAATTCTTTTATTGACAATGACTCTTGGATGAGAGTCGAAACGTCTATTTTTCAAACTGAGTCCAGATGACTACAACTGAAGCTTTTTCTACTATACTCGTACTTGAGTAATTTCTTGGACTAATACTGTACTTTGCACTTTTACTTGAGTGAAAGTTACTGTACTTTGGACTTTTACTTTGAAGTAATGTTACACTTAATTGAGTAAGAAATGTTTGGCTTCCCACCTCTGAAGACGGATTGATTGTAAGTTTTAGTCTTATTAAGGAGAAGAAATTAGTTTATTATGATAAACTGATCTTAAGTCACATTTATCTTATCAGTACTAAATAGTTTTAAACACCGGCTGTATTTTGCGTCACTGGTTGGGCAGTTAATTATATTCATATAAAACCTACCACTAACAAAGATGTGCGTACCACAGAGGTCAGTGCCATCGTCTCAGCATTAGAAATAAATAATGGAAATCAGCAACTCTTTGACCTGCGGATGAACTATGCAAATGTAAAATTAGTAATTCAAGCCAGCACTAAATAATACAGCTCTTACATTATATTCTAGCAAGTTAGAAGTCGGGGAGGCCATGGAGGAGGACTATCGGTCGACACCAAAGAAATTCTGGCAAACCGTCCGGCGCCTCAGGAGGGGGAAGCAGTGTCTCACCAACACCGTTTACGGTGCGGGTGGAGGCCTGCTGACCTCGACTGGGGATGTCGTCGGACGGTGGAAGGAATACTTTGAGGATCTCCTTAATCCCTCAGTCACGTCTTCCGAAGAGGAAGTAGAGACCGGGGACTCGGAGGCTGGCTCATCCATCACCCAAGCTGAAGTCACTGAGGTTGTTCGCAAACTCCTCGGTGGCAGGGCTCCGGGGGTGGATGAGATCCGCCCTGAGTACCTAAAGTATCTGGATGTTGTAGGACTGTCTTGGTTGACACGTCTCTGCAACATCGCGTGGCGGTCGGGGACCGTGCCTCTGGACTGGCAGACCGGGGTGGTGGTCCCTCTGTTCAAGAAGGGGGACCGGAGGGTGTGTTCCAACTACAGAGGGATCACACTCCTCAGCCTCCCTGGTAAGGTCTATTCAAAGGTACTGGAGAGGAGAATCCGACCGATAGTCGAACCTCAGATTCAGGAGGAGCAGAGTGGTTTTCGTCCCGGTCGTGGAACACTGGACCAGCTCTATACCCTCCATCGGGTGCTCGAGGGTTCATGGGAGTTTGCCCAACCAGTCCACATGTGCTTTGTGGATCTGGAGAAGGCTTTCGATCGTGTCCCTCGGGGTGTCCTTTGGGGGGTGCTCCGGGAGTACGGGGTCCGGGGCCCTTTGCTCAGGGCTGTCCGGTCCCTGTATGACCGGAGCAGGAGCTGTGTTCGCATTGCCGGCAGTAAGTCAGACCTGTTCCCAGTGCATGTTGGACTCCGCCAGGGCTGCCCTTTGTCACCGGTTCTGTTCATAGTTTTTATGGACAGAATTTCTAGGCGCAGTCAGGGGTCGGAGGGTGTCCGGTTTGGGGACCACAGGATTCCATCTCTGCTGTTTGCAGACGATGTTGTCCTGATGGCTCCATCAAACCCAGACCTGCAACATGCACTGGGACGGTTTGCAGCCGAGTGTGAAGCGGCTGGGATGAGAATCAGCACCTCCAAATCCGAGGCCATGGTTCTCGACCGGAAAAAGGTGGCTTGCCCTCTTCAGGTTGGTGGGGTGTCCTTGCCCCAAGTGGAGGAGTTCAAGTATCTCGGGGTCTTGTTCACGAGTGAGGGAAGGATGGAGCGTGAGATCGACAGGCGGATCGGTGCAGCGGCTGCAGTGATGCAGTCGCTGCATCGGACCGTTGTGGTAAAGAGGGAGCTGAGCCGAAAGGCAAAGCTCTCTATTTACCGGTCGGTGTACGTTCCTACCCTCACCTATGGTCATGAGCTTTGGGTAATGACCGAAAGAACAAGATTGCGGATACAAGCGGTCGAAATGAGTTTCCTCCGCCGTGTGGCTGGGCGCTCCCTTAGAGATAAGGTGAGGAGCTCGGCCACACGGGGGGAGCTCGGAGTAGAGCCGCTGCTCCTCCACGTCGAGAGGAGCCAGCTGAGGTGGCTCGGGCATCTGTTCCGGATGCCTCCTGGGCGCCTCCCTCGGGAGGTGTTTCAGGCATGTCCCACCGGGAAGAGGCCCCGGGGAAGACCCAGGACACGCTGGAGAGACTATGTCTCTCGGCTGGCCTGGGAACGCCTCGGGATCCCCCCGGAGGAGTTAGAGGAAGTGTCTGGGGAGGAGGAAGTCTGGGAGTCCCTGCTCAGACTGCTGCCCCAGCGACCCGGCCCCGGATAAAGCGGCAGAAGATGGATGGATGGAAGTTAGAAGTCCATCTATTCTAGACATGATGATGATCTTAGCTGGAAACAGTCTTTTATAGCTGTTTCTCACACAAACTGTTTGCATGACTTTCTTGGTCAATATAATACCACTCAATTTCCCATTAGACCACTCAGCAAAGTTTGATAATATAATAAAAGTATGTCTCTTGGTTGTCATTGCAGCAGTCCATTCTATATAATAATTCCCTTTGCATTCACAGTGAGCTAATGACATGATAAGAACAAGGCTGTGCTGTTTCTGGTTGTTTGTATGATTGATCTCTACTGTGGTCACTCAATGAACTGACCCACCTCAGTCTTAACGGCTTCCTCCGTGTCCCTGAGTGTGTAATGACCCCTTTTACTCCATGTACTCACATGTTTGTGCTAAAAGGAACTGCAGTGATACTTTGTCATGGCTGAAGGAGATTTAATCGCCCTCTGTGAATGTTTAAGAAGTTTATCTGTCTAGAGGAGGTGCTCTTCTCTTTACACAGAATTTTCACAGGATTTATAAGCAACGTATCCACTTATCTGCAATAAGATTAATGCCTGGTTCACCATTAAGTTTGGGTTGCACACTCTTCACAAGTTCAGAAATCAGCTGAGCACTTGCTAGTTTTTTGTTTTGTTTGGTATTTGCTACTGACATAACTATTTTATTATTTGTTTGTTTGTTTATTTGGTTGGGACAGTGCATGTTAATGCACATAGGAAATATAATGCTGTAAACATGCTCTATGGGCTAATTTCTCTGCATTATCCTGTGTTCACTTTTACAAACAATCTCATTCATACACCAGTGTACATGGACACTAAGAAGTGGGTAAAGTGTCTTGCTGAAGGATACAACACTAATATGCGCTGCTGCCCCACTGCAGACATTTTTCCCAGCGGTCTCCCATCCAATGCTAACCAGGCCTAAACCTAGTTAGCTTTGGAGATCACCTCAAGGTGATATGTCCTTAATTGAATTGAAAATATCAAATGTGTTGTTTAATATGCCAAATTAAAATATTGGAGTATAAATAAATACAATTACAAAACAAAGCTTGAAGAACAAATTCAAATATAATTCATAGAAACTTCAAATCAACAGTATAACATATTCCTGCACCTTTAATGTCATTGTGTGTGGGCCATGAACCTCATATTTCAGGCACATCAGCACATTTCTGAAGAATTGTAAAAAATATACACCATTATCGGAATATGTCGATATTGATTTTTGTCAATATTGTCCACCTTAAACACAATGCTCTCAGTACTGTAGAAATTAGTACTTTTATTAAGCATAATAAGCATATTTTTCCTGTTCACATGTCTTTTTCCTACTTCACTTCAGTTTCAGACACTGCTGATGCCTGGAGCAGCATCAGCCGATGACTGCATTCTAGCTGCTTCATCTGGCGACTTGTAGACCAGGAAGTTCCTCAACTGCCTGGAGGAATTCTCTCTATTCTAGATTAACTGCTCCACATCTGGACCCTTCTCGGACCATCTGCAGCCGCTCCGTCCATGGGAGTACAATCTCTCCTTCAATGTTTTTCTCCTCGAGAGGGAGGGTCTCAGGACAGGGGATGCTGGGACATTCATCAATTTTGAACATTGCTTAATCTTCATTGATTAATCTTCTTTGTTATTTCATTTTCACCCATCGAGGCAACTGCTATTGTAATTTTGAGCGTTACAAAAATTTAGAATTGAATTATAGATTTTACATTGCAGAGAAAATAGTAAGTTTGTCCTGAAGAGCAGATTTGTCCTTTTGGCCTTGAACATACTGTCGGGTCACTGCGGAGGAGGATCATCTGTCTGGAGAACAATAAACGTGCTTCAGCTCTTTGTTCTCCATCACTGTTTCCGGTCCGGCTCTTGTTTTTGGCTGAGCTTGATCAAGTAAGCTTGCATAATAATCCATTTCTGGTGTTGTTTTTCCCCAAATGAGTCTGTTTTGATATGCTTCCACATCATTCATATCATCAAAGAGTTAGATGCAAATACCTGACCTAATTGTGTCTTTTCAGAGGCAAAAAGTGGATTTTAGTTGTTTTCTTGTGGGCATCAGAGTCTCTATTTCTGTCATTTCAACCACAGGGTATACTGTATGAGCCCGCGCAGAAAGTTTTGACAAGCAGTTTTTGTACATGTTTTGTTAATACGATCAATTTTCACTGTCCTTGTGATGAAAGAGCTCACAAATTTGGCAAAAAACAAAACACTGTGCCAAACCTGTTACTCATCCTTTCAAAAAATGGATTTCAGACTGAAAGTGCTTGTTTGTATGAATGTTTTCCAAACCATTTAAACAGTGCTAACAACATCCAGAATGGCATAAGTTATAGTCGTCAGGTATATAATTGTAAATGTCATTGTACTTGTCATCAAAAGTCAAATCCACATGCCTCTTTCCAGACTAGGACCGTTTTCATCGGTGTCTTAATTTAACTTTTCTTCTTCTTTTGTGTTTTGGATATTCTTTCCTCTTTGCTCCATATTGTATTGTATCTAGTAAGTAACTAGGACATGTCTCAGGGCACAAACAACACAGCGATCTAATAATTTTCATTCCATTTTCAAATTGATAATACATGAAGTGCATTGGCGGCCCATCTTATCCTGGTTTTTGTTAGTCCTTCTACAAAAAGTATGCGTTGACATGAGATTTCCTGGAGAAATTTGTCAAGACTTAGTTCAATTATTAGTTAGGGAATCTTCAGAGGTAAAATATTGGTGGCACTACTATAGAGGTCATGCAGATTATACCACAACATTCAGAATTATAGCAGTTAGTGGCGCAGGTGTACGAGAGTAAGCACATTTTAGCTGTGTTACAGGAGAAAATGTGCTACAGTCTTATAACAAATATAAAAGTCTTAATAATATTTACTATTATTACTCATACAGATCCTGCTACTCTGTTGGAAAGTAGAGGAGAATTGTTCGAACAGTATATGTCAGTGCATAACGTCCATCCATGGGTTATAGACTTATGAGAAATGTTCACTGTTATAAATTTACTCTAAATGTTGCATAAAACAGAAAACTGAAACCCATGTATAGATAGAAGCCATTGTATTCTTTATATGTATTATGACAAAACATCATGATTCAGTGCTTTTCTTTAATTGAACTATTTGTATCACTACATGAATATACCTAAAGTAAAGTCACAAGATCATGAATAGATGGTTATGAATTTACCGGTACACATTAGGGGTGCAAGATATATAAAAAAAAAAAAGTAATATCATTTTTTTTTGAGCCTGGATCCCAATTTAGATTTCATCAACATTAATTTAGAGTGAATACCTTTTATTATGCCGTTAAAGCTTACCCAAAGCTATATAACTGCATCTGAGAGTTCCCACTTTCCTGTGATTGGTTAAATTCACCTGCTGCAAACCAGACGCTGACCAATGTATGGGTTTCATCTTCCTGTTCATAGGATGATTTGACCATTCAAAAAATACAATACTCCATTTTGCATTGATGATAATGTCAACGATGGTAGATTTTCCTCACTCTGAAGTCGGTCTGTGGTTGGAATCGGATCATTATTGAATTTTTCACACAGCTCTACGGCACATTTTTATTTTAAATAAGCAATTGGAGTCGTGTTTGATCAAATAAATGCACAACGGTACTTGTACATTAATAAAAGTCTCTTCGGAGTAAAAGAATAAGAAACAACTTGGTTTGAGATGTTTGTTGTCTTCACTTAATCATCAGTATTCAGATGATTGATGGCCGAATATTAGAGCATTAGTTTCACATTCATTCTTGGTCTGTTTTGGCATCATACTGACATCTGCATTTAAGATTATGTAGCTTGAAAAAACAATCTTGCACCAGAGAAGATATTGTTTCGATGCCACTAACAGGATTGAAAACATGATTGATGTGTGTAGACGAGCTGGTGATGCTGTGAGCGCAGCAGTAGAGTCTGTTAAAATGCACTGAACAGGCAGGTAGCGCTTTGGTAAACAACGCAGTCTAAACACAGGAATCGCAAGGGACTTGTTTGCTCCTTTGCATTTTGAAACTCATGTAACCTTGCTGTGACATACACAGTGATGTGAAGAATACTTTGAACACACAGCACAGTTCAAAGCCTAAACTTCATGATCAAATATCACAATGTATTCCACTGATTTTAGAAAGTTAGCTGTATTCTGAACACAACCAAAAGAAAAAGAAATTGTACCAGAATACAGTTCCTCAAAATTACTATTCTGAATATGTATTCAGTTCCTTCGACACTGGATATACAATATATCATTGTTTGGGACAATTTTCTGGATTCAATTATCTGCGGAATGCATTTTGCACAAATTCCTCTACCTGCCGAAACCACCATTATGTGGATGGGAAATATCTCATCATTTATCCTCCTCATGCTGCTCGGGGGTCGAGTGGATAGCACTCATGCCTGTCATGTAGGCAGGCTGCAGCGTTATGAGTTTCAATCCAGTTCTGATAATTTACCAAATCTCCTACTCATTCTCATTTCACACTGCACTGTCCAGTAAAGTCTACAGGCCAAAAGCCCACAACAACAAAAAATATACCTTTTAGATCACACCTTAACCATTTGTTCCCAGTAAAGCTAATATCTTGAGGAACATATCCTAAATCTGTTGATGTTTAAACTTGAATATGTTACTGAAAGCTTGAAACTTACACTTCCTGAAAGAATAACAATCTCACCATATTTTAAAAGTCACAAAAAAGTTATATTTATGTGCAACCTTTGAAGGAAATCATCAAGCCATTATTCTTTATGTATTTCATGAAGAATAGTAAATCTTCAATAAATCTTTACAGTCATTTACTGTCCTCTTGGATTAGTGCTGACAAAAATCAGAGATGACTTTGCATGAATGTCAAAACTTGTCTTCTTTTTTCTTTTTTCAAAATGATATCAGTTACTGTTGAGGATTTGTCTCACACCTTCTTGTTTTCCCTGTGTGTTCTTTTCCTTCGTATTCTGGTCGTTGTGACCCAGACGATTCCTCTCTTTCTTCCTTCTGCCCCTCACTGTGTTACAGGCTATAGCTCCACTGCGTTCTGGTCCTGGTCTCTCCTCCACTTTAATTCAGTGACTTCTGTGTGACCTTTGGGCAGGGTCCACTGACATGATGGTGAACAATGTTGATGTTTCTTCCCTTTTTCAATTGTTGCAGAAGGATCCCCACAGACAGCCCCATCTCCTCCTCCCTCTCTCTACGTGATGTTGAAAGTACAAGCTTTGTGTCCTCTGGTCTTCAACAGGGGACACTTGGACGTCGGCTCCTTTCGCTGAATGGGATATCGCACCAACACATTGTGAGAGACAATGACGCACTGACGTTCTCTAAGATCACAAAATGAGTTCCATCTGGACGGATTCCAAAAGAGCAATAAATGCGCAGAGGGAAATGAATGCGTGGTAGAGATAATAACATTGCTGTAATGCTTAGACCATGGCAGAGCGACGCATTGGACGTGCAAAGCTGGATATAAGATTATAATCTTTCCCCAGGGCCTCGACATTAGTGGGAGTAAAAATAAAAAAGGCCTGAAAACGTTTAAGGTGACGAATATTCTGCAAATGTGGTGCTGGGGAGGAGGAGGGCTGTGTGAACTTAACAACAACAACAACAACAACAACACAGGTGCAGGGACAGAATTTAAAACATGTTGACTGAGGAAGAGGGAAGTTGTCATCGAAACATGTCGAGGAAATTAAATAATCTCTTACCTATTGTCGTATATATAGAGTAAAAAAAGACAAATATAAGAATATGATCATGAATATTCTTAATCTGTGTTGTCTGATGCTGAGCTGAGAGGGGCATGGCAGGGCGGCGGCTTTAGGCACTCAGTGAGGATAAACCAGCATTATAGCTTCTGACGCTTGTGAAGATGAAGCTTGTTTGATTTCCATTGTGGACGATGTAACAGGAACATTACATTTGACAAATCTACAAGATAAAATACATCCTACATAAATACATGTCGTTATAGCACGGAGCACTTTGAAAGACCCATCATCTTGTATTTTGAGAACAGAATAGGTGAAGATTTCTCCTTTCTTTTGTTCATGTGATGTTAAGTGTGCAAATATTCTTCCTCTGTTGTTGCCATTTTAGATTCACTTGTTTGTAATGTAGATTTTATAAATGGACAATTCTGTGGCAATGGCTCAACACCATATTTACATGACAATTTTTTTCATACATGCAGCTGATGTTCTTTTACATTAAGCGATAAACAACATGCACAAACAATATGCAATGAAGAATTTGTCTTGTTTATTGCCTGTTTCTCGAGACTCCTATAATATTTCACTGCAATACTTGGTTGCATTGCATTTTAAACATTGCAGCCTGCCTCAATATTGCAATACATTAGCTCAGACAATGAGAGTGTTAAACTGTGTGGGTTGGGTTCATGAGACACTGTGCACTGATGACAGGCCTGGCACTCTGGCTCAGGGGAAAACTGACAATATGAAATGTCAACATTAGGCACATCTAGAAATAGTATTTTAATGTAACGTTATTGTGAGCATTGTTGTGGTTTGAGTTAGAATAATGTTAAGGTAATTGGGTGGGCAAAATAAAGGCAGATTTTCATAACGGGTATTATGGGTATTGCACATTAGAACATTTTTTTGTTTGGATTTTAATTGATATATTATTTTTCACAATGACAAAATGATGTAATCCCAAAACCTGCTAAAAACTAAGAACTATTTGAACATTGTCAACAGACTTAGATCTTATTACACTCCTGTACTGTGTCTGTCTGATGCATTAGACTCAGGGAGTATATTCGTAATCACCAGTGTGTTTCTGAAGGTCAGTGGGGATTGGAATTCCATTTTCTCATAAGGGAGAGTTCTATTGTACAGTTATAGTCAACGGCTTTTATAATTATTCTTAATTTAATTGTAAATGTAATTGCAAACGGCTGTGCTCTTGTGGGACGTGTTTGGAGATGTGCGCACAAGCTCGCACACACATCTGAGACTCGGCGCTGGCCATGGTACTGGAAACTCTCTTTTCCACAAATTAGGTTTTTGATAATGAGTTAATTAGGGAAACAAATCAGCATCTCAAGCCCACACAGATACACACAGGACCTAATGGAAGTAAACAGGGAATAATTTTAATTGCTATAAATGCAAAGAAACAACAACAACAACAAAAAAACAGTTTCTAGTTGGATTGATTCAGCCTCACACCAGTGCTGCTGCCATTGGGTTTTTGGACGAGACACTTCACTTACCTTGCCAATGTATTAGGGAGATATTTTGTGTGAATGATCAGTTTACCCCCACAGTAATTGTGGCTAAAGTGTAGACAGATGGAAGAATGACTTAACTGCAGTGAGTAAGTATATAAGATGTTTTTTGACTTTTTCTCAAGCTTGAGCCTCGATTAAAGTGTGATAGTTCTTCCTTTGTGCCAGCATCTTGATGGGGGACTTTCTTAAACAATTGCAAAGACAATATGGACGATGACCTCCGGTTTGACCCTGGAAACATAAGAAACATAAAAGATTTGTTGTGAGATTTGCTGTAGGCTACAAAGCACCTTCTCTGAACCGGAAGCTGTGTTTCTGTGTTGGACGTTGTTGTGAGCTGCAGCCGAGGCAGAGCGCGGACATGTGTTTTCACGTCAGGAGGACAAATGAGTGACAGGGGAGGGTGAGGTGGGCTGAATGCCCTGGATTGTTTGGAATGCCCAGGGAAAAGAAAATATGATAAAAATCTCAGCTATTTTATAAACACAAGCTCTGAAAGGTATGACCTCATCACATTTACTCATGCAGATTATTACTGGTTGAATATGAGCCACTTTTCCCAACATAATCCTTTTATTTTTGGTTCCATTTAGCCTTAAAACATCGATATTGTTGTAAGTATAATCACTGCAAACTGTGACATATTTGTGATCAGTTATCATAATTAAACCAGGTTTGTCCCGTTATCGATCTCACACAGGCGTTTGTTTTGATCCTGAGCCTCATGTGCGTCTCAGCGTGGCTC
>NW_027316389.1:13070665-13225665 GCF_026437365.1 Eucyclogobius newberryi
AACCTGACATATTAATCCTGTTATGCCACCTGCTTTTAGTGAAGCTCTTCTCTGTTCTACACAATTACTGGCCCTTCAAAAGAGTTCAAACAGTCTGCCCTCTCACACCTTTCCAAAGCGCCTCCTACAAAATGGGCTGGCTGGTGCTGCGCCAAAGATCCAAAGAATTAATTACTCAAGAGGTACTCAAATCCCTTTTTATAACTAAACCCATGACCTATTAAACTCCTGATGACTTAATTGATTGAGAGTTGGTTTAGTGTGTTTATTGCCTTTATATTACATTAAATAAAATTGTCTAAATTCTTCCTAAACTAGTGAGTGTTCACCAAATATGAATTCTTAACTAATATGTGAATGATCTGTCCTTAGGTAACGCTCAACAATGTGAAACAATCCGTGTTGTAAAAAAATGAGAAATTCTGAAAACTGTAGCCTCGATACTGATCATAACATTAATATTTAAACTGTTAATGTCATTATTCTGCATTTGTCATAACCACAGCTTTGTTCTTGCTCTGAAGCGCTGTGCTAATAATTATTGCATGAACCTTTGTACTTTTGAAATTGTATAGAAATTCCTATTTGCATTCAATCAAATTCTGGTTGGTTGGTTTTCTCGACTGATTCCACTAAGAAACGTCTTTCCAGCTTGAATAATTAAACGCCTATTGCCGAGAACCCATATGCCCACATGATGAAGTCAAGCAGAGGCTTGTAGATCACAGCTCTGGGAGAAAGAAAGCGAGTAACACAATGCATGGACCTTGAGCCAGCCTTGAACACAGACACGTGCAAGCATTTTGAAAACAACAAGGCTGCTCAAGCTGAAAGGTCATTCTTGTTTCACTTCAGTAATTTGCCTCTAAATGCCGAACAACAACATCAGGACTGACATAGATGCCTTTGCATATGTATGGCATCTGGGGTGACCGCCTCAAATATCAGTCAAGTGGGTAAGTTGGGTGATAGACATGAGCTTATATTGACATTTTCTGTTTTCAACCCCCATAACACGCACACAGATTGAAATAAAAATGAACATAATAACAACTCAGAAGGTCAGTGTAATCAAAAGTGTTGATTTTATGTTTTATATCCAAATCTCACCGCAGTTTTACATTCAAGTGGCACCGGGGAAAACAGAGCGTCGAACATAATGTGGTACAGGGAACAAATGCGGAGACAAAAGAGGGACACGTGGGCTCCTTAATGGCAACAAAAGGTCACAGCAAAAGTTGATGCTATTGGTGGTTTTCAGCTTCTTGAAAGTAATGATGTCGCTGTTGATAACGCGGTGTATTTCTATAAGCAATATCGAAAAGAAAAAATAACTAATGTTCACCATTTCTAGACCCCTGACCTCAGTATATAACATAATTCTTCCTATCACGATAATAGTTTTACTTGCCATTTCAATACAAACATCTTAGAATGTGGGATGTCATATGAAACCCACATGTAGACATTTTAGCGTTTATGAGTACACTTTTTTTTGTTCACACACTTTTTTTCCCTGTAACATGTGGGCAAAAATACAGACAAATGAACAAAAATGTTATCAGAGCTACAATTTCTGCCTTCACTAGAAGATGGAGAACCTTTTATTAACTTCACGTAACCACACTGTGTAAACACAAAGTAATAGGACTGTAGAACAAGGATATGAGACTTTTCATTACAGAAATACTTGTTTTTCCATCACTGTGCACTCATTCATTACTCTCATAATAAAATATCACCAAATAAGGTTGTCAATCATAATGGCACTGTATGAAGGAACTGTTTCCCCAGTGAAGAATTAAATACCAAATATACTGAAAGCATTTTTCCCCCTTTACTTCTTCTCCAGCATTAAAACAACCATTTTAATGTTTGGTTCTCAAGCTCTGACTGTCCAGTTAAAACTCCCACATGGTGCAACCTTCAGGGGTGACAAATTCTATGACAAAAAACATTTACATTAACCCTATGAATATAAGTCACTATTATTTAAATACTTGAGAAAATAAAAACAAAAAAGATGACAAATACTATTGATGTCAGTTCATCTGTGACACTGATGTGACGCTACAAAAGGATTGCCGTGTTCTTATCTTTCACAAACCCTTTGCCACATTGCTACTAGTCCTCACATTCATGAGTTTTCGTTCACATGCACTGCTTTAGAAGAGCTTTTTCAAACGGCACTGAGGCAGCGTGGACCACCAACTGTCAGTCACCCCCTCTCAGCCTTCAGCTCCTCGTGTTGGGTTTTAGGGAAACTATTTTCCATGGTTTCCGGTGCAGGGGAGATGCCTCTTTGACTAACTGATACATTTAATGATACGTTTACGCTAATGTGAGTTAATGTACACTGTCCCTGTTATAAACCACATAAATAAAACAAATAAAACTTCCAGGTTTATGATTGATACAATTCTTAGATAACTAAGGGTGGGCGATATTGACAAAAAACAATAATTCAATGATTTTTGGAAGTATCCCGACAATGTTGTGTCAAATGAACTGAAATGTGTGTTTTTTTTCTTTCTTTAAACAAAGAAGAAGCAAATTCTACTAATTTCTAAGAAAGTCGGGTACCCATAGGCGTAACTCACAGTGTCCTTCCCTGATCCACTCACTGACTCGATCATACAATTAAGTCAGTTTCAAATATGAATCCAAATATTAGTTTCAATCTCTTCCCTTAAATTAATTTGAGAAAACGTTGGATATTTTTATCTTTCAAAACAGCAGCCCCCCTCCTTTTGTTTGCCGCTGCTTCAACTGAACTGTCCACTATCGACCGTGCTGCACTATCATTCTCACAGCTGCACTTTTGAAACTGCTTTAACACCCTGACGGGATTAAAATGGTGTTTTAGCTGTTTATCAAGGGTTTATCAAGAGAGACTGAGTAAAGACAGGACAGGCAACGGGTTTGAGCAGTTGTCCCCATAAAATTGAAGCATTTATAACTCTTGACTAAAGTTACTAACTTTAATCCAAGGCAATAGGGTTGGATAATCAAAAAGACCATTTAAATCATCATGGCGTCATGTAGAACTACAGTATATGACTTCACGGTATGATGTTTCAGATCTTGTGGTAGTCTTGCATCAGTCAAACCGCATGCCATCCAATTTTTCATTTTCATCTGGCATCAGAAAACACACTATCTTCTTGCTCGGCCTCCCCGCTATGTTCTGTCGCCCCTCATTAGCCCCGTTACAGTAGGGCGCACAAACTTATGCATTCATTTCTCATTAATAAATCCGGTCCAACTTGTGCATATTGTATTCTTATTACCATAAACAGCTCAAACGGCACCATGTGGTTTCTTGTCTTAAGTCCTATCTACCAACACTGTGATTATGATGCCAGAAAATGTTCACTGAAGGACAAAATAACATTTATATGAACTTATGTGATGCTGAATGCCAAAATAAATATTGCCATAGCTACCAAGGTTCTCTTTTGGTTTCTTTTGCTGAAACACCTGCTTAATTGGTTAGTATTTTGCTGAAAGGTTACACACCCTATGTGAGAGTGCTCTGTAGCTGTGTAATGTTTATGGACAAATAAATAGTGGGATGGAAGGTTTGTATTTAGAAAGAAATCTGTCTTTGTGTCAATGTGTGTGATTCTGCCACAGTTTAAACACGGTCCAGCCCTCTGACCTCACACACTTCCTGGTTTCTGTGTTGCTCCACATCGCTCCTCTGTCCAGGTATTTTAGCTTTAGTACGATCTGGATGAGACCACTGTGTATGAAATGAATTGCGGTTCAAATGTAGTGTGTAGTGCGTTACCATGGGCCCACGTGGTATGCTACCTCCGGGACGTACGGCGTGCTGTTTGCCTGCGGCGTCAAGCCTCGCTGTCCAAGCCCCAGCTGAGCCGTGTGTTACACCCATCTCGTTTCAGCTTGCTTTGGATAAGACCCTATAGTGAAGTTCTACCAGTGTGGTCATACATTTCTTGTTCTGTAGATTCCCTGGAGAAAACCCTGTCTTGCCTTTCTGTGTACCCATACTACGTGTCTCCAAATGCATGGACTAAATGGACTAAACTATTAAAACAACAAACTGTTCAACCATTTATGATTGTTTGAATAAATTATCACTACTATAACTTAAACCTGGCATGTCCAGACTAGGGCCCAGGGGCCAAATGCGGCCCTGAGATCAATTTTTGTTGGTCCAAACAACAAAAAGTAGTACTTTTTACTGTGAAATTGGGAAAATTCAGGCATATTGATGTTATACCAACCTAATATTAATGTTCTAGGTCTAATTAAAGGTGTGGAGGCTCATCGCAATTACATCAAAGGCAACATTTCGAATGATTCACTTTGTCATTCAACAAATTCGACATTGTCAAGTTGTTTGTGGCCCTCTGCCCCATTTAAGTTTCAAAAAACGTCCCTCGGTGAAAAAAGTTTGGACACCCCTGACTTAAACCTTGCCCCTGTCTTTCCAACAACGAACGTGTGCGCCTTAGATTGGTCCTGAGCCATAATCTCAGGCGGCGTGGTTAAGTTATTTGTGTTTGCAGTCCACATTAACATAAAGCATGTAAAGAAGTTTAGCAGGCATACTCTCCAGGAAATCCTCGTCTGTATCTGTCTTCAAGTGTGAAAGTGAATGATTTGAACAAAAATACCAGGCTTTAGGTTTGACTTTGGTGAGAGGCTGCCGTCCAGACATTGTCTTATCCATATCTCAAAGAATAATGCTTCTATTTTACTATTATTATCAATACAGGTTGGTGTCATCCCTCATTATAAATATATATTTTCCATGACAATCAGTATCACAGCGTCTTGTTTGAAGCCCAACATTTGTGTTAAGTCCAGAATTTTTAGTTCAATTAAGTCAAACTAAAATACTCTCATTTGCAGTAATTGGGAGTGTTAATGGTGTGATTAGAAGCAATAGAAACCTTGCCTGTTTCCATATTAATTTCTAAAGTTTGGGGGATCAAGAACGTCTACCAGCCTTTTCCTTGCCGATGCGGTGCACTTCCCCAGAGAGGTTTTTGTCCAATTTTGGATGTCATTGCTCCATCGTCTCCTTTGTTTCTCTCGTCCTCAGAGATTTTGGGGCCTGACGATTATGGCCAACGTGGCTTACTTTTTGTGGCATTAGAGAACAGATTTATAAATGGACGTCCTTTTGCTGATAAAGGACTAGGAGCATTGCAGCAGTGAAAAATGAAAAGAGTGGGTCTACATCTGTGTGGAAAGAATACAGTTCACAGCACTTAAATGTGAAGCCACAGAAACCAGTACAAAACCAAGAGGGTTTCTATACATTTGTATTAGCCCTTAAACTGTCGCCTTCTTCTAAGAGGTTACTCTGTACTGTGATTGGTTACAGTTGCTCACTCAAAACTTGAAGTGCTCATGCAGATTGGAGTGGGTGAGGAAATGTAGATGTGTGTGTCTGTGTTTGAGCAAAGACGTGTATCATGGACACTTTCTCCATAGTAAATAAACCTTTCCAGGAATGTCATGTTTAATTTTGTCATTTCAGAAATGTTGTTTATACATTCTATTTGTATTAAAAGTGGATAGCAGCTTCCAGCTCCACTAAGGTTCAATAACGTAGGACAGGGGTCTCCAATTATATTTTCTGTGGGGCTGGACTACAGCACATCACACCATTTATATTATTTTATCTCTCGGATCTTAGGATCCACAAGCAACTCACAGTGACAACAACAGAAATCAACTTATGAATTTACTTTCAGAGAAGTAAAAATATAACAATAGCAGGACATAAGGGGACAAAATCACTAAAACCCAGGTTTACCAGAAAACTGACTTGACTAGCGCAAAGCAGGCCTAGGATAGGACCAGGTTTAAACCAAGACTAAACAAACCACATCTACCAAAACAGGTCTAAAGCAGGTCTAAAGCAGGTCTAAAGCAGGTCTAAAGCAGGTCTAAAGCAGGACTAAAGCAGGACTAAAGCAGGACTAAAGCAGGTCTAAAGCAGGACTAAAGCAGGACTAAAGCAGGACTAAAGCAGGTCTAAAGCTGGTCTAAAGCAGGACTAAAGCAGGTCTAAAGCAGGTCTAAAGCAGGTCTAAAGCAGGACTAAAGCAGGACTAAAGCAGGTCTAAAGCAGGACTAAAGCAGGTCTAAAGCAGGTCTAAAGCAGGACTAAAGCAGGACTAAAGCAGGTCTAAAGCAGGTCTAAAGCAGGTCTAAAGCAGGTCTAAAGCAGGACTAAAGCAGGACTAAAGCAGGACTAAAGCAGGTCTAAAGCAGGACTAAAGCAGGACTAAAGCAGGACTAAAGCAGGTCTAAAGCAGGTCTAAAGCAGGACTAAAGCAGGACTAAAGCAGGTCTAAAGCAGGTCTAAAGCAGGTCTAAAGCAGGACTAAAGCAGGACTAAAGCAGGTCTAAAGCAGGTGTAAAGCAGGTCTAAAGCAGGACTAAAGCAGGACTAAAGCAGGTCTAAAGCAGGACTAGAGCAGGTCTAAAGCAGGACTAAAGCAGGACTAAAGCAGGACTAAAGCAGGACTAAAGCAGGACTAAAGCAGGTCTAAAGCAGGACTAAAGCAGGTCTAAAGCAGGACTAAAGCAGGACTAAAGCAGGACTAAAGCAGGACTAAAGCTGGTCTAAAGCAGGTCTAAAGCAGGACTAGAGCAGGACTAGAGCAGGTCTAAAGCAGGACTAAAGCAGGACTAAAGCAGGTCTAAAGCAGGTCTAAAGCAGGTCTAAAGCAGGACTAGAGCAGGACTAGAGCAGGTCTAAAGCAGGACTAAAGCAGGACTAAAGCAGGTCTAAAGCAGGTCTAAAGCAGGTCTAAAGCAGGTCTAAAGCAGGACTAAAGCAGGACTAAAGCAGGTCTAAAGCAGGACTAAAGCAGGACTAAAGCAGGACTAAAGCAGGTCTAAAGCAGGTCTAAAGCAGGTCTAAAGCAGGACTAAAGCAGGACTAAAGCAGGTCTAAAGCAGGACTAAAGCAGGTCTAAAGCAGGTCTAAAGCAGGACTAAAGCAGGACTAAAGCAGGACTAAAGCAGGACTAAAGCAGGTCTAAAGCAGGTCTAAAGCAGGACAAAAGCAGGACAAAAGCAGGTCTAAAGCAGGACTAAAGCAGGACTAAAGCAGGTCTAAAGCAGGTCTAAAGCAGGACTAAAGCAGGACTAAAGCAGGTCTAAAGCAGGACTAAAGCAGGACTAAAGCAGGACTAAAGCAGGTCTAAAGCAGGACTAAAGCAGGTCTAAAGCAGGTCTAAAGCAGGACTAAAGCAGGACTAAAGCAGGACTAAAGCAGGACTAAAGCAGGTCTAAAGCAGGTCTAAAGCAGGACAAAAGCAGGACAAAAGCAGGTCTAAAGCAGGACTAAAGCAGGACTAAAGCAGGTCTAAAGCAGGTCTAAAGCAGGACTAAAGCAGGACTAAAGCAGGTCTAAAGCAGGTCTAAAGCAGGACTAAAGCAGGACTAAAGCAGGTCTAAAGCAGGACTAAAGCAGGACTAAAGCAGGACTAAAGCAGGTCTAAAGCAGGTCTAAAGCAGGACTAAAGCAGGACTAAAGCAGGTCTAAAGCAGGTCTAAAGCAGGACTAAAGCAGGACTAAAGCAGGACTAAAGCAGGTCTAAAGCAGGACTAAAGCAGGACTAAAGCAGGACTAAAGCAGGACTAAAGCAGGTCTAAAGCAGGTCTGAAGCAGGACTGAAGCAGGACTAAAGCAGGACTAAAGCAGGTCTAAAGCAGGACTAAAGCAGGACTAAAGCAGGTCTAAAGCAGGACTAAAGCAGGACTAAAGCAGGTCTAAAGCAGGTCTAAAGCAGGTCTAAAGCAGGTCTAAAGCAGGTCTAAAGCAGGACTAAAGCAGGACTAAAGCACGACTAAAGCAGGTCTAAAGCAGGTCTAAAGCAGGACAAAAGCAGGACTAAAGCAGGTCTAAAGCAGCTAAAGCAGGACTAAAGCAGGACTAAAGCAGGTCTAAAGCAGGTCTAAAGCAGGTCTAAAGCAGGACTAAAGCAGGTCTAAAGCAGGACTAAAGCAGGTCTAAAGCAGGTCTAAAGCAGGTCTAAAGCAGGACTAAAGCAGGACTAAAGCAGGACTAAAGCAGGACTAAAGCAGGTCTAAAGCAGGTCTAAAGCAGGACAAAAGCAGGACTAAAGCAGGACAAAAGCAGGTCTAAAGCAGGTCTAAAGCAGGACTAAAGCAGGTCTAAAGCAGGACTAAAGCAGGACTAAAGCAGGACTAAAGCAGGTCTAAAGCAGGTCTAAAGCAGGACTAAAGCAGGACTAAAGCAGGTCTAAAGCAGGTCTAAAGCAGGACTAAAGCAGGACTAAAGCAGGTCTAAAGCAGGACTAAAGCAGGACTAAAGCAGGACTAAAGCAGGACTAAAGCAGGTCTAAAGCAGGTCTAAAGCAGGACTAAAGCAGGACTAAAGCAGGTCTAAAGCAGGTCTAAAGCAGGTCTAAAGCAGGTCTAAAGCAGGACTAAAGCAGGACTAAAGCAGGTCTAAAGCAGGTCTAAAGCAGGTCTAAAGCAGGTCTAAAGCAGGTCTAAAGCAGGTCTAAAGCAGGTCTAAAGCAGGACTAAAGCAGGACTAAAGCAGGTCTAAAGCAGGTCTAAAGCAGGTCTAAAGCAGGACTAAAGCAGGTCTAAAGCAGGACTAAAGCAGGACTAAAGCAGGTCTAAAGCAGGTCTAAAGCAGGTCTAAAGCAGGACTAAAGCAGGACTAAAGCAGGTCTAAAGCAGGACTAAAGCAGGTCTAAAGCAGGACTAAAGCAGGACTAAAGCAGGTCTAAAGCAGGTCTAAAGCAGGACTAAAGCAGGACTAAAGCAGGACTAAAGCAGGTCTAAAGCAGGTCTAAAGCAGGTCTAAAGCAGGTCTAAAGCAGGACTAAAGCAGGACTAAAGCAGGTCTAAAGCAGGACTAAAGCAGGTCTAAAGCAGGACTAAAGCAGGACTAAAGCAGGTCTAAAGCAGGTCTAAAGCAGGACTAAAGCAGGTCTAAAGTAGGTCTAAAGCAGGTCTAAAGCAGGACTAAAGCTGGACTAAAGCAGGACTAAAGCAGGACTAAAGCAGGACTAAAGCAGGACTAAAGCAGGACCAAAGCAGGTCTAAAGCAGGACTAAAGTAGGTCTAAGCAGGACTAAAGCAGGACTAAAGCAGGACTAAAGCAGGTCTAAAGCTGGTCTAAAGCAGGTCTAAAGCAGGTCTAAAGCAGGTCTAAAGCAGGACTAAAGCAGGACTAAAGCAGGTCTAAAGCAGGTCTAAAGCAGGTCTAAAGCTGGTCTAAAGCAGGTCTAAAGCAGGACTAAAGCAGGACTAGAGCAGGTCTAAAGCAGGTCTAAAGCAGGACTAAAGCAGGACTAGAGCAGGTCTAAAGCAGGTCTAAAGCAGGTCTAAAGCAGGACTAAAGCAGGACTAAAGCAGGACTAGAGCAGGTCTAAAGCAGGTCTAAAGCAGGACTAAAGCAGGACTAGAGCAGGTCTAAAGCAGGTCTAAAGCAGGTCTAAAGCAGGTCTATAGAAGGGCTATAGCAGGACTTGAAATCAAGCCTATCTAGAACCACAAAGAACTAGTCCAAAACAGGTCTTAAAAAGCATTAAAGAAGGACTAAACACAGGACAATCTTAAAAATAAATGTCATTAGAACATTTGGTTCAAGAGAAGAGAATAATAACACAGGTTCAACAGTGTTAGCAGTGATCATTGTAGTGTAGAGACTGACAGCAGCAGGAATGAAAGACCTGTGAGACACTGCGAGGAGGATTAGTCTGTCCCTGAAGTGGCTCTTCAGACCAGACAGGGCCTCCTGCAGGGGGTGAGGCCCAGCACTGTTATTTCTACTTATACAGGATAAAAAATAACTAATTTCACTAGCTAAAATTCACCAGAATGGAGGAAATGAGGAAATGTGTTTGGTTCAAATTTCCCTGGAGATGGACGCCCAGGTTTTGTACCACCTGTAAATTAGCTTTCAGCCCTGCCTGGCCGGCCACCCCAGTAGAGAATTTCTAGATCCAGCACTGCAGAATGGAGGCACAGAGTGGAATAATCTCGCTGTTTAAGCGTTTTCTCATTTAGAAGCACAAAAGAATGGGGAGCACTATAAATTTGTAGTTTCCATTATACGGTAATGGAAAGATGACTACATAATTTATGCCCACTTTTGTTTACTGTGCTTGTTATTGCAAAGCTCAGTGCAGCCTGCATCTGTGCCCATCTGTGCCGCATTACAACAACAATGAAAAGACTCTGATGCCACGCCATAAAACTGATTGGGGAGCTTGTGTTACAGGACGACAATTCACATTTGGGGATTGTTGAGCAGATTCAAAACATTGTCTTGGTGGAAAAGGTTTTTGACCACAGACATGACTAATTTGCTGTATTAATCTCATAACTTTACAATGTGTTGACTTTGGCACCTTCACCACGTCATAATTGGGACTAAACCAGAACTAAACTCAAAACTGAGGACCAAATGAGGTCTAGAACAGGAACCAACTTGAGTCTACATCAGGGCTACAAATAGGGCCAATTATCAACACGTGTGAATGCGTCCGTTTAACAGACATCACAGACAGCAATGTGTTAATAATGCCACCACCTTTTACTACCCCAAAAATGTACCGTAGTTCCCTTGTGCAGACCGAGAAGACATTGAACAGTAATTACAGAGATATTGACATGAACATGAAGGTTAAACATCTGCAATACGAGAAGCGAAGGCAAATTCTGCCATTGAATTTGAACCTTGGAGGAGCAATAGCGTACGCCCAAATATTATAAAAATGTTTGCTTATTTCTAAGGTAATTTCTCATCAGCTGCTGTGAGCTTCTGCTAGGTTAAGTGAACCAACTTATTTTATTTTTTACTGTAAATACCAAATGACCTCCTCTGAAGCATTGATTCATATTTCAGTAGTGAGTACGTTTCTGACCTAGTAGAGCCTTGTGTTTACATGCATAGACCATAAAGGGACTTCAGTGTATCACCCAAAAGCTGTCTCCTCATTTCTCCACGCTGACAACTTCCTCTAGAACTACTCCATTGACTAATTCAGCGCGATGACTTCACGAATTTTCTTTGAGTCAGCGCGGTCTCTTCTGTCACCTCTGCACGCTCCAACTCTTCTTCTCTCTGAGGTTATTTCAGGCACGCGCAAAGAATTCTTCAGCAGCTCGTCCGCCACTCTCCCTCTTTCTCTTTTTTAACACCACATTTCTCACATATGTTGAAGAAATGCAGTGTTTACGAGGTCCTTCTGTTGTAGTGCACTTTGTCACTATTCTGGAGGAGGGCTCGCCACCTGCTCATCTGCACTGTGGGATTAAATGTATCTATCGACATGGAGACAAGCAGGTTTATTGTTGTTTGTTATAGATTATTAGCATCTGCAACGTACTGGGTCAGCTATTGTCCTTATTCAGCCCCCGCCCACTTTGTCCTGTTCCGCTCGAGAGGGAAGTCCACACTTTCCTTGAATTTACATTTTCTTTATTAAAAAGGTGGTTATTTTAATACCTTACTTGGTGTCTGGTGTTAGTTTGTTCATTCAGTCTCTACTGTTTTAAAGGTACTATCCTGTGACCCAAATATTTATTAGAGTTTGAACAACTTTTAATACATGAGTACACTGTAAAAGAACCCAGACCCCACTCAAGTAATTCATGGGTAAACAATGGCTACTGAAGCTCTGGTAGAATATTGCACTATTAGGACAATTGATTTATGAATCTAGAATCTAGAATTTATTACTGGGGTCAATAGTGTACATTTTGCCAAATTTAAAACATTTAACACATTGGTTTTACATGGGTTAACCCTTCGGGCCTTAGGCGGGGTACACCCTGGACAGTGGCCAACTTGTCATGTCATCATCTAGCTTTTTATCTTGTAACAGGGTTAAGCTGTCAGCTGTTGAAAGCAGCTTTTCTTTTTTAGAGGCCATAATTTATGAGTTTAACCACAATTACAATCAAGTCACGTTTTGTGCTGAGAGTTGTTGATGGTTAAACGCAGTGGACAGCAGTCTCAGCTTCAAACGAAATGGATTTTTGTTGTTTGCTACTTTTAAATTAAAAAGATTCACTGAGAGAAAAAATGACAAATAATCAGAGGAGGTTAATTGGTAAAAATAAGCTTTAAGACTGTGTCGACAACGTGGTCTTTCTGTGTAATTTGAGTGTTGTGGTGCAAGGCAGGGCAGGGGCAATTAAGCTTATCAGAGTTCAGTGCCAAACTCATAAAAGCAATGTACTGTCAAGTACAGGTAATCATCCTTAAACATTCTATCACATATAAACCAAATGGTTACTCAAGATTGTCACACAAAATGAGTGCACGCTTCAGGGGGGGGGGGCAGATTCAAGTTTCTGTGAAGGACATGACAATTCCAAAAATGATTAAGGGTGATGGTATGAGAAAAGTGTATTCTAAATGTGTACAAAATACTTTTTACATAAGACTCTGCACTAAATGTATCTGTTCTGCAACACATTAACATGCAGCCTGCATTTGTCAAGTCTACTGCTGTAAAACATGAAGGAATTGGGAGATAAAAAGTAAGACGGCAAAGGTAAAAATATTAAACTGATGAATGCTGAGTGGAAATGGAAGTGGGCTGATGGAAGCTGACAGCTTCTGTTGTGGCACCAGGAACTGAGCCGAGGTGCAGAGAGAACAGTGTGTGGTGCTGAGTGACACTGCACAAGATGAATAATCCACAAGTCCTGCAGAAAGTCCAGCTCTGCTCCAGACCACCATAAGAGCGCCTGAGGCCACTGCTGCAGGCTCCTTATCAAGCCCACATCACGCGCCTCTTGTTTCACGTGTCTAATAAGGACGCTTTCCTCCTATGGCTGGGATTTGATGGTGTTAGATCTTTACTTTTTATAGCCTATGAAGATGTACAATGGGTTTGTATGCAGCTGTTTGCTTGTAACTGCAACTGTTTTAGGTATTTACGTCTCAATAATGAATATGTTTTCCTATTTGCAAAGGGAAGGGACCTTTATTACCACAGCTGCTGAATATAAATTCAACTTTAAGACAATACACTGAATGCTGCTGCCGTCGGCGTATACAGTGTTTTTTCCTCTGCAGACCACCATCACACGGTGAGCCTGAGGGACTGCTGTGTGAGTGACGTTTGTTATTGACCTGTAGATTATAGATAAGAGTGTGCTGGTGTTTGCCGGTGAGCGCTCGTCGCTGATGTATAAGTAGGAGTTTTCTTCTTCTGGCTGCCTGTTTGATGCTGCATGGATTACATCCTGGTGCTTTATGTATGGAGCTGCTGGCAGCTTCCGTGTTCTTTGAGCCTTAAGTGTACGGCACTTTACAGAGAAGAGATACACTACAACAAGATCATTTTAAGGCCGTCATCCCCAGTGGCGCCGGGCTAACAATGCCCCCAACATGCACTGATATATGGACTTAGACAAGTCCATAAAAATCAATAGGACAGCCTTTTAAGTAGCTTCATATTGATTTTTACACACTGTAGTTACCTTACCAACAAGAACATATTTTTCTCAGTTAATGGCACCACTGAAACACCTGTTCCACAAAAGAGTTATGTAATTGCTTTGGACATGTAATTATTAAGTAGAGGCATTTGAATAGAAAATGAATGAAGTATATTTGTATTCAATGTTGGCTCTCAAACGCTTTTGCATGACCAACACAAATGTAGAGAAAAGTATTGCTTTTCATTTGAAGTGTTTTATACCAGAATGAAAACCGACAGATGTATTGGTTTGAGTTATCAGCCGATAAAACTTTTTGTTTGTGCTTTGCTTATCATATTTTTGTTTATTTTGGCCCATAATCCTGTTTATGTGATTGATTACTGTGGGTTATTTTTGCCAGATCTTTCCTTTACCTCAGTTCAACAGTGTAGATCTAATTTTTACTCGGACAGAATGCATAGTTTCTGTCAGATACAAATCTTAGCTGTTTTTGTTCATCTGAAACTCATTCACACATTTTACTGACTGTGCATTTTTGTACTCCAAAATTGCGGCAGATGAAAATGAGCTTTCATAGCTATAATATGGTACTTGGCCCCCGGGCATTAACAACTGTAAACTTTCCTGTTAAATAAATAAATACAAAATACAAATACTGTAAGCACAAAATGAGAAGAACAACTATACAATGTACACTATATATGATTTATATAAGTACTTTATTCTGCACTTTTTCTTGGACTTTACCCAAGTCCATCTCCTCTAGGAGCCAATGGGAAATTAGGTTAAAATTGCAAGGCGAATTAATTAATGCCTGAGACTGTAAAACCTGAAATGATGCCAGAGACTAGAGGATCGCAAGAGTATATTCACCCTCAGAACATTGTGGTATATGTGGTTATATTATATTATACTATCAACTGATGACAAAGGCCGGAGAACCAAGACAGAGCCGGAGATGTCCTTGGTACAGCGGTGGTGATGTGGAATATTTATCTCATTACACTCAAGGTCGTGGTATGATCTTCACCCTTCTGTGTCAGGCCCAGAGCGCCTCATCTTGTCCGTGTCTGAACATGGACAAAGAGCGTGTTTGAGCTCAACATCTTCTGTGCTCTGCATGTGCGCCCTGAGATGCACGGGTACTTCTTGATAAGCCTCTTTGCCCTTATCTGCTCCTCTGGAAAAAGCAGGCCGCACCGATAAGCCCCACCAGGAGGGACACTTTTTCAGCCTTTGTATGTTTTTGGTGAGTTCATAGGATTCACACACCCGGGCTGTTTAATTTTCTGCTCTAATCTAACAGAGTTTACCATTTCCATAAAGCTGTAAACTGTCTCTGTGCATCTTTGTGTGTTTCTTTTATATTTTGTGTCGGCGCATGAGAAGTGTCTAAACATGTGATCTCAGAGTGCTAGGTTCCACTGCTTTTGTGTCAAACCTTCACTGACGTAGTCCACTTAAAACAGTGGCCGGTTTAACGCACACACAGACTTGCTAATTCCTATTTTTTGCCTTAGCTAAGCTTATCCCCATGACAGCAGGTCCCTCGAGCCTTTCAGTCTATTTGTGGAGGGCAACGTACTGAGAGCTACAGAACAAAGAATTACCCTCCATTTAAAAAAAAAAAAACACTCAATTAGATAATATTCCAGAGCGGAATAATGAGCTGAAGCACAATCCTGTTCACTCGTAATTAGTCCAGAAGATGTCAACCTCACTTTTCTTCCATCACGTTACAGCTCTTTTCTGCTGGAGGGTCCATTCTCTTCAAGAATTATAACAACACTTCCATCAGTGCTTCTTCGTAACGCTCTTTCACAACAGATTTTACTCTTGACAGCTCCTATCTCAGGCTTTCGTTCCACTGCACTCTAAAATCTGCGGCAAGATATGGTCCGCCGGTGCAGATAAGGCGACTTTACAGAAAAAAAATGACATAGTTTAATTGTTGCATGGTTCCTTGATTCCCTTATATACTCGCTGGCAGAAGCATTTTGATAAAGTGTCCCAGTGGTACTGCAACTCAAAACTGAAGATCCAAACTCACCCAAAGTGCTTGAAATAGTGGCATTTGTGTAGTTAATTTAGACAATCTCTGTAAACTCAACTTGTAAGAGCTTTTAACCATGTTTTGATTGTCATGTAAAATCAATGCAGCAGACAAAAGCATAATGTGTCTTCTTTAAGTACATGTGAAATGTAGGGATATTTATTTTATCTGCTGACTGTTTCTATTATTATTTTTTTAATCTGTTTAAATATCATGCTAGCTACAGGTAAATGCTTAATACTGTTGAATCAATGCTGCTAAAACAGTTTTTGACTTCACTTTTCATTTCGTTAGCGGAGACTCTGCAGCTCAATGTGCTCAGACTGGACACTAGAACGAAGATTACTGGTTCATTTTGACTTATTGACCAACACAAACCACACAACCGATCAGAGCGGTATGTCCTCTGACAAGCAAAATGAGAGCAAATTCGATTTTGAGAGGGTATAATTTTGAGTGTGACTGTCAAAAACACTTCATTTAACAGAGGGCACTGGAAGAACATTTCAACAGTGGTCATTTCAGTCAGACAGAGCGAAATATGATTCTCTATATGATTCTACTATTTATCTTGACAGTGGAACGAGGCCTATCACGCTTTCTCTTGTACCGCATAGGAAAGGTGTTTGTGATAATCCTTTTCTTGTTGAGGAATCTCCAGGTTTATGTATTTCTACTTTAACGCTAATCCACAGAAACACAGCGAGAAGCACGCAGAATCACACTTTCGCACTGGAAAGGTCACACCATTCCTGTTATTTCTTCTTACATGGCTGACACATACAAAGATTAAGCTTGTATTATGTTAAGTTCAGTAAAAAAGTGTATTCTAGAGTACTGAGAATGGAAACGATGTCTGAAATCTTTCATTTTCTTTCATTCTAATACATTACTGTTCCAATAGTACGTGACCAGCTTAATGAAATCCAACTGTATGAATGCAAAAGTTAACTTAATGGCAACATAAAAAGCACATCCAGACGTTCTTTTTAGGGGCACAGATTTAATTGAAATGACTTCCCAGGAAAAGGTCTACATCCTATAGCCCAATGAATGGCATAATGACGCTGCGTGTGATCAGTTCTAATTATCCTTGCTCCATTTCAAGATGATCCATTTGTCCCCTTGGCTTGCTCTCCAGACGGGGCCATGAGGTTTTGCAGAGGCGATCAGTGTGTCATTTAGTGAATGTCGTAAATTGAGTAATATCTGTGCACAGCTGTGTCTCTGGAGAAATTTGCGACTGAAAATGACTCATTTATTTTTTTTACTGTGCCCTGTCTCGCCTTCTATTGCACACCTTATCAACATTTGTGCCACGTTAATTGATGTCATTATCAGTCCGGGCTTACTTGTTAATAACTTAATCCCAGCCTGTGCCCACGGATTTTCTAAATTGCTTTTAAACACTATACCATCACGCTTTTCTCATCGCCTTCATTCTGTTGTGTAATAATGAAACGGTTGATTTTTCAGACATTTTAGTTATTGTTAATGCATGTTCAAATACTCATGCCGCTAACCTTTACTTATTGAAAGACATGTTGGTGTATAAGTTTATCCTGGTTACTATGGCTCATTAAGCACAAGAATCAATGTATGATGTCCAATGTCAGACGCTCGGCATAAATAAAGTGGAGCTAATGAAGCTGCACATGTCTGGGTTGTATATAGCATCTGTGTGGTAGCTTTAGCGTGGCCAGCTTCAGACAGCAGGCTGCTGTGAGCTCCTCTCCTCCCTCTGCACACACATCCATTCACGTTCACCCTTTGATCTTCTCCACTCTTCACTGAGCTTGTGAAGGTGAGCCAGTCCCCAGTGATGTGGCTGTACAAACTGTTACACTTATTCTATAAATGGAAATAGCCCTTCATTGTCATATACTGTTGTCATACATCTCAAGTAAGAGTTTCAACATCGAGAAATCTTTTCACATGTTTGAATCACTTTACCTTATGGATGAAAAGCTTCAGCAAAATGTTGAAGAAATATTTTATTCAAGAATCTCAGCATAGATCAGGAACACTTTCCATGTTTATTTCATATTCTACTTTTTTTTTATCACAACAGAACAAACAGAACAAGACAGGGGAGTAAAAGGAAATGGAGTAGATCAAAGAATAAACCAGACACTAAAAAAGATCAGTCAGGCATATGTCCCCCCCATAGAGGCCCCGTCTGTCCCAGTGTCATGGTAAATTTGTCAATTTTAAGTTCAAAGTAAAAGTACATTTTTCCATTTTGTAAATGTCCAAAGTTATTTCAGTTCAATACTTGACAGTCGACTCAGTTCCTCTTGTTTTTTGGAAGCTAAGAGCGCACTACAGGTATGTAGTGTGGAGTTTTACATCCACATTCATTGTTTTGTAGTCAAATGCAATATGCGTGTTGAAGAATGCAGTGTCTCATTAATCTCAGTCAAGTATTTATGAATAATAGAACAGTCCCTAAACACTCGATGCGTTTGACAGCCACATTTTCTCCAGATGTTTCCCTGTGGGTAATGTGCACTTCGCTTAAGTCAAGGGACCAAGTTTGCATTCAGTCTGCATTGTGTAAAGAACAGGAATGTCTTCATTATTAACTTCCAGGTCAGGGAGGGAATTGACACAGAACAAGTAGCGTGCTAAAGTAGTGTGCTGCTGACAGCTGTCTCCCACTTTCCACTCCCTAAAAGCTCCTTTGAGTGTGACAAATGAAGAAAACCATGACAACACACTCCACACGACTGTCTCCTAATGATCAAGTCTGATGATTGTTGCTGGATAATAGATGTGTTTGTGTGCACGGGCGGAGCTATCATTGCAGGAGTTGAAAATTGGTCACGTAACAACAATTTGTTTTAAAACCATCTTCAGTGGACACAGGCCTTGATGTGTCAGTGAGGTCCTTGCATTCTGCTTTTTCTCCATATTTTCTAATTGTTGTAGCGTCATGTCATCAGTGTCAAATTTGGGAACCGAATCTCCAACAAATACATTTTTCATAATGGCAGGTTTCATGTCACAAAGTGGTTTTGTAGAATGTGTTTTTTACAATGACCTGGGGCCTCATCTATGACGGACTGCGTAGACAAGTGCATACTCTAAGTGACCATGAGAGACTTGCGCTACGCAAACTCCAGATTTATAAAACACTTTGTGCAATTTGTGCTTTGTAGATCCCACCTGCAGCTGATATCTTTTTATGTTAACCCACTTCGCATCATGGCCTCTCCACACCTCCAAAACGCCATAAAAGGGCCATGCAAAGTGACTTATAAATGAATATGAATGTATCAACACAGAAGGTGCGCAACTTCAGGATTACAGAGCACTGTGCATCTTAAAGATGCTTTGAGATGAAAAGCCTGCATTTTCAAAAAAAAACAAAAGTATGTGACACATGAAGCTCTGTCAAGTCCCTTATCAATAAAATTGTGTGTGGATCATAAAAACATCGGTTATTTCAGTGGGTTGGATTATTTGAAAAGAAGAAATCCCAGATTTTCTAAATATGTCAGATAATACTAAAATATTTTTCTGCAAATTAAACAACACCATAAAAGTTCTCTCAAATGAGACTATATTGGATGTAACTTTGTGACAGACCTTGAATCACTCAATCAGATCCTATCTGTCATTTTTCATAGTACAATTCTCTTTGATTCAAACTCTTGTTTCAATGTCACTTGGGACACGTTGTTACATACTCATTTAGTTTTCACTAAACTGGAAAGCCTTTCACACATTTGCCTGGCACTGAAAATGAACTCAGTCTAAATTGAGATATAATTTGGAAAACAGATTTCCATTTGCCCTTCAACTTATGTTGTGCATCCGCAGGTGCACTCACAGCCCTTCCCTTCCTTTATCTGTGCAGGGTTTTGGAGATTATTATCACTTCAAGCGTCACGCGGCAGCGGAGAAAAGGGCTTTGTCGGGTCATGGGAACACACACACACGACTGCAAAAAGATCCCCGGGTGAAAAAAACAAGCTATTCCTCTCAAACTCATGCCAGCACAATATAGCAACCAAAGCACACACAAAAAAAACTAATTATGCTGCACACAGAATTCAGGTTCAATGACAGCTTGTTAAGCAGAGTATTCCTCAAATTATTTTTCTTTCTCCTGTCCACATTCTTCCCTAACCATGCAATGAAAGTTATTGTCCATAAATATGCAAAAGAGCTGCATCGTTGGCAGTGAAATCCTCCTCATCTGTGTAATTGTAACCCGACACGGCTACAAACAATCTTGTAAGTCTGTGTGTATTATTGTATGATTGATTGTTGTAATACAAATTAAAATGACTGCTGCTCGGTTCTCCCCTGTTCTTTGTGCTTTCTACCTTTGTATCTGGAAAATAATGATACTGGAGTTGTTCAATCTATTTCACCCCACAGGACTTAAAAGTGCTGTACATAATTTTACTGGATGAAAAACGTGAAACACAGAAATTGTTCAGTTTAAACTATTTGCAGCCGTATTTCTCCCTCACCCGTAATGTCTTCCGAGCATTAGAGTTTGTAATATCGTGCTTTTCAAAACTTTCCAAGACCAGAGCTTTTTGTTGTCACGGTGATGCTCACAGCGTACTTTCTGCTTCACGGAGAATAAAGTGTGCTATACTTAGAAGCAGACAGCGCACATTGGTCTCATTTTCACCCAAATAGATGCTTTTACAATGAATCTGTGCTGGGACAAAACAGATTTGATTTTATTACACGAAAACAAATTAGGTGCAACCGGCACAACCGAACATCATTCTGCTGAGGGTGATAAAATGTCCCGCATCGATTTAGCTTAAGACTAATTATCAAAGGGCCTCTTTCTCCTAATGGCATTGTTTTGTTGTCGTGAAGATGCATCTTTTTAGAATGTAGAGAAAAGTGAATTCACATTAATTATGTCTTTTATTCATGAAAAAGTACTTAATCTAGTGAAAGAACATGTGCGGCTTCATTAACTCATTCATGTTGAATAGATTTGTGTTTTGATGAGCAAAGCTGTCTCAGCTCCAAAACCTGCTCAAAAGAAACCAGATGAAAATGCTTTTGCACAAGATAATGAACAGAGAAGGAGAAAGAATGATTGAAAGAATTAGATTTCATTTTGGTATTTACATATGGGACTTGATATTTTTAAGTGAGCATAGCTTTCATTTAAGAACAGATTTCCAAGTGACCACATGAAATATACGATCAAAGCAAATTGTGTTTCATTTATTGACCAAATAAATGAGACATTAGCAGAATGAAATCATGATCTGAACATCTAAGTACCAGCCTCATTTGCAAAGGCATGTTATCAGAGTGATGTATTGATTTTAGAGAAGCTCGACCAAAACCCCACAGAGACATACAGTGATGGGAGCGGAGGAGGAAGTAGAGCTGATAGCAGGGAGCTAGCCACACATCCTAGTACTTAATGCAAGCGCAGCAAGGGCCTTCAATCATTCAAAACATGTATTAACATGGTTCATTGGCTACAATATGTTGAAAACAAATAGTATCTCAACAGTTTCTTCAGTCGCTTTGTTTCAGTAACTGCAGGAAAGGTAATTTGGAGCAAAGTGAAGTGGATACTGAAGCCCCCCCTGCAGTGACCGAGCCGTGCACTTGTAATTGCTGCTGTGTGAAAGTCTGTTAAGTGCTACCTGCCTCGGGTTCACTGAAGGTACAACAGCTTTCCCCAGTTACATTATTCTGGAAATATCCTGGGCAGTCTTCCTGTGTTTCAATATAAGGATAATCTGTCTTATTTAAGGCACTGCAGGTGTATCGAAAAAACACCTTACATTTGAAAATGTCATTCGATTTGAAACTTCTCCTGTAGTTTACTTAGACACATATAAGAACCAAAACAACTGACATGATTTTCATTGTGTCATGTTTTCATATAGAAATAAGGCTGGTAAAAAGCCACAATTGCACATACTTGGGGCATTTGAATCTGAAAAATGGACAGAGCCAGGTTTAAACACCTTTTGTTTTTTACAAGAATCAAAACTTTATTAAATCAGACTTGGAATTAAAGTAGATCAACAAATCATTCTATTTGATCTCTCAAAATCTTGGTAATTACCAGATTGTAAAGTTTGGTGTTTGTAGATCTTTATGTCTCAATGGTAGAAAAGGGCGTTTTAAGATGACTGTCTTTGACGTTACAATTAGACAACTTTAAGAGCAGTTTGGACGTTTTTTTTCTTTTGCTACTACATATGACATAAATTAAATAATTCTATACCTTTTCATACTATGTGCTTAAACACTCATCTTTTTTATATAAGCAGTAGTTAATAATGTGGCCACACCTTCATAGGCACTTCCTGGCCCTACATAGATTATTGGTGGGGGGCGTTTTGCACCTATTTGTCCCACAATTTTTCTGTTTCCTGGTGAAACTCATTGAATTGCCCCTCTGTATGGATTGTGTCACGTAAATAAAGTTGCCATGCCCTTCTATAGTCTCACCAAACTCAGATTAAGACATTGGTTTGACTACTGTTTGACGGAGCTGCCTGATGTGTGTGGCGTGACAAGCAGCGAGGCCCTGGGACATCATTAGTGGAATATGGTGACATTTACTGAAGCCACTCGTGTCAGGGGGTCAGAAAAAAATGGATGTTAACAAGGCTTGGATGGCGGATGGCCTTAGTCCAAGAGCTGGAAAGGGCTACTGTTCTCAAATGGCTATGATTAGCTTTGCCTTCCTCCGAAATGCAAACATGAACAGAGGCAATTGCCAGGACAGGGCTTCAGGAGGTGTTTTGCAGTTCTGTTTTGTTTGTTTTGTGGCAAAGTTTGAAATAGAGTTCACACGAGAATACATAGTTCACACTGTACTGGGAAACTGTTCTAAAATATGACAGCATTACACTTAAAAACTTTTGAAAATATAATGTGTGGCTTATAGTGGGGTTCTGCCACCTGCTGGTCATGGAGATGTAGTTGCTTTGCCAGGAACGTTCCATAGTACGGCATTAAATACATGAATCAAGCGTTTATTTCAGAGACGTGATTTAATTGTCCATCAAAAATCCTGTGATAAATATGTATTCACTAGCAGGGACCGCGCCACAACAATGGAGTATGAAAGCATGTTTATTGATAATAACGACGATGGAGCGACAATGGGGATCGACGATCGAGCTGCGAGAGTTGGCTGGGTAGAGACTCAGGATGGGGGCTCTGTCTCGGGTAATCAGCCCAGTGGATTCAGAACCCCCCCTCTGTAGATGATGATGTGTTAAGATGAAGATGATAGAGACATGGGGTGGGAGGGCGGGGTCGAGAGAGCAGAGACAACAAGAGATGCTGTGGAGAGGCCTTATAAATAGGGCTTCTGGGTAATTAGAGATGTGGTTAGAGAGTGGGTCAGGTTTACTGGTGGAGTAGAGCTTGAGGCGTGGTCCCGCTCCTGAACCCACGTTGGCGATTAACATCTACAAACCCCACTTCTTGCTGTGAGCAGGGTCGCCTCTCCACAAATCTGACCTGTAACTTGTGGTGCCACCTGCTCATCTTCATGCAGATTGGTAACTTTAATGCCTCACATAACGCTGCAAAACTCCCCTCCACTAGAAACTTCACACCCAGCCAGCAATCTTTATGTGTAAAAATATATTCGAACCTGTCACTTGAGTGGTAAAATACTCTCATGCACCCTAAATATTGTCTCAAAGGTAAAAAGCATCATCACTGGAGAAAAGGCTCCATTTGCCACAATTTCACCCTGTTTCAAGAGGCAACAAACACAGAAGCGTGAGTGAGGTTTACTCATCTTTAGCCCAGGACTTGTTGATACCCTCTGTCACTCATATTGCCACCACTGTCTGCGGTTTCTCTGCTCTTGGTGCGTCCGCGCTGCTTGTCATCATATCGTTTGAGCAATGGCGCTGTGTAAAGTTGGCACTGGCAGCTGCACAGTCATTTGTCATTATTCTGCCGAGCACTGATTGTCATCTCCTCTCCGTTTTGCGCTCTTGGGAAGAGATGATCGACTGGATTTGGAGAGGCTGCTTTTGCCTTTTTACCACGCTGCTGTCTGGGGGTTACGTATTTGTATATTGGATATCCTACATGCCAAACACAGCAGATGAATATGATCTTCTCCCACCAATGCAGATGACCCCCGCCCTGCAGAATACACAGCACAGTTTGAAGCTTAACTTTTGACAGCAACTTGCTCTTTATACAGGTGAACATGTCACATTTAATACATTTCTTTTTGTGCTTTGCTTAATGTCAAGATGAGAAAGGGATGCATGGATCTAATGATGAACAGGAATGTATTGAATGAAACTAGATTCTTACAGAGAATTGAATATTCATCCTTTTCGTGCTTTCTTTACAATTGTGGATTTCCGAGTATGGCGTACGCTGAACACCGCAAATATCTCAAGAGACTTTTCATCTATAGATAAGTAGCGTCAGATGCTTTAAACATCAGATATGCTTTTGTGACACAGCCTTGTTCACTGTCCTTGCTTGAGATTGAAAGTTTACACAGGATAGTAGAAGCTGGAGTACAGAAAAAGCAAAGCCACGTACAAGTCTTTCCACAAATTTCACTACTTTGTCAACACTCAATATCATTCTTGTTTGTGCATAATCCGCCCAGGACTCCTGCAGTGTTCCCAACCTCATGTCAATTGGTCTATTGTTTCTGTTATTTCTGTGTCTGGATTTGCAATACCTAAAATGGCGAAGATGGCAATTCCAGCAGTTATGACTAGCTAATGTGCCAGGACCTTTTCGTCCTCCGGCAGCAGGCTATTTTCTTTCCCCCGCTGTCTTCTGCCCATCAAAATTCGGCTCAAGTGGCAGAGCACCAGAGTCCTTTATTTGCATAAGTGGGAAAGATTTTGTCTGGTCAGTATCAGTGGCAGTCAGAGTTTCAGTGTCATGATACAAGATTTCTTTTTGTTTTCACTTGGTTATACAGTAAATAAAGCCCATTATAGAATGATGATTACAAAAAAGGGGCTCAACCTTCAGCTTGACCCATACAGACAAAGAAGATAAAGTTTTTAGAGATAAAACTAATTTGAGTGAATACATTTTAAAACTGTAATGTTGTGTGGCCTCATATTCGTGAGATAAAATAGAATGCCAACTATCACCCACTTGTCGTTACGTACAGGACAGGCAAAAGACAAATCTTAGCCGTATTCACCAAAAATGTATTTATTTTGAAAGATCTAAATAGTAAGAGATGGAGCAGAGTGTAACCAGTATTAGTGGTCCACCCAAAAGCTCGTTAAATATGACTGTAATTGTATTCTAATTGAACATTCATTATTCATTCATTTGTGGTTTTCATTGGACAGTGCTGCCTTTAATTTCATGAAATCTATTTAGATGTTAATTTTACTTTTACTTACTCTTCCAGGTTGTGCACAGCTTGTTTTTATTTCATAAGTCACAGTTACAACCCCTTAAAAGACAAGTAACAGTAACTAAAAACCAACAGTAACTAAAAGTGCAACAACAAAGGATGCATTTATCAACGACAGTAATAACAGAGTTGAATTTGTTCAAAGGAAATCATCTCAAAACTGACATTTTGTACTCCCCCTCCTCCACACTATTCAATTATCCACTCACCCTGTAGTTTTAAAATGTATTGCATCTAGCATTAGTTTAATACTTCATGTTTCAGTTTTCTCTCAAACGCTGCTGAATTATGTGCAATTGCAATGCTAGAAAAATGCAGAGATATTTTCCAAAAGGGCTCAGCCTCAACTCAAAGTATGCATCATCTATTTTTGCGTGTTTGTTGTCCCTGAAATGTATTTTTAACAGTTTCAACAGTGAGTGGTTGGCTGTCCTGCCTCATGATTATGCCACCGACAGCCTCTTGATAGTGTGTCTTCACCCAAAGGATCTGCCTGGCACTTCTCAGAGGTGTGCATGTGTTATTTAAATGGGTGGCACTAAAATATACTTGGTAAATGCTTGTCTATTTAAGTCCTGCCTAGAATGTTACGCAAGACGGCATTAAACTTAAGCATTTATGTAATTATGCTGTTATTGCTCAAAAACACCTTGAAAAATAGAGAAGTGGAGCAGAGGCGGAGCCAGACATTCTAAACATCCGGGGCTTAGCCCAAAAAGAAAGGGAGGGGGTTCATTCTGGCCAATATGATGTGGTTTTAGTGCAGTTACATACAGTAACCCTCCAAAGGCAAATACAGCCTTTTTGCCTTCTGAGAGAGCTCCTCCCTCCAAAAAACGTTGAACAGAACAGCAGAGGTGACATTTAGTTATTCAAGAAATTGTACATCTTGGTGTTCTTTAAAACAATCAGTGACAAATCAAATATGAAAAACATGTCCCTGACAGGACTCGAACTCATAACACTACTGTCCACATACTGATGCTCTGCTGTCTAGGCTAGTCAGCCTTGAAAAGAGAAGTCAGTCTTACCTTTAGCAGAAACATTCCTCAGTGAGCCGTTTGTCCTATAGTTTCTCTGCTTTAGCTTTGTAGATGAATAAAACCTGAGCCACTGCTACACCGACAACCACAATGAATTCATGGTTTGAACGATCATGTGCTGTTGTTGTCTATTCTACGTTAGATAAACTTTGTTTTTCAGTCTCTTTTTTCCAGTCAATCTGCTCTTATTTATGTCCTTCACTTTTTGCAAAACCTCAGTTAGATGATAGAAAAGGCCAAATTGGTCAGATTGCGTGACGTGCTGTAAACGCCGCGCACTTTCTACGCTCCCGCCCACTTTCTACATGCTGCCAATCATGCATCAGTTCAACAAAAATAACCAATGAAACGGGTAAAGAGAATTGAAGCCACTGCTGGATTCTGGACCCTGGTTCGCTGCATCTCAACCCAACGCGCTACCTCTCACACTAACCACTTAATTATGCATTTTTAAAAGATTAAAAGATGCGGGGCTTTTGGACAAAGATTCGGGGCTCAATCTCCAAAGCCAGGGCCTGGCTCCGCCCATGAAGTGGAGTAATGTTGAAATCACCAGTTTGTCTCCATAGTGATAGATAATGGGCATTGTTGGCCCAATCTTTGCTGGTTTACTGCTGTGACACGCTAGTTTTGATCATAATCTTTGAAAGTTGCATTTCTGTCGTTCGCTTTCAACAATTCTGCCGTGCATGACACTGAATGGATCTTCAAAGGCTTCTTCTATACAGCGCAGGACTTTCCATTTTACATCTCTACCGCCGCGGTATAGACATAAATTATAGCATCACATCTCGCCTGGTTATTACTTCTAACCCAGCTGGGACCAGATTTCTCCTGTGTTTATTTTTTCCTCTCATATTAGAGCAGATTTAATGACATTCCGGTGGAGGAGCAGAGAGCAAATGTTCACTCTCGCTACTCTACTCGCAAGTCGTGAAGAGGAAAAAGAAAAGGGATGTGTTTGAAAACCCCTCAGACTTTTCCAAGCAGTGGTATCTGGTATGTGCTCTCCTCAAATAAAAGGTCTTAAATGTATAAATATAGCACAAATGGTCAACAGGTGGTACCATAAGGACAGATCTCTCCTTTTAGTTTGTGGAGCATAACAAAGCACTGTATACCAGCACTTTGAAAAGTTTATTTATTTTTTTTAAGTGCTCCACAAATAGAGATACATTAGTTGTATTATGGAGGTTATAGTAAAGATTACAGGTTACAGTTCTTCCTCTTTCTCTCTGCGCCACAAATGCAAGAAATAAGAAACCAAAATTCAGTTGGTTTCTTTATGGTTTTCTGTTTGTTTTTGGAGTGATTTGTAGTTATAGTTGATTGAAAATCGTATTTCAATTCCCCACGAGAAGAAGCGGAGGAAGCAGGTGTATTTTATTATTTTCTATACGGACCAGCGCCTATTAAGCAGTCAAAAGAATTACTCGGACCAGAGGGACGTTTGCTGCATAGTGAATTGTGCCATTGGTGAATTGTTTATTTCTCGAAGGCCAAGTCTGCCCTTTGCCTCGTCCCTGCAGTATTTGCTGGAAGCTATGTGCAGTTTATGCCCTCCTCTGAAATGCACGGGAGGATTTCAAGCAAATCTCTCTTCTTTACAAGACCTTATATACGCTCTTCACATTCTGTACATAGTGTGTTGCTATAGCAAGGAAGAGTGAAGAATTGAAACTAATATATAGCTGAACAAACTTGTTATTCCAAGCCATGGCTGTGGTGAACGTAGCATTGTCCAACTTTGTCCCCGTCTGAATTTAAATGCGCCCATCTCCAGAATTGTTTTCATTTTGGAGAACGTTTGGCATCAGCAGTTTTTTTTTAAGACAAGCCATTGTTTTGTGACTTCGATGTGGAGCGGGGCAGAGCGATCTTAAGCCCTCTGTCTCAGGAAAGAAGATCCAACAAATGATGAGCAAAAAGCATATTGCATCAGTGCACCGAACAATATTAAGACCAAGACTACCGTGCACAACATACATGAAGACATTGACATTTTTAAAAGATCACTTGTTTATAACTGACTTTTGTAATCAATATATTTAAATACATGCCTTCCCCTTGAAGTATCTGAACTGTACATTCTGTTCTCTGTATCCCCCTCGGTTTGTTTAACGATTCTACAAGTTGTTAGGAGTACTGAGGCCTGTTGTAATTTATTGCTCAGAGTAAGCAACAGGCGAAGCGATAAGCCGAGGAAAGAAATATAGGTCTGAACATCTGTACACACGTATGTTCTCATCCTGTAACTTTCCCCTGGTGCTACCCAAATAAGGATACTTTTACATCTTGTTCTCTCATTGGCTAATCCGTTGGTACATGGATAGGGTCATACCTGTCAGATATTGTTTATCTGTCTTTGTGCGGTTTCAGTATATAAGGCGAGGTGCGCCCAGAGACGGGGTCTTTCCTGATCACCCGGAGGACCCGGGCGCTGTTTTCTGCTGTCCTGTATTTGACACTGCTTTCTCTGTAAATAAACTAACTTGAAAAGTTGCAGAGCTTTGTCAGCGTGAATCCTTTGTCTACACCCTACGCCCCAAACGAGCATTGATCCAGCCACCACAAAATGGCGCCACGAAATCAGGACGGACCGGCAGGCAGGAGTTCCGGTATCTGAACGGTGGCGGGAAAAAGTCCGGTGAGTTGTTATCTTATTGGCTTTGGTCCGGTGCTGTTTGGATGCTGGGGGTTCTTAAATGCCTGTTTCCGTAAAAAACACTGGTGCGGGTGATGCTCGGTGAGGCGCGTGTGTGGGAAAGGGGGACACGTCTAAAAATGTGTTAGTTGAATTTGGAAAGATAATTTTTTTTGTCTAAATACTGAGGAGACGTAGTGATCAAAGACCCTAGATTTAGCATTATTTACCGTAGGCCTCGGTGAAGAGTCAGACTAGTATCTAAGTGATGATATACGTGTCCAAAAATGTATTTTGAACTAAAACTGAAAATATAGACGGTTAACGGAAAGAACCTGTCAGAAATAAAACGGCAGAGAGGTGAGATCTAGCCCCCACCTTTGCTCATTTCTCGTTTCTGCTCCGTGTGTGCGGCCTGCAGTTCTGTGTGTCCGTGCGCCGAGCAGAGAGAGAAGGGGAGAAGAGAGGGGAAGAGAGAGAGGAAGACGTGACGTAAAGTCGGTACGTTAGTAGATGTTAACCCTGGCCAAGAGAGAGAAAAAAAGAAATGCATTATCGTTCCTAAGGTGGTTGTGTTGAAAAGAGAATAAAAGTACTTGGGAATAGTTTCTTCAAGTTCGAAGAAACGTTGAAGTCTGAAGTTGAGAGTAACGGAAATGCATTATCGGTTCCTAGGACAGTTTTTGAGTGTTTATGGCTAGCAAAGTGTTTGTCTTGGTGTATGTGGATCCAGTTCGTTTTTGTTGATTACCCTGGAGATTGAAACTCCAAACATATGTGGCGTTTGTCTTTGTGCGTTTACCTGTGTTTACAAAGTGCGTGAAAAAAGTGTTTTCAGAATGCGGTATGGAAGAGAATCGAGATAGTGTTTTCAGGTGTGAAGAAACATGGAAGCTTAAAGTCGAGATTAAAAAGCATGCAAAAAACCTTTCACGTTATTCGAGTTTGTTGTTTGTTTGTTGGTTTTTATGTGGGATTTTGCGGTTTTTGGTTATAAGATATAGTTACCTTGTTTGTCTTTGTATGTGTGAATCCAGAGAGCGTTGTTAGTTATCTTTGAGGCTGGAACTCGAAGGTTATTTTGTCTTTGTGCATGTTTCGTTGTTTGCAGAGTGAAATTGTGTTTTCAGGGTGCGGTCTGAGAGAGGACACAGATAGTCTTTCTAAGTTTGAAGAAACGTGAAGTTTAAGTAAAAATAAATTTACTTTAAGTTGAGCAGCAGATGTTGTCTTTGTGTGAGTGCTGATCCGGAGTGTGGAGTAATTTTTGTCGGTCATTTTTATATCAATTTCTTCGCTCTGTGGAGTCTGTTATTAGATGTTTCAAGGGGGACAACTGGACCGCGTTTGAGATAGTTTTTAGAAGTCGGGGGCGGAGTTTAGCTCCTCCTACAGGGTGTGAAGAAAGACAGAGCGGAGAGAGAGCGTAGGAAGTGCTCAGACAGCGGACCGGAAGAAGACTGAGAAGAGAGAATTCTATTGGGGGGCGGAGCTATTGGCTCCTCCCACATGTGTGTGAGGCAGAACAGGGCAAAACAGGGGAGAGAAAGAAAAGCAGTTTCTCAACCGTTTGTTTATAACAGGCTGTACTCGATTTATTATTATAGGATTAATAATAAAAGGGAGGAAGTTTGGAGATAAAAAGAGGTTAATTAACGAGAAAATAGAAAGAAATGAATGAATTAATAAATAAATAAATAAATAGATAAGTGAAGGACGAATGATGGTATTACAAAAATAAGATACTTTATTGGATGATTAAGAAAATTATTCATGATGAAAATTATGTTATGATAATTGTTTGAAATAACCTGAATTGGCAAAGGATTAACGTGAATTAATCACTGTTTTCTCTTTTCTGTTATTGCGACAACATACGAGACCGTGTGACAGAAGGAAACAGGAAATGGAGCGAAACAGTTGACGAAACCAAGCAGTCAACTGGAGGAGAAGACCTTGGAAAAGGCCAGTTTGTTTCTATTCACAAACTCTTGCATTAAAAAACACTGTGTAATTACACATTTATAATCACATACTTCTGTTATACAAAAACTTGGCAATGACTGATTGTTGGGGTTACACATAATTACATAAGATAAGGCGTATCTTTACAATCGAGAACTGTTGCATTGGTGTGGTCCATTGTGAGTTAAGAGAATTGTTTTATGCTACTTTATCGGATAAAGATTAAGTTGGTCCTATTATATCCTAATTTGAATAACCAGTGATACAATATCCTAATTTGAGTCAAATAAGATACATTTTGGAATTGTGTATGGTGAAGTCAGATAGAAAATAACTTAGAGCTGATTGACATTGGTCACAGATTTCTGATTGTTGGTGTTTTCCAATGATAAGATAAGACATACTCCTACAATTAAGAATTTTACATCTTTAGTTGGTCCACTGCGAATCCTGAGATTTTGCTGAGATTTTACTTCAATTGAATAAAACATAGCTTCGATTTTCTCATATCTTAAGGTTAATTGGATAAGGTATAATTTTGAAATTGTTTATTTTTACTCTTTGGTTAGATAAAAAAATAATAATAATAACTGATTTTTAGTAGACATTGGATTTATTTTGACTCTTTAGTTATAAATTTGATTTTTGATCGACATTGCTCACCAAGGTCCTTCACATCCGCTGAGGTTGGCAAACGGTCCTTGAAGTTTTTATCAAACGGATAAATAGCTTGGGAAGTGTTAGAGAAAACACCACGGTGGGGTAAATTCATTTAATAAAAGAAAACAAAATAAATCGAAATAAAATACTTTAAAATATAGCAAAATGGCGACATCAAGACTGATAACTCCAGTGGACTTGGTCCAGAAAAACAACCCTCTTGTTGAAAACATACCGAAGATTTCCAAAAAATGGAGCCGTCGCTGGCCGGACATTGAACAACCATGGCCAACTGAAGGAACTCTGAATGTGGATGTAATCAAAACACTACAAGTATTGATTACAACATACAGAGTCGACCAGAAGAAAGGAAGAACTGGACGAAGACGCAAAGAGAAGAGAAGAATCAAATTGGGAGTGATGCAATTGTTCGAAAACGAAGGAGAGAAATGGCTAAAGAACAATAAAGAGAAACGGGAGAAAATAAAGACAGAGATGGAAAACAATAAGCCAAAAGTGGACAAGCTGATGGAAGAGGTTATTAATAGACCATACTCACACATGCAGGCGACACTGAAAAAGACGCCGCCACCTTACGAGAAATTACAGGATATTGCAAAAGAACATCCACAGCTCCCAGTGATGACGCAAGATGGAAGATATCAAATCGAAGACGAAAATGACCAAGTAATAGAGACTGGTAAAGCTACAACAACTGTAACAATGTATCCAAAACTCAAAAACAAAAAGAAGAAAAAAGACAAGCTCAAAAACCGTGGGACAAAGACTCAGAAAATTGTCCACCAAAAATGACAAAAGTAATGAAGAAGAAGGAGCAGCGAATGGATACGATCCAGCTGTGAAGAGAGTTTTGGCTGCCGCGGAGAAGAAAGGAAAGAAGTCATTAAAGGTGACATGCAAAACACAAAAGGAGAACAATGACACTGAAACAGAAGACAGCGATGAAGAGTCAGAAGATGGATCGGATTCAAATAAGGAGACTCAAGATCAGAGTGATGATTCTGACACAACATCCTGGAGAGATGCAGAGAACAGACCAAAAGCATCTAGTAAACATCGACTTTCGTTCTCAGAGCTTTCACATTATGAACTGCGCGACAAGACAGTGACAAAGGGAATAAACCAGAAGATGTGCCCAATAATAATAAAAGGACAACGTTTGGAATACAAACCATGGCAAAATGTCGATATGTTGGATTTGATGGAAAAATTGCCCATAATCCAAGATGGTGCACACCCCTGGATAGCTAAACTGGAGGAGATGCTAGTGGGGACACAAGCTGCGATGGGAGATCTGAAGAGACTACTAGCAACTATTCTTGGCATGGCAGGGATGCAAGAAGTCTTGACAAAAGCAGGACTGAGTGGCTCCAGTTCGCCTCAGTCGGTCCCTCATCTGCCTGAAGAGTGGGTCCAGCTCGCCTCCGACGGTCCCTCATCTGCCTGAAGAGTGGGTCCAGCTCGCCTCCGACGGTCCCTCTTCTGTCTGAAGAGTGGGTCCAGCTCGACTCAGACAGTCCCTCTTCTGCCTGAAGAGTGGGTCCAGCTCGACTCAGACGGTCCCTCATCTGCCTGAAGAGTGGGTCCAGCTCGCCTCCGACGGTCCCTCTTCTGTCTGAAGAGTGGGTCCAGCTCGACTCAGACGGTCCCTCTTCTGCCTGAAGAGTGGGTCCAGCTCGACTCAGACGGTCCCTCATCTGCCTGAAGAGTGGGTCCAGCTCCAGTCTCCTCGTGTCCGTCTGTCCGTCTGTGAGAGTCGGATCTCTCCTTCACTGGAACTCCTCCAGGTTTCTACGCTTTTTTCCCAAAGAGGTTTTTTTGTAGTTTTTCCTGGCCGAGAAGGAGAGTCTAAGGACAGAGGACCCTGGGACATCGTCCCTCGCCACCACAGACATTGTCTGACTTCATCGCCACCACAGACATTGTTGATTCATTTCTCCCTGTGGCCCTCAGAGGCAACTGTTGTTGTGATTTTGGGCCTTACAAAAATAAATTGATTTGATTTGATTTGACTGAACCAATATGCGAATACAGCAGTGTACGACGCAGAGCTGTTCGTTGCTTGTAAAGGAGCCATTTGTAGAGCGATGTGTGAGATGTTTCCAACAAACGGTCATCCCGACAACATCATTCTACAACCGCTCGGACAGGAGGAGAATCCAAGAGCATACGTATCAAAAGCTTATCAAGTGTGGAGAAATGTCACTGGCAACAATCCAGAGTTGAATCAAATGGAGAAATCAATTCTGCGAGCTAAAATTCAGAAAGGCTTGCCGATACCAGTAAAGAATAGACTGGCAGAAGTTGTTGGCCTTGGAAGCATGACAAATAAGATTTACACAGACCACATAGCTCACCAAGTGGAGCTATATCGGAAAAAGAAAGAAGATCAAAGAGAGCAAGATCAAGAAGTGCTTCAAAAACTGAATCAAGTAAAAGTAGGAGGAGGAAGAACAACGATTCATGAAGATTACAATTGAGGAAAGACTTCCCATGGGACTAAAACGGAGTCTAAAATTTTTGAAGAAAATTTTTGAAGAAAATTTGGCTGAAATTGAACAAGAATCTGAAAAGGACGATTATTCAAAGACATGGATGACATGATAATTATTCACTGAATAAAGAAATGTGTCATAAAGACTCTATCAAGTGTTACAGAAACTATTGGAAAGAGGGAGACAAAGTCTCAAAAGAAGTTACCATACTGCAAGAAGAATTGGAAAATATAATAATAATAAATAAATAAATAAATAAATAAATAAATAGCAATAGCTAAATGTACTACATAAATTAAGTGCTAAAAGTCTCACAAAGTAAACAGAACAGCCGAAGAAGCTGCAAACCTTGTGACAGGTGAAAATGCAGTGAGGAGAAGTTATTTAAGTCACACAGGAGGTGAATTTGAAAGAAAATATTACATTTAAAGATGATTTTGATTTTAAAGATGTTAAATATTTGATTTTAGACTGTTGGTTCTAATTATTCATGAAGCACATGGCTTAGCGCATGGTGCAAGGGAGGAGGTTAAGAGAAAATTAGACACCAACCAGAGACAATATTTACTTTGAACTACTTTCAAAACTTGAACAGTAGAGATGCATAATCTGTTGCCAAGTTTGTGTGTAGTGAAGTTTTGTGTAGAAAATCATAAGGAGGTGGAGCCTGTCAAACAGAATCTTTCTGGTGAAAGACAGAATTTGTGAATAATAAAAAACTGAATAAATTTAGAAATTTAATAAAATTAGATCAAATTTGGGTTCAATAGGATTTAAGGAGATTAAACTAGATTAAAGACTAGATTAATGTAGGAAACAAATTAGAAATAGCGTTTTGGAAAATCATCTAGCAAAATAGAGGTTTAAACTGGGAGAAGAGCTTCCACTGACATTGACAACATTCAAGTGAGTTACAATTTCAAATGAAACCACATGAGTGGTGACGGGTGCACATATGTCAACGCAGTGTTTGCACAAGAGGTAAGAACCATAGTTTAAAGCTATTAGAGAACAAGATGCAAACAGATGTTAAGATATGATGGAACATTTGATGAGAAATTATCTACAGACATTGCAGACAAATCGGTCTGAAATGGGGAAAACAGTGGTGACAATTGGAACAGAAATGAATCTCTATACTAAGAGTTTAAGCAACTTCCACTGACAAAGTTGATTTGATAACTGGGTCCAAAACCAAATAGGAAGCTAAATTTAGTAGTGACTAAAAAGGGGAAATCTTGAATTAAGGGAAAATACGGAAGAGGAAATAATCAGAGAAGATATATTCTCTATAATAATGGGAGAAATATTTAGATTAGAAGAAATTAGGAATGGCGTTTTGCATTAGAGAAATTATAGGGGAAGACAAAATTATAGATTGGTGCTGTTTAGAAATATTTGCATTAATGATTACATTAATGATTAAGTACAAGATGACTGTGAGTGAAAGTCAACGTTGACATCAACATTAACTAGGACAACAGCAAAGATGAAGTTGAAGTTGAAGAAAAACAGCAAGAACATTGACTATTACATCAACAGCTAAAATGGAAATGGGGTTTAGAATTAGTTAATAGTAAATTAGCTTAACTCAACAGGAGTTATCATTCATGGTGATGGTTCCTTAAAGGGGATGCATGCACATGATCATGAATGATGGTTAGCCTATCACACACATAGAAGGAGTGTTCTGGTTTAAGGGAGGAGTACATTACATTACATTCCATTACATAAATTTTTTACATTTATTAGGCCCGAGCGCCACAAGCTGGCGAGAGGCCTATTAATCTCGTAAGGCCGTGCGAAGCACGGCTGCGAAAGTGCACACGTAGTGAGCACGAAATCGAGCGCGAAGCGCTCGCCCACTTCCAAACACTCACTAACGCACTCCTGCACTCACGCACGCCCCGTGCATACTAATTAGTAGTAGGAAAATGGAACATTACCGTTGTAAACGGGCGAAGCCCGTGCAAAAGTGCGCATTAAACAAGCACTTTACATTGGGATCGCGGTCGTCATCCCCTTATAAAGCACTCATTTGCGCTAAGTAGCTCACGAATACGTTCCCCATCTCTTGCATGTTCCGTGCATATAAGCATGTAATGCAAAAATTGAACATTATTACTGTATAGAGGGCCAAAAACACAAAGTGGGCGGAGCCCACTCAAAATTAACAAAAGTACCCGTCAGTGACCAGGGACCCACACCATGAGGTAGGAAAGCGCGAGCGCTTTCCGAAAATGTATAGTTTATGATATTTGAAAAACATTGTTTTCGCATCTTCTTCTTCTTCTTCTTCTTCTCCTTCTTCTTCTTCTTCTTCTTCTTCTTCTTCTTCTTCTTCTTCTTCTCGGGACCAACCCCCCTATTTTTCACCCAGTGAACATTGACGAAAAGTCACAAAAATTTGCACACCTCTAAAAATCGTGCCTCTCTACATTCTGGCTATTTCCCTTTTCTAAAATAAAAAAAATTGGCGCGTCAGCGCCCCCAAATGTACCAAAAATGCATTGAGAGATTGGAAATGACCCAAAAAAAATCGGATTGTAGAATCATGAAATTTGGCGCAGAGGTAGATGGTGACAAGAGAAGTAAAAAATATTATTACGGCAACGCCGTCCGCCCAACCAAATGTCGGCCATATTGGTTCAAAAATGGCTAAACATGACTCAGGAGTTTTTCCAAATGTCGTACTTTTACGAACTCCTCCCAGGGCAAAAAGCTGAAATTTGGTGAAAATGGTGCTGAGGAGTGGGACATCAAAAGTTATTCAAATTACATTGATACCTGTCACGGTCTCACGGAATTTCAGAAATCTCCCAAATTTAACATTTCTGCCGTTTGCGCAGATAAAGTCCGAATTGCGTCAAATTAGAATCTGTTGTTAAACTCTTTGCCCTAAACCTACTTGAAGTGAAATAAATTAATTTGGCGCCACAGCGCCCCCTACAGATTTTAAATGGAGGTTAAATGTTTAGTTTTGCGAAATTATATGAAATTTTACATGGCATCCCCATTAAAAAAGTCAATGAGACTCATGTCATAATTGTTATGGCGTTGCCGTAGCGATGACCAAAACCTCCCATGTGATTCCAATGGGGAAATCGCCAGAACATGTTTACACTTTATACTTTCACAAACTCCTCCCAGGGCGTTTGCCCTATTAACCTGAAATTTGGTGAGACTCATCTTCAGGGGTGGACCATCAAAAGTTATCCACATTTTTATTCAAAAAGTCACGGTCTCTGTGCGGCAAAGCCACACATTTTGCCAAGAATTCAAAATAAAATTGCTTTTTGATGGTAAAACAAAGGGGAGAAGATGTGACAGCGTCACAGATTCAGCAGTAGATGTAATAAAAGGACCATTGGGGCGCGTTAGCGCCCCCTCCTCTTGCGGCGTGGCGGCGGCGTGGCGAGGGCCGATCATTGCCGCTTGCGGCTTTCATTTTCTATTGTTTTTGTTGTATACATTCCATGGATTGTTTACTTATTAAATTTGGTTAACCATTATATTATCACACTTATATATATATATATATATATATATATATATATATATATATATATATATATATATATATTCTGTTCACATAAAAAATAAAAATACTTTTTAGAGGATGTTTTTACATGAAAAGATTGCAAGCTACAAGATACTGTTCAGTTATTTTTGTTCCCAGGACACTGCTGAAACGCTGTTAAAAAGGGACAATGGACATGGACAATAACTGAAGTGGACATTGAGAATATCAGAGGAGAACGCTGGAGCCAAACATCACAACATACCAACACCTTTGAAGACAACATAATCATCGCTGAGAGGAGTGGTGAAAAGAGTTATAATAGAATGTTAAAAGGTTTAAATAAATGATTTGGTTAAATAAGTAAAGGGTTGATGAAATAAATTATACTCATATGTTGATGTGTTGATGTGTTGAGGTGTTGAGGTGTTGTTGATAATCCAGTGCTGATGTTTAGGTTGTGCGGCGACACGAATATCCTCACACAGTAGCGATTAAGGATTGATTAAATTGGATAATAACTTAAGACTAAATACAAATTTACTCTTAAAGTTAAGGATAATTAAAGGAGTGAGGCTGTTTAGGTCGCTAGATAACACGATCAAGGACAGCCAGAAGGGGTGGTAGCCAAGATCGGTCAGAACAACTGACGGTTGGTGCCGTGAGAGAATTTTTCCTGCTAAACAAAAGTAAGCATCGACAAGCAGGTTTTTGCTCTCGCTTGTCGCTGATCGTGTCTAATTAATTAATTGATCTGAGCTTAATCACTCAGAAGGGAGGAATCTGAAGTATCTGAACTGTACATTCTGTTCTCTGTATCCCCCTCGGTTTGTTTAACTATTCTACAGTTGGTAGAAGTACTGAGGCCTGTTGTAATTTATTGCTAGGAGTAAGCAACAGGCGAAGCGATAAGCCGAGGAAAGAAATATAGGTCTGAACATCTGTACACACGTATGTTCTCATCCTGTAACTTTCCCCTGGTGCTACCCAAATAAGGATACTTTTACATCTTGTTCTCTCATTGGCTAATCCGTTGGTACATGGATAGGGTCATACCTGTCAGATATTGTTTATCTGTCTTTGTGCGGTTTCAGTATATAAGGCGAGGTGCGCCCAGAGACGGGGTCTTTCCTGATCACCAGAGGACCCGGGCGCTGTTTTCTGCTGTCCTGTATTTGACACTGCTTTCTCTGTAAATAAACTAACTTGAAAAGTTGCAGAGCTTTGTCAGCGTGAATCCTTTGTCTACACCCTACGCCCCAAACGAGCATTGATCCAGCCACCACACCCTTTCACGGAAGATGAATATTCTCCTGTTGAAAAGGCCAAGTGAGAAATCAGTTTGTGCTCAATCATCTGTTTTTTTCTTCTGGGCCTGTTTGCCTGCTAACACTTATTTTCACGCTTGTCAGCCTGAGATGGATGTTCGCGCTTGAGGAAGGAGCAAAGGACTGACCAGATCAATTTCAGATCCTTTTTAGAGGTCTAAAGGAGGGACGCAGACAAACCTACTCTTCGTATGTCCACGAGAGATAATGGCAACGTGTCGCTTACAAAATGTCACAAGACTTTTTTGGGGATGTCAATCAGATGGCGACTGGAGGTTATAAATGGCTGTGAAGAAGTTCTGCCAAATTAAGGAACAGCATGATTTCATAGCTTGGAGCAAATATGAATATGTGTTAAATAGACTAAAGAGCCTCGTTTAGGAAAAGCCTTGTTCAGAAAATTGATGAAGACATTTGATTTGTTTTCAAAAAGAGCTAATAAAATGTTATCTGGATTTATGTATTTTTGTCCCAGCATTGTCTATGGGGTGGCTGAGTGTATTCCAGAAGTGTGAATGAATTCAAGACTCGTTTTCACTAAAAGCAATGTCTTTTGACTTACGACCAGAGCAGAAAGTCTGTGGTGGGTTTAATATGTTCACTTTATTGTCCATATTGTTTTATATTTGCCCAACACATTGGAGGGTTTAGGGACTACGTATACAGTAAATTGCTCTGGCACAGACTTTCAATTGTCCACAGAGCCCAGTACAAGTTCAATTCTGTTGTTCTTGTTCCTGCCCTCAGTGCCAGTCCCAGCTCTTCTGACGCCCTTGGCACAATTTCCAATACCGTCCCATGCCCTCACCTAATTTACTATTGGGCATGTTTGCCAAGACCTTTGTTTCCAACTTTTACAGTAGTATATTTTTGTCATTTTGTCATACATTATGACTGTACTTCTCTGAAAGACTCCAATTGAGCCATTGTGTGTTTTAAACATGCTGCTGATCACTTAACCCTGTGTAAACCTTGTGTGAGTGGATCTCAGTGGAGGCTCCGCCCTGCTCTCCTGCTCCAGTATGGTCTGTCTTTGAGCTGCAGCCTCACACTGTGATGTGGACAAACGCTGCAAACACAAGACTCCTGCCCTTATGATTGTGCTGCATCCAACTGAAATGTATCTAGATTTGTATTTATCATCATCAGCCTGTATATCTCTTTGAATAAGTGGCGGATTGACCAAAACAAGACTAAAAGCTTCTGAAATGTAGAACATCTTTTTGGATCCAAACTGTTCCCAGAGTCTCTGATTTATGTTGATTATGCATCTTTTAACTTGCTTGATTGATACTTTTGGAGATCCTTTTTGGTTGGTATTTACAAAGGAGTTATTATAACCATTAAACAAAGCAATGGCCACAATAATCCTCTGACTGAAATATTTACTAAGGCTTATAAATCCCAAATTCCCAACTTTCAAAGGGAATAATATTAAAATTATATAACTTAATTTATAATCTGGACAGCCACTGTACTAAATATATTAAAAATGACTAGGAAAGGTAAGACGAAGATAACCTTGTTTTGACAGAAGAGTGTGTAAATGTGTGCACATCCCAGTGGAGGACCACAAAATCATGTTTGGAGGCAACGTTGATGGAAAAATGTGTCACGTTTTTTCATAACACCGTGTCAAAGTGCTCGTCACTCACAAGAAAATACTAACTGCTGGAGGAACTGTGGCAGCCAGCAGGCAAACCATTACCATCTATTTTGGGACTGTTCGGTTGCTCAGAAATATTAAACCAAAATTAACAAGGCACTGCTGACTGTTAATGACATTACCATCCCATTACATTTTGGAAATACGGTATTTACTTAGGCTTCAAAACTCCTGCCATGGACACAATAAACGGATACCTTTGGGACATACTTTTGGCTGCAGGAAAAGACACCATCACAAAGAAATGGCTGACGGCAATCAACTTTGGACTCAATGTTGACTTGCATGTTCCGAAGTGTTTTTGGATGTCTTGTTTTTCCCTAGATCCTTTATTCCCCCTCTGTGTGTCAAGCTCTTTCTTTGTTTTGGTAATATACTCTATACATTTTAAAACTGAAACAATAAAAATAGAAATCCTTCTTGTCTAAGTATACCTATAGGGCACAAGACACTACATGTACCTTTCCATTGTTACACAAAGACCAGCTTGCACCCATTCATGCAACTAGAAAATTCATATTTTTAACATTTGCTAATTCCACAGTCAATTATTTGCTTCTTGTGCTCTCCAAAGTGTTTCCAATATATTGACAAGGCATTAATTCCTTCAGAAATGTAGTCACGGGTGTCCACTGAGTCAGACTCTCCTCTGAGATAAGATCTTCTTATTGACTTGGTTTATTAAAAAACGACTCCAGTGGCTCCAGCGCTTTGTCAGGCCTTCAGTTTAAGCCGCCTCCATCAGCACCTGAATACTGAAATACATCACTTTGAGGCTAAGGAAAAAGAGAACGGGTTGTTTGTGGCTAATCTGGCTGATGGCGATGAGAATGACCATGGTGGCGGTTTTTAAAGAGCCTTTCACTCTGCATTGTCTTTGATGACCAACAGTTCATTGTTTCACAGAAGTGCCCTCTCAGCAGAAATGCATCATACCAGATGCGAAATGTTGACAGCGCTGTGCCTGCTGCAAGTTCCTGCAATAGACGCAGCTAAAGGCCCGAATTTGAACGCTTCCTCACTGACAGCACAAGTCAATAACAGGACGAAACTGGGAAAGGTTGTTCACATGTTATCTTCTGTAGCTCATACTGTGTCCATAAGTCTTTTCTGTGCTAATGCAGGTGTTGTGGGCTAACAGTTAAATAGTGAATTTCTTATTCGACTGTGTAAAGGTAATATGCGTGTCTTTATTTCTATAAGTAACGACTTCCATCAATCCAAATTAGCTACTTCACTGCAGACAATGAAATATAACTGTCAGAGATATGTCCTAAACCAATTGTAGGTAATGAGTGTGAGGAAGCATATACTCTTTACCATTTCTATTACTGATTTATTTATTTGTACTGACCAAAAGCTGTGGTCTATATCTACATAGATCTTACCCTGCTTTTCCCTTATGTTGCCCGAGTGTGCTGAGAGTTGTTGCTGAAGAAGGAGTGAGTGAGAATGTTAATTTATACATCACAGAGATGTCGGCAGAACAAAAATGACAGAGGTCAATAAATGATCTGTAAACAGTGACAGTGAAACAATGGCACTGTCAAAAATATTATGTATAACTGATGAAAGGTCACGCTTTTAAAGAAGGCATATTGTCAACCTTTATGAACTAAGAGCCACTGCCCTCAGGCCTCCAACCCACTTTGAAAGTGTAAAAAATACATAGCGGTTTGACAACCTAAAGGTTTTTTTTATATATACAATAATCATTTTTAATATATATATATATATATGTATTGTTTACATCACAATCCTTAGAAGTATCATGTAATACGAGTACCTGTATTCTTGTGCGTTTTTAGATGTAATATTATTATCATCACTGTTTATTATGAGGGCCCCCCACAGTCCTTAAATGTCCTTGCTCCGCCCCTGCTCCGCCCCTGCTCCAGCATCACCCCAAAGCCCTTCTTCTGCCTTTCTGCAGAACAGATCAAGCCTCTAGAAAACACTGCATGCTGCAAACTATTGAAGCTCTCTGTTGCATTTCTAAAAAACATGATTTAGACATTTGTATGAAGTTGAACCACTTTGAACCACGCCCGAGGTGTCAGCTCGACTTTTCTCACACCTTGTGTCATTTGCTCTTTTTTGCAGATTCTAATTGAATATGAGACCAATTTTTATCATCCAAAAAACATTTTGCACCTTGTGGATCAAAAGTGCTCTAAGCTTTGCCCCTGATCTGTCTGCGTCTGTTTAAACTCTGGCTTGTAGATTAGAGTTGCCTGTGCACATCTCCAATTGCTCTGGAAAGAGAGATCACTACTCGAGTCCTAGAGTTAATTTTGAAATTATAAAGAACTAAAGACAAAGTAGCCTTACTAAATAGGCTTCGTGTTTGATTGTAATTGTAATGTGCAGCTGTTGCACTATTGCCAACTGCCTGGTCAAACAAGTGGTGCCCCTCAGAGCACCCGGTGCCCTATGCACTGTGTGTTTTGTGGAGTTTGGGAGTGGTGCACTGGATTCACATCTTTATATTACAATGAATTGTCGTCATTTTTCATACATAATGACAACTTGAGAGAAAGGTTGCTTGAATTATTTCTCAAATAAAAAACAAAGTGACATTTGCCATGTCACTCAAAATTGAGCTCAGGTACAGTTTTTCCATTGATCATCCTTGAGATGCTTCTACAACTTGATAGGAGTCGACCTGTGGTTTGTCAGTTGACTGGACATGATTTTGAAAAGCAGACACCTGTCTAAATAAGGTCCCACGGTTAATAGTGTCAGAGCACAAACCAAGCCATGAAGTCCAAGGAACTGTCTGTAGACCTCTGAGACAGGATCTGGGGAAGGGTACGGAAAAAGGCCTGCAGCATTGAAGGTTCCTGTGAGCACAGTGGCCTCCATCATCTGTGAATGAAAAACGTTTTGAACCACCAAGACTCTTACAAGAGCCTGGCCGAACTCAGAAATCTGGGGACAAGGGCCTTAGTCAGGGAGGTGACCAAGACCATGATGGTCACTTCGACAGATCTCAAGTGTGTCCCTCTGGATGGAGGAGAACCTTCCAGAAGAACATTGATCTCTGCAGTCCTCCCCCCATCAGGACAACTCTGTGAATGGGGTTGAGTGGCCCAGCCAGAGCCCAGACTTGAAGCCACGTGAACATCTCTGGAGAGATTTCAAAATGGCTGTGAACCAACAGTCACCATCCAACCTGATGGAGCTTGAGAGGTTCTGCAAAGAAGAATGAGAGAAACTGCACAAAACAGGTGTGCCAAGATTGTAGAATTATACTTAAAAAGGCCAAAAAAGTATTGAGCAAAGGCGGTGAATACTCATGTACATATTTTATTTTTAATACATTTGCAAATAATTTAAACCACGAGGCAAATACTGCATTCAATTCAGTTTGGAATAAGGCTGCAGTAGTCCAGATGACGACAACTGAATCTTGTAGTCAGTTCACTGTAAATGAACAAATGTATTTTATCAAAACTTTTTTTCCTTTATAGAATAGGAAACAATTACAAGTATCCTATTCTATAAAGTATCTACTCTGGTAAACATTGTATATTTTCTGTAATCAATTTTCCTAATCAATTTCCACAAACTGTGCTGTACATCTCTTATCCTCAGAGCGTACTGTAAATGTAAATCAACTGTAAAATACTGTAAAAAAACAACTGGTAGACTTTCTTATTCACAAGCATCACTGTCAGGCTCCACACTGTTGGACATCGTCAGTGGCATAGACGGTTGGGTAGGTGTTGTGTCCTTGGTCAGACAGTAGCAGAGAAACAGCCTCTAGGCCTGAAAAAGCTGTAATTTAAGAGTGGGAATCCAAATCCAAATCCAGCTCTGTGTAACTGCAGATGCTCTGTCTGCATTAGAGACCGTGGTGAGTGAGTGTGGTGGTGCTGAGGCGCTAATACAGCAGAGATGTCGAGGGACCACCAGGACAAACCGGAGCTGAGGTGAGAGCAAATCCAAACAGACAGCCACACACACCACTGCCACATCTGCTCCAGCTCCCCAGATTCAATCACATCCAGGTTCAGAAATAGAAATATCTCTCATCTATCCATCTACATTCCTCCCTCTCTCTCTCTCTTTCTGTGTGTTTCATCGCACCAATGACATTTTTCATGCCGCTATAACAAACCCTGAGTTGGTGTGATCCTATAAACATCGCAAACTAGGAAAATTCAGGGCCGTTTTGGCGGCTGACCGCAACTTGACCACACTTGAGTAACACCAGAGCCTCATTAGAAAACATCAGCACATAAGTGTTTTATGCATATTGTTACTGTTGTATTTATTCTGGACAATAATGCGGCAGTTTGACAATGGATTTTTAAAATCTGTTTCACCGAGCACCAAATATCCAACAGTAAATGAACTTAAGAAGTTTAGAAAGCAGAGGTGGAAGTTAGATATTGATAATTATTAGGGATGGGCAATACCTAAAGTATTTTGGGGGCAATTTTTTCCAATATCGTTACTGGATACTGGTTTAACTTTAGGGGTGAAGGCATTTCAAATAGGCTCTAAAGGACAAACAGAAAACCTGAAACAGATAAATCAACCATAATGAACGGGGTGTTTGACCAAAAAAGAAGAAAAGAAAAAAACTGAAAGGTCTAAAATGAAAGCCTTGTCTTAAGCTATTGATATTTGATGCAGTATCGATATATCAATACTTGAATATCAATAGTTTCTGTATTCAATAGAGACCAGGCAGTAGCAGAACTTTTCTTTTAAAAAAACTAAAAGTTGCTATGATAGACTGATAGACCATAATATTAGCAACGAGGCATAATAGTCATTTTTCAAGGTCTTCGAGAAAATATAAAACACACTTATCATAGAGATGATAAAAGACTGGAATGGTTTTTGGCTGTAAAACATATTCTGACTGAGCCAGTGACACCTGCAGCAGGGTCTGGAAAGTAGAATGAGACAAAAACGAATTTTGGAAAAATAGCACCAAGACCATTGTGCTTTGAGGCTGTTGAAATATTAAACGCATTATTCACAAACACTTTTGGTGAGCCCAGCCTAAATATAGCCCACAGGTTTTTGTTGTTTGAATCGAAAGTTAATTAGACAAGTAATTACATTTTACAGGTAGCTGCAAAGTTTACAGCAGTTTGATGATAAATGACGAGTTTCTCAGTTATTGCCCACACGGCCGCAAACCATTGCCAAAGCTGAATTATGAATGTTTCCCCTCGTTTGTTTATTCCGCAGGGGTGGTCTGTATATATTCCAGCTCGGTGATGTTGGCAGCAAACTCTTTTTTTCTACCTCGCGCCGTATAGAACATGTCTGTTTTTCACACCGTTATTTGTTCAACTGCAGGAAGCGACATCGCGAGTCATTTCGCTTTAACCTTGGGCTGTTCAACATCTAAGAAATTTGAGAACAAAGACGTTACAAGAAACTAACAAGCGATTTAGTCAGTGTTCCTGAGAAATACTGCCTGGAGAAGGTTCATAAGATAAAAATAATGGCTTGAAATAGAATTGAGTTGTGTGGTCCCCTGTGTCTTTTATTCTTTTTGTTTTATTTCTTTACTGTCTTTGTAGGTTATATATGTGCACTGTTTTTAGTTATTGATTTGTATTCATTAAATGTATTGCTTTTATGTGACTTATTGTTCTGATTGATTTGATCAGTTCCATTTGTTCAAGTATTTATGGTGAGCTAAATGTTCGTTTTATGTTATTATGTGAAGCACTATCTTGTTTATGAAAATGTGCTATGCAAATAAAGTTTGGATTGTACTGTTCACAAACCTTCGGGGATACAAGACAATATAAGTTTATATATATATATATATATATATATATATATATATATATATATATATGTATATTAGTTTACTAGTCAGACAAATTAAACAAGGCTTCACCAAACTCCACCCTGTTCATGTCGGCCAAATGTTTCCCTTATGCAATAACAAAGATTAATTCCACACAAACAAACCTTTTCATAACAATGTTTTGTCAAATATGTTTTCTTAAGGGCCCTCTGAGTGGTCAGCATTTTCACACCTCAGTGCATTTAATGTTTGCCAGGATTTAGTTTGCTCAGCACTAATCTTAGACATGCTTTGTGGATGCTTTGTGGGCGATGCTTGCTATCAACATGCTGCTACTCCAACTGCTTTAATGATAAGATAAGATAAGATAAGATATTCCTTTATTGTCCCACATGGGGAAATTTCATTGGTGCAACGCAGGTAGATACAAAGGTAGATACAGAAGAACAGATCACTTATAGGAAGTCTGAAAAACACTTTCAGTAGAAGATCTCCTATAAATAAATAAAAACTCCCATAGACAAATAAATAAATAAATACCATTGCATGTGATCCCGACAGTAATTGCACATGAATATGTGTCACGACAGCACATAGATTGCACATGAATTGCACAGTAATTGCACATATGACAGAATTGCACATCAGTATTAGGTTAGGTCAGTATTGCGAGTGTTCAGTACTAACAGTTTTTGTTATAAAGTCTGACAGCAGCAGGAAGGAAAGACCTACGGAACCTTTCCTTCACACATCGAGGGTGGATCAGTCTCTCATTGAAGCTGCTCTCCAGAGCGGAGAGTGTGTCCTGCAGGGGGTGACACTCATGGTCCAGCATAGATGTGAATCTAGCCAGGACCCTCCTGTCCCCCACCTCCTGCACCGAGTCCAGAGCACAGCCCAGGACGGAGCTGGACTTCTTGATGACTCTGTCCAGCCTCTTCCTCTCCCTCTCTGTGATGCTGCTGCTCCAGTAGGCCACACCGTACAGGAGGGCTGATGCCACCACAGAGTCGTAGAAGGTCTTCAGGAGTGGCCCTGTCACTCCAAAAGACCTGAGTCTCCTCAGGAGGTAGAGCCGACTCTGGCTCTTCCTGTACAGTGCGTCTGTGTTATGAGTCCAGTCCAGTTTGTGGTTCAGATAAACACCCAGGTACTTGTATGAGTCCACTCTCTCAATGTCCCGTCCCTGGATGTTCACTGGTGAGGGGGCTGTGGGGTGGCGTCTGGGGAAATCCACCACCATCTCCTTGGTCTTCCCCGCGTTGATGAGGAGGTGGTTCCGCTGACACCAGTCCACAAAGTCCTGCGCCAGTCCTCTGTACTCCGCGTCATCGTCGTCCGTGATGAGTCCGAGAACTTCTGCAGGACACAGCTGTCCGTGTCATGTCTGAAGTCTGCAGTGTAAAGGGTGAAGAGAAAGGGCGCGAGGACAGTGTCCTGGGGCGCCCCCACACTGCAGGTCCGAGTGTCAGACACACAGTTCCGGGCTCTCACAAACTGGGGTCGGTCTGTGAGGTAGTCCAGGATCCACTCTGCCAGGTCATACTCCACACCAGCCGTCTCCAGCTTGTCCCTCAGGAGCAGCGGCTGGATGGTGTTGAAGGCACTGGAAAGATCGAAGAACAGAATCCTCACAGAGCTGCCAGGCTTTTCCAGGTGAGAGAGAGAGCGGTGCAGCAGGGAGATGACGGCGTCCTCCACTCCGATGCCAGACCGATATGCAAACTGCAGCGGGTCCATGGCTGAGCTCACGGTGGAGCGAAGGTGGTCCAGGACCAGCCGCTCCAGTGTCTTCATCAGATGGGACGTGAGAGCCACTGGCCTGAAGCTGTTGAGGTCTTTGGGGCGCGGTGTCTTAGGCACAGGTACCAGACAGGAGGTCTTCCAGACCTGTGGTACCACCCTCAGCTTCAGGCTCATGTTGAAGACATGCTCCATAACTCCACACAGTTCATCTGCGCAGGACTTAAGGAGCCTGGGGCTGATGCCGTCAGGTCCTGCTGCCTTCCTCACTTTAATCCTCTTCAGCTCACTCCTCACCTGTGCTTCGTGAAATCAATTCAAAATCACCTAAAGCATATCATTTCTTTTCACAAACTCCCATGGAGCCACTACGCATTCTCTATTTTCATTTATGTCCCGCGCTGATATCTTATCACGGCAACGGCAGCAGCAACACAACAACAGCCCATTAAAAAGGTTTATTTCCATCAGCGATAGTGAAGTACTCAGCAACTTAAACATGCTCTCACTGTATAAGTGTCCTTTCAAATTGATTTAACAAGCGTACAGTTACAGGTAAATTACAAGCAGAAAAAAGTGAGAATAGGTTTGGTGAAAGAGACAAAAGCATTTAGATGTTTTTTTTTTTATTTTTCAAACAGGGACAGTGCTTTTGATTAGCAAGAGATCAAAGCTGATGCAGGCAAGCTCGGAGAAAATACATACCGTCAACTGGTTGGGCTTTACTACGCCACATTGCATTATAATATAGCACAGATTCAGGAGCAAAAAGCCCTTTTATGCTCTGTTGTAAAATGTTCATAATCTGTTTTATGCTTTACATCGCAGAGAGAATTAAACGTAAGAAAGCATCTCGAAATCTGCATTTTTGTTTCCGCGAGGAGCAAGGTTTTTATCAAATATGTGCTAATGCAGATTTACCGTACTTAGCCTGGCGCTGCACAGAACAAACAATTTTCATGTTGACAAAAGTGATGCTGACAAACCCTAAAACATCTTTCACAATCCAAATGCTGCTTGAAAGATAACCTTCACCATTGTGTTTCTGAATTGCATTTGTCTTTGCCTCAGCAGCCGCTCTCAAGCCCATGTTGTCTTTTATTGTAACATTCTGACTCGCACACAGTTCCCTCCAAACGCACAAACGACGCGGCGCTCTGATATTTTCCCTTCCATTTTCAAACGGCAACTAAATGAACCGCATTGTTTGTTCTAGTTGTTTAGCCCTCCTTAAATCGGCAGCGCAAGAGGAGTCCACGTTGCTGTGTAATAAATCTACACAGCTCAGTGGCTTTTCAGCGCCGACATCTTTCTGCTTTGGTGACAATCAAATCTTATGTCGACAAAAAGAAACACGCACAATATGCCATCTCGGCCTGACTGGCTTTTGTTTCTGTCGCAAGAACATTCTCTGTGTCCAGCCAGCCGTAACTATTTTCATGTTAAATTACCCAAGAGAAAAAAACAACTTTTGTTTATGATCCCCTGGAGAAATGTGCATGAATAATTCCTTAGACCCTGTATGCCCAAGAGTAACCTTTAGAATTTATAGAGTAAGACTTTAGGATTTAGGGTTGGTTAGATTAAAAACAGAGACGCTATTGTAGTATGAGTAAATGAGTGTGTACCTTTGTTTATGAGGTACCTGACTCTAAATGTTGTGTTTTGTCTTGTAAAAGCTTTCTCACTGTGTGAGAAAACCAAGTTACCATTAAGGTAGAAAAATAAAAATGGCTGAATGTCTATGTCAAATACAATGCAGTAAACATTACATAACTTTGAACAGTTAAGAAATTGTTTAATTACTATTACTATTACTATGACATTACTATTGTGGTTTAGGTAATATTAGTTCAGTCCGCGGTTCGTATATTTGATTAACAGACAGTGTTTGAGAGGAAACCTGTCCGTCTTCTGTTCTGAGGTATTGACAAGAGTTGATGTGAATTATTCATGCACATGGATATTACCGCAGTTCTAATTTGGACGGCCTGTAGACACTATCTGCCAAGCCAACATCAGCTTTGGCCCTTTTCCTTGGCTTTACTTCATTCACGTTTTATGCCAAAGTGTTACATAGAAGAGTGGGTTGCAGGTATTGCTATTTACTGCAAAGCGAGACTGTAGAGCAATAATGTCTTACTTGAAACATTAAGTGACAAAAATATCAAGTGACAAAAATATAAAATTTCCAGGTTGGAAAATAATTTGTAAGAAAGGTTACTCCACATGAATGGTGTGAGGTGCGTTACGAATCTTGTTTGTTGATAGAAAGTTTCCCAAATATTTCCATATTTGTTTCTATTTCAGTCAGTTGTCCTCATTTCATTCCCCCTGTTTGGGTCTTTGAGTGTAAGACATCAGACCAAACTAGTCTACCCGCCCAAATAAGGTGGAGAAATGGGAGCGTGCAGACTTGTCCTGTGCCGGATTTGCATGCTGCAGGTGTTGAGTTGATGAATGTTCTCCAGTGGCTTCTTCTTGTGAGAGATCAGAAAGATGAGGCAAAAACATGTGAGATAATGTAGTGTTACTGTACATGTGTGGGAAAAAAATACAAAATCACCAACATGACCATATATTTACCAGAAATTGTACTCCAATATAAGCAAAATGTAAATCTTTATAAAGGTTCTCAGCAGAAATTAGGATGTTTGTGTTTCTTGTAGCTCTTTCTTAACCAAATCAGTCAAAAGCAATAACTGCTGCCATTTATTTCTATTTTCTTTGTTCCTCCAAAATACCATATAAAGGGCAAACCATACATCTGATTCAGACAGAGACAAGAGCCTAATTTCATCACATCGTCTGAGCTGGTGAAAAATCTAAATGTCTTTGGTCTCATATGATTCAAATTCAAAAATCACAATTTTCAAGGTCAAAAACATGATTAAATAAACTAACTCCAAGCTAGTTTCAGGTGTGCACATAAGGTTGTTTATAAGTTGTTTATTCGTTTGACAGAATGTGCAGTGTCTTCTGTATTCGTGGCATTATTGGTGTTGTGTTTGAGGGTCAATTCCGGTTTCTCCTCATCACTTGTAACCTCTCATGTCAGCGCTGCTCCGACAAGACAAGTCTGAAGCGCAACATTTTTCAATTGCTGTGGCGATGTCTAGACACGTATTGATTCCGCACTTGTCAGTTACACTGTGTAATTAATGAGCATTTCCACTAAGTGGGCGTGGGCATTACCCAAAATCAGCTCTAATTGGTATTTTGCATCAGCGCACACGTTCTTTTTCAATTTGTTAAAAAGCTCCTTCAAAATTGAAAATGTCCAGTTTGTTTTGTTGGGTTAAATTGGAAAAATGGAAAGGAAGTATTTCAAATTAACTTTTATTAAAACTGCAAGTAGTATTAAATCAATCTCACAATTAGTGAATATTTGTATGTGTGACTTTCTGGGCATGTTCAAACCCTTGAACATGTTTTCAGACAGCAAAGGGCAGAAGTGCACTGCCTAAGCACACTATATCCTAGCACTGCTTATGGCTCTTTCTTCCAGGTTGGTGATTAATGAAATACTTCATTAATAGATGCAAACAGCACCCAAAGGTCTGATTTGATCATAAAGTGCTGCATTTACAATGTAGGCCTACTCAAAATGTACCTTCATACAACAGAAAAGTCAAGTACTGCAGCTTGAACTTACAGGACACAGTTGGCACATGCCACAGGAAATAACAGCTAATCACAACTTCAGACTGATTTTGAACTCTTAGGCCGTAGTTATTCTATTACTTGATTTACGGATTTTTAAATGAAATTTATTGAACAGGCGGGCGAAATATAAATATAATTTCAAAAGATTTTTTCTTCCAGGTTTGCCCAAAACGGACCACGGGAGGAGAGGGGGGGGAGACACGGCGCGCAGGAGCATGTAACAGTAGATTTAGCGTGTTTTACACTCAGAACTCACACTTCTAGGTGTGCAGCCTTAGTCACGGCAAAACGAGCTGGAGAAAATTGTGGTAAACGGGTTGAAATGTGCATTTGCGATATAAAGGCGGAGGAAACAGGACCGCGCAGGGACGGAGCTGCTCCGCCACGCTTCAACCGCTCTTATCTTTTGACTAAATACCGCTTTTTATATTTCATTTAGTGCTATTTTGCGTTGTCGGCGGTACTTTATGAAAAAAATTATAATAATGAATTCTATTTATATTGTATAAATCAATAATTTAAGTGCGGCGGATCCGTAAACCAAGTAATAAAATAACCGCGGCCTTAACATTAAAAAAATACATCTGTCCAGATGAGGGCACATAATTTATGGAAACAAATCTGTTTTCACTTGTAATGCCATTTTAACCATAGGGTCGTATTGAAATTACAGGGACATTGATTTAGGAAATTGGGCATTCATTAGCCATTGATCCAATTTCTTCTGCAGCAGTCTGAGCAGTCCTTCAGCACCTCTGCGATGATCCTGAGGCGTTCCCAGTCCCTCCAGTGTGTCCTAGGTCGTCCCTGGAGTCTCCTCCCGGTAGGAAATGTCCGGACCACCTCTCCAGGGAGGCGTCCAGGAGGCTCTACTCCGTGCGCTCAACCACGCAGCAGAGAGAGAACTCACACACTTCTGTCCGCGACCTTGTCCTCTCTGTCATTACCTAAAGCTCATCTCATAGGGGGGAGTAGGAACAAACATAGATCAAGAGCTTTGCCTTTCGACTCAGCTCCGTCTTCACCACAAGAGTCCGATACAGCGACCGCCTCACTGCAGACTTGGCCTCTATAAGTTAGGTTCCTAATATTCAGCTGGTAAGACAGTTCATAATCAGTTAATAAAGCAGATCACAGGGAGGCTGCTCATAGGTACAATATTGAATAACCTAAATACAATCTGTGATTCCAAAATAAGGAGGAATGTCCTTAGATAATTCATGGCAAAGTCCAATGCAATCAATAGGGAAAAATCTTAAAATGTGACACTGTAAACGCAACTATTTCTAAGAGTCAAACCTTGAACCTGAAAATAAGACGGACTCAAAAGAATACCATGTTCTTAACCTCAAATGCAAAAAAAATGTAGCATATCTTGTATGAGATATACTCAGGAGGCTGTGTAAAAACATTTTTAAAGAACATATTTTCTGGCAACAATAGAGAAGGTAGGATGTATCACATTTTTAATTAGCAGAATTTTTACACCTGTCTAAAACACCATGATGTTGCCCAGAAATGTTGATTCGCACCTCCAACACCTGCTACTGGAAGTCCCACAGTCTGGGATGATGAAGGTAAATCCAAAAAATATACATTTACTTGCTCTCCCTTTCCCATTCTCTTTTAAAACTTGGTCTGGTTGTTATGATGTAATGAATCCGGTTTTAACTTTAGCACTCTTAAACATTCTGGGCCACAGTTCTTCTCTGCCTCTGCAATCTTATTCTGGAGGGAATCATTTATTTTTCCTCTAAGTATCTTTTCACATATGCAGTCATAAAACTGTCTGTGTGGACTATTTGCATTAGTGAAATAAAGTGCCAGCTCTTTATTTAAATCTCTGATCACCAATTACATCTAAAAGCATGTGTGTTTTTCTGCCCCTCTGAATACGCTGATAAAGTATGTGGAAGTGGCTTTTAGTAACTTGTAACAGCGCGATCCATCAGCGACACAATGGCAGCCAGCTCCACCAGGCTCGTTCCAACTCACAGATGTAGCTCAAGACTCTCCCCGTTCTTCATTAGCATTCACCGCCACATGCCACAGGATTGCAACGGCCATTTTTATACGAATGATTACTCTGTGAAGATGACATCATTGGGTCGACAGATTGTTGCCTTTTGCATTCAGCGTAAATAATGTACACAGAATAAGAAAAGATTACAGCATAATCACAGTATGAATATTCTGGTGCAGATTGGGCATTAGGCAAATTCAAACTGATTTATACAAAATCTTTGCCATTTAAATACACTTCTATAATTGCAGAAGTTGACAATATAATGAAGTTTTTTGCGTCAAAGTTAAAAGGTATTTTCTAAGAGCAATTATTCACCATTATTTGTTTCTTTAAGAGCTTTAATTGACAAGTTGTTACTCAATTATTGTTCTTTTCCCCACCTATACGAAGTAAACTGCTGCGGGGGCTTACTCTTTATTGGTCTAAGGAGGAGTCAGCAGGAAGTTGATGAGAATTATAATGGCTGCAATTAGTATTTGAGGCTGCAACTTGGCATAACAATCCTGTTTGTGGCAGATAAACAGAGCATGTGGTGTGTTTAACCCTGGTTTGAGTGTTTTCCATCTGCTCTGTATTCAAACTGTTGGGGCTGCGCATACCAAAGCCCCCTGGGTAATTGCCACTTCTGACTATAATAGAGGTCCAGGTCACGCCGACTTTAACTTCAATTTACATTTGTTATAGTAAGAAGAATCGAAGGTACTGCTTTAATAAAGGGGTGTTTTACTTTTGAATTAGTTCATTTATTCGTTGTGCCGCAATACACAATTGTGAAGAAAGATTTTGCTCAGAGTCACTTAAAATGATTAATATTACTTAAGTGGAAGTACAGTAGTGGCATCTGGTTTAAAATTGTAGGTGAGTGTTATTAGAAGGACAAAATATAAAAACATGCGCATAATCTGGTCCTTTAACATGATAAAAAAACAAACATTGAAAAAAAAAATGTATAATTATAATATTTGAAGGTAAGGTAAGTGTTTTGTACATAAAAGTGCTATTTGCATGTAGGTCAGGAAAATAAAATGCATGTAAACCGATTCTCCCAAACCCACTAAGCACATGTGGTCCCGGCCGCTTCCGTATTCTTTTTTGCCGCTGCGTGTAAACAGAACAGTCCAATAAAGACAGGAACCGAAGAATCATTCCACTGCACGAGGTAAGAATCAGCCACACAAATATTAATATGTTTTGGAGGTGTACCCACTCATTTTCTCAGCGGAGATGACGGCCCCTTCACCGCAGACCGGCGCATGTGGGTTCTGTTTTGATATGCAATGTTAGTGAAAAACTACCAGAGCCTTAACGTGTTTATTTACGCTACAGAGAACCATAAGCGTGTGAGCAACGCACTTCCTCGCAGATCTGAAAGTGAAATGCTCCACATAAAAGAGAGAGATGTTGACCAAAAGGGTGTGGTCATGTGTAGGATTTCCATTTTTGATAGTAAAGGTTTTGGTGCTAATGCTAAATTAGTAGATGACCCTAAATGGGATATTTTTAGCTTCTTTTAGCTGCATTTAAACTGGGACAAAACTGGTCTGACAAAGTGAGGTTGGTTGTTCAGCGCAGTCCGACTTCTTTGTGCATGTAAAATATATTACTCAAGTAGAAAGCTAATAAAAATGAACTATGCACTTCTGCACAACTATGAACATCGATTAGCTTTTGTAAAAGTCTGTAATGTTAAGACTTTCACTAAACAGACAGGCACTATTTTCCATAATCATATTTTTGGTGGTTATAGGTCAGGTCATGTCTTTATGTGGCAGTAGGCCCTCATAACCCCTGACAGCCTATGGCCTGTGACCCGGGCCTTTAAAAGGAGGCTTCCTCACCTGCGCCGGCCCTTCTCGCCTCTGACGTCACCTGCCACCTGGGAGCAGTGCAAGCGGCACGAGGACCGGAGCATTCGTTCTGATCGCCCCAAAAACACCCCAAAGTTTAGGCTTAAAGCCAGCGATCACACCAGCGTGTTAACCAGGCTGGTTTGCGCATCGTGCGCTCACCAAACCCTGCTCAAACCTTGTATGACTCGTGCCGCACGCTCCCCAGGTTTAACGCCCCGGTAAGCTGTCTCGCTTCCATAGATTTATATTGTACTCAAACTCGCTCTAATTTAGCACTGTTTGTAGTGCGTGACGTCACGTGCAGGCTTTGTGCGCCGGGATTCCTCCCAGCCGCGGCGCGCATAGTGCACAGATTCGAGCACCGGTATGTATCTCTTTTCCTCTCTCCCTCGCTTGTTGCGCACGGTTCTGGACATCCATCTGAGAGTTAATTTCCCAAACTATTGGACATTATAGGATTGGTAACCCCGCGGGTCTCTCCTCCGACCCCGAACCCAGAACTTCCCTCCACGTGCCCTTGGTGGGTTTGGGCACGTTCGCACCGGCCCCTTTCTACATTGACAGACTGTAACATCAACGTTTGGAGTTTGAGTGTCGGCTCTGGCCCCCAGCTGGACTGTGGGACTGTACCGGGTCCCAGGCCTGCTGCTAAGGACCAGCGCCACCTCCTGGTAGGGTAATCGGGCTAAGTGCCTGCAGGGACAATCTGGGCTGCTGTTTTATTTTACTTTTTGTTATTTCGGTGAATTGTTTAAATGTGTCTACTGTTTTAGAGGTGTGAATGTGTGAATGAGAGTAGTAGTTTTATTATTAAAAATACAAATGTTTTTATTCTATCTTTAGATTGAATAAATTGTGAACTGTTTTCTTATATCTGAGTCTCCTGGTCCACTCAAAGAATTTGCGCTTGCCTTACTTGTGTATGTGTCCCTGGCACCAATCCAGGGTGGCGTTGTTGGAAACTAATACAGTCAATAATTATTCATTTAACCCATAAATTGGAATTCATGTGGAAGACATCCACCTAAACATCATATCCCTATCGTAGCCACGACATTTACACACTGTATTAGAAATGTATAGACACACTAGACTGCTGATATTTTTTTATAAACGCATCAGAACTCTCCAGCGGAATCTCTATATAAATGTATTACTGATTTTGACCACAATTCTACTGTGTAAATCAAAAATAAAAGGGGAAAAAGAAAAATTGTGACCGTTGTGAACATATGGGCGAGATGGTAGTTCGCTTCACAGCAAGATGGTCCTGGGATTGATTCTCGGTGGCGCAGAGCCTTTTTGAATGGAGTTTGCATGTTCTACGCTATGTCAATTCACACACCTAATTGTTGGAGACGCTGTGGCGGCCAAGTGGCTCATGTTTAGGACTGTTATCATTCATAAATACTGGACGAGATCAATAAGGCACTTTAAAACGATGTATCTCGAATGTAAAACTCTAACAATGGAAACAACAGATGGATACCTGTGGACTATACTTTTGGCGGCAGCAAAAAAAGCAATAAGAGGGTGATAGTACAGGAACTGAACTTACTTTGTACAGTTTACAAAATGGAAAGCTGAAAATGAACAAAATTGCCAGACATCCAGACAAATGGAGACCAACTTTCTTTAAACTTGGCTTTTTCTGTTTCGCTTTCTCTCTGCCTTTTTCTGTTTGATTTAATATGGTGTCATATTTTTTTTTTTTAAATGTATATAAATTGACTCATCTATGCATCTCACTGGCCTCCTTTGTTGCTTGGTGTTGCCTCAGCTCCACACATACAGCAGTGAATAGATGATGAGCATGGCCTGTAAAATAAATGTCAGCTATAACATTATGTGCAGAGTCCAGGGGTCCTGCCTCCGTAATGGACCATGATGGTGTTCATTTCGTGCCTTTCCACAGCCATTAGATGTGAGAGCGCTGACCTGAGGCTGTGGACTTCAAAGGCACAGGTAAGATGAGAGCTGATGTTGGAGTTAGCCCTTGGACACACGACTCCATTTAAAGCCCAATATTTCACTCTTAGACTCTCAAAAGTTTGCAAGGATCTACTTGGGTTATCAAAACAGATACCACCTCATTAATTGAAACAAAAACTAATATCAAAACCAGATACCTCTTTGAATGTGTATTGACACAGAAAATTCACATTAATATACTATTTGTGGCATTACGAGCGGTAGAGCTGTCTTCGCACCCACAGTATCTGCTTCACATGTAGAACAACGGCATCCTGTTTTTAGAGCAAGGGACATGGAACCCTCAAACTAATTAATTAATCCTGCGTCATAAAGGTCACACAGGTAAGTTTGGACTATAATAATTGGACAGAGACAAAGATACAAAAAGGATGTTCATTTATGAAGCTGCATAATCACTTATATAAGTTAGTTCGATAAATTAAAATGTTTTTTTTCATCACGTGTACATTTTAGATTACAGTTTGACATTTTACTTGCATCCAGCGTTGTCACCACTTCAATGTAACGTGACACTTATAGTATATAAATAGTCCCAGATCATTTAATCACATACTCTTAGATGGAAGGGAGACAAAGAAGAAGGGGAGGACCACATGATGTTACATTCTACGCCCGAAGCACGTTTGGAGACGCCACCGAGGCCGGCTTCCCGGAAGGACCCCAAACACTGATGAATGGCATGTTGGGCTCCTGAGTTAAGGACCAGAGCGCCGCAACAAGCTGACACCCGAGCCAAGTGTGAGCTAAACTATCTTGAGGCCACGACGCTTTACGCTGAAAGTAGCACTAGTTTGCCACTATCTTTCATCTGCCCAGTCTGCAATCTTTGTTTGTCAGAGGTGAGAGGTCGGGCAACATAACAGACCCTCCTTTTATAGGGCGCCGTCACCTCCGTCAGTACCTGCAGGTGGACAATAGACCGTCCTGCTACATATTGTTGGAAAAATATTGCTGAATATTATTTAGAATGGTCTTGATCTACATCAGCAATAGTACGTGACCACTTAAGATAAACTTAATTTGTCCCACAATAGCCACATTTTAATACCACCTGATCATATTTAAGAAATGTCCTATATGTCATTGTGTTTGTGTGTCTTATGTGTGTTTAACTACGCACTAGGTTGTTTTTTAACTAGGATTAAAAAACAACCCGGGATTCTACTGAGCCCATGTTTCCTCAATACAGACATAACTCTGCTGTTGAGAATGACAAAAGGATCATTTTAATTACTATTACTAATAGACTCTTAATTACATGTAAATATACAAATGCAATACCACAAGCATCCAAAATATGACTCATCGTGTGTCGTGTAGTGTCGTACGGTTCCATTTGGTGTTCAAAGAGTCATGGAAGGACAGGATCTCAGTTTAGAGCAAAGCAAATCCAGTTTAGTCATTTATAGACCTGACTAATAAACGTAGTTAGTTTATTTAAAATGTTATCTTACCCGTCTAAGAGATGGTGGTCTGAGTTCAGTACTGGCTTTGCAAATAAAACACACAAAAGGTTACATTTTGAGATGGATAATTCTTGCCTGGTCCGTGTAAAAAATCAGTTTTAATTCATGTACATTTTACTGGACAAAGGTTAGATGTACCTGACAAACTAACCACACTTTCAAAGGCCATTTTGCTTCACTGTAAATGTCCCATTCTGTCATTTCCCCAAACCATAAACTGATGATGATCAACCTGACCATTGAACCTAACTTTACCACACAATATCAAATCATTTAATATTTGCAACAACCACGTGAGATACTTATATCTAACATATTCTTTAAAAAAAAAATCTGCAATTGTTGAGAGTAAATATGTAATTTACTTAGAAGAAGACAATACTCTGCTACATCCCAGTGCTGAAGACGCATCATTCAAACAGGACTTTAACTCCACTGAGCGTGTTCAAAATGAAGGTAACACAGCTATTATAAGTCAACTTAAGTGGAAAGGTGTTGGTGAAGATGTATTTTAATAGCTATGCTGAAGTAAAGCTAAGAAACATTATGCTCTTTGTTATCTTGGACAGTTTGAGAAAGATAAAGTACAGGTTCCAAGATTTTATCAACTAAGGTTTATATTTGTATTTACAGTGTTCAGTGGTAATGTCCGCCAACTACTGTAGTTGTACGTCTTCAAAGTACTTGTAAGTGTTTTACGCTTTACCGTATAAAAAAAAGGAGCGAGAGAGAGGGAAAGGGAGCGAGAGAAACACTGTCTGATTTAAGAATTGGAAAAAGGAAGATAGTGTACGAACAAGTATTGTATGAGTTTTTACAGTGAATAAAAATAAGCTTTATTTTACTCCAGTTTAAAGTTTGTGCAGTTATCCATCGTATAGGCTTTAAAATGCTAAGCTAGGCATCTACAGCTAGTGCTATGTTGTTGTTTTTTAACCTCTATTTATCTGGTAGAGCCCCATTGAGATTAAAAAACACTGTCCTGACTAAGAAGCAGCAAAGTACACATAGTTACAACATACAAATGAACAACTTTTTTTTTTAAACATAGGAAAAAATAGCACATTATTGAGGTATTTCTGCAATGTATTCCCAGCAAAAGGAACTGTGGACAAAGGCTTATTTCCCCAGCTCTGTGCAAGCAAAAGAACAGAGAGCAACAGCTGATCATTTGATCGCGAGGATTATAAGTCAACACTTCTCTGTGTGATCAAAGTGCAAATGTATGAGGCAGTAATCCAAGCATTGCCTTTGACCAGAGAAGGCCGTCCCACTCCTGAGTCACAGGGATGTGTCATGGCTCAACAGTTAGTAATGAACAGAAGCTTGATACACAATGTCTACCATTTAAAGACAGGTAGAGGAAGCATTCACCATAATCTAATACCAATACAGATTTAAGGGGGGAAAGGTTGCAGGAACAAGGTGCTTTTTTACGTCAAAAGAAAAACACACATTTTTATGGAAGAAAAAAACAGTAAGTTTTAATTTCTCAAGTCTTTCTATGAATGGTTTGAAAGTGAGTCATCAATCAGAACATCAAGGTATTTGCGGTCATGAACCACTTTTATGACATTCCCTTTAAGAGTGGTCACTACTGGTACAGACTGAGGCGCCTTCTTAAAGTTTGAAAACAACATTAGCTTGGTTTTGTCAGCATTGAGGACTAGTTTTAACTGACAGAGAATGCTGCACAGCTGCAAAAGCTTTCTGCTGTTGCAAGAGTTGATCAAGCGGAAAATAACTATGTGTAAGGTGTCTAAAGTTAGAATTTAACAAGCACAAGGTGGGTGAGTTCATTGGAAGTAAAGTCGGAGATGTATGCATTCAAACATGGCTGCTTATATATTTGCCTATAACCCTCTGTTGTAAAGAGCACCGCATCACAAGGATGTCATGCAGAGTATGATTAATATTTGTCTGACTATATCTAAAAGTACCCTCTAAGAACATTGATGCCGACTCATACTTCAATGTTGGTGTTTGAAATCCATCAATCCATCTTCTTCCGCTTTTCCGGGGCAGGGTCCCAGACTTCCCCCTCCCCAGACACTTTCTCCAACTCCTCTGGGGGGATCCCGAGGCGTTCCCAGGCCAGCCGAGAGACGTAGTCCCTCCAGCGTGTCCTGGGTCTTCCCCGGGGCCTCTTCCCGGTGGGACATGCCTGAAACACCTCCCCAGGGAGGCGCCCAGGAGGCATCCGGAACAGATGCCCGAGCCACCTCAGCTGGCTCCTCTTAACGTGGAGGAGCAGCGGCTCTACTCCGAGCTCCCCCTCATGACTGAGCTCCTCCCCCTATCTCTAAGACAGCGCCCAGCCACACGGCGGAGGAAACTCATTTCGACCGCTTGTATCCACGATCTTGTCCTTTCGGTCACTACCCAAAGCTCATGACCATAGGTGAGGGCAGGAACAGAGAATGACCAGTAAATCGAGAACTTTGTCTTTCGACTCAGCTCCTTCTTCACCACAACGGTCCGATGCAGCGGACAATCTCCAGTTCAATCCTTCCCTCACTCGTGAACAAAACCCCGAGATACTTGAAATCCTCCAATTGTGTTGTTTCTTCTCACAATTATTGTAACTGAAATTTGATATTGTGACATCTGTAAAAAGAAACAGAAGTGATACAAAAAACAAAAAGGACAGAGGTGCTGGGACAGTGCCGAACATTTTGTTCTTAGTTCAGAACATCTTGTTCTTTGTTCTTAGCTTCAATTTTTAAACGGCATTTAAGAGACAAAAGGTATCCAGAGCTGGAGAGCCAAAACAGGTTAAAATTTTAGATAACACACAGGAAATGTAATCCAATGTTCTATATATGGATAAAAGATAATATATTAGATCACTGCATTGTTTGATTTTCTTCTTAGTCAATTCATTCATACTTGTCCTTCATCTCTCAACTGTGAAGACACACGGTAGATAATAATTTTAATATAATAATAAATAACAGACACTATAAGCATCATAAAAGTAAGCTGCAAGGTTAAAATACGTTTTTATACCTGCAAAGAATCAAAAGAAGCACATATTGTGGCTAATTAGATTCATTTGAGTTGCCTATATGCAAAAGAGCCAGATGTGAAGACAACGTCCGTGAACATAGGTGCCCTGTTTCGCAGCGCAGAGCAGATGTAGTCAGTCCTACATTTGTGAGGATTCCCCAATTAAGATCCCATTCTTATTTCTACTGTGTTGATAAACCAGATGTGGGCCATAATGTTCACACCGTCTCAGATGAACACAAATCATAGAGCTTCTTTGCTTCATCATCATATAAACCCTTCATCAGTGTATTTGATTCCAAACCCACCGAGCAGCATTCATGATAAGAACTGCAGAGGTGTAGCACACAGTGAGTCGCGCTGACAAATACTTAGAGACGCCTCAAACTTCCTTCAAGGCTCTCGTCAGCTGAAAAAATACTTGCCTCGGGCTCAGAAAACAACAAGACAAACTAAATGTGCCTCTGGAGCAGAATCCCCTGGAGGTTTGCTGCAGGCAGATAATCACGCCCCACTGGATTTCACTTTGAATTGTGATTTTAAATTCAGCTTTATAGTGATGTTTTGGCAAATGTAACTGTCATGTCATTAGTGGTTTGAACCATAAAAGGGTTTTGAATTGAAATGTATTTTTTAATTACCAAAAATCAAAACAACAACAACTGTGTCTTAGCATTTGTAAATAAAAACAAATTGAAACGTATTATGTTGTTTAGTTAATTGAATTATTTGATTAGGATTTTGTGCAGTTTTTTTCTGTTGTCAGAACCAGAAAAGGTTTGTAGCTATTGTCATTGAACACAGTTTGCAAACAGCTTGTTTCGGCCTTCAGGCGAGAGTTTTTTAATAAGTTGCTTCGCGAGCGCGCCAACGTAAAAAACGGAGATTCTAAAAATATATATATGTATATATTTTCCCTGTTTTCGCGGATTTTCCGCCGTTTTTTTGGCCAAAACCTCAATAAAAATAAAAATACTAATGTATTCTGCACCAGCATCCAACCTCCGACCATTACTGCACTTCCCCGAGTTCGTCCGAACGTCAGAGCTTTAAAACCCTCGCAACTCACGGCTTCCTTGATCCATGAGATCGACCGGTAGATTAACGTGAAGGGCGTGGCTTTGGCTCGGGCTCCCATTCATTGAATATTGAATATTTTCAATAATTTCAATGAATATTTTTAAATTCAACTCCGACTTTTGGATGGATCAAATGTGATTTGATAATGGGAAAATAACTTCTTATTTTTATCTTTATTCCGTCCTCCCCTTTTAAAAAAGCCAAGGAAAATCCGTGAAACAACAAATTAAAAAACTCTCGCCTAAGGTGCAACATAAAACAGTGACTAATAAAATAAAAATTGTGTTGAAATCAGTGGTGGAAAGTAACATTTTACTTTTACTTTACTATTATCTGAGAGCAGGTATCTGTACTTTCTATTATTTTTTAACCGGACTGAACAATAAAAACTACTTTCAACATGGTTGGAGGTAGTTGTTTTTGAATATCCTGAGCGTATATCCCCAGCATGGAGTAAACAAAATGTTGATTCTGTCAACCAAAAATGAGTACAATTCTTTAAATATGTGTCAAATATATAAGTATATTTGTTATTGGGTACTTCAATACTTTTACTCAAGCAGATCAGATGTTGTATGTAATAATTTCACTTTTACATGAGTAATGCTTTTGTAAAATGTACTTCTTCTTCCAGCACGGGTTTGGATTAAATCTAGCAGTGTAATATAACCGGGTGGTTTACAAAACAGCACTCTTTTTGTCATTTACTGTCTGTCGAGGATTTGTTTCATACTTTCTCCTGCTGCTGTGGCTTATTGTCATCCGTGTGGTCTCGCTGTGACCCAGACGATTCATTAACGCTCCGCCTCTTGCCCCTCACGGTGTTAACATGCAGTCTGGCTCCTCCGTGATACACTCTGGTCCTGGCTGGCTTCACAACTTGGCTGACATTCTGTGGCCGCTGTGTGACCTCTCAGTGGCTCCACGGACCTGATGGTGAACACAACACTGCGTTTGTAGCTATTAGACAGTTGTTAGAATTTTGATATAATCTAGAGCTCAACCTCAATTAGATCGGGTTTTAATTTGAATCTAAAATTGAGTGGTCAGTCACCTTAAACAGCAAAAGAGCTCCAAAAATTCAAATTTGCAGGTGAAATGCATTTTATTTGTTTTATATGTCAATTGTCAACCTACAGTTATCTTTATTCTTACCAATCTTGGGCTTCTTTCATTGAAACATGAGCAGGATTTGTACAAAGAGCACCATAGTAAAAAAATATACAAACTTATGAATTGCATTAAATATTAGACACTGTTTTGTTCCCCTGAGTTTCTCTGCAAGAAAATTAAAAGCTGTTGTCATTTTGGACGTTACAAAAATACATTTAATTGAAACTACCCTTTCATATGCAAACTTAATAAATAACACACGGTTTATGGATTATTTTTTTCCTCTTTTTTCCAATCAATATGTAAAAAAGCCACACTAGACGCTATAACAGACACATTATGTTAAATTGACATTTTAGAGCTTTAAACCATTTTATAACTTTGTTCCCTTGTCAAAAATGTGTGTCACTTAAGATTGCGTTTGAGGTAAATAAACCCTGGTAACAATGCTGTAATAATGACTGTTGCACAGAAACATTCTAGATGCAGCTCTCGGAACAGCGTAAGTAAAGAGACAGAGTAAATACATTTTGATGGTACCTTATACTGAGACTCATTTGCTTATTTACAATCAAGATTAGAGATATATACATCATTCTATAGTTAAATGCCAATGCAAAGTTCAATGTTCCTTATTCATATAATTCATACAAGTCTTTTATTTTAGTTCTAAAACATGTGATGCCAAAGTAAAGGTGCTCAAGAAGCCAATAAGAATATAAATAATGCAGAATATGTTTTCTTTTAAGAGCCACTCTCCAGACAGTGCAGATGCCTCACATAAACTCACTGTGTGTCCTTCGGTGGAGAGTTATGCAGTTCCAGTTACTGTGATAAATGAGCGTTCTATTGTAGCGTTATTGTCAACAGCTTTTATGATGATGATTATTTTTAATCTAATAGTAAATATAATCGCAAACGGCGGGCTGTGCTCTTGTGGGATGTGTTCAGAGATGTGCGCACAAGCTCGTACACACATGGCCATGGTCCAGGAAACTCTCTCTTCAGCAAATTAGGCTTTTGATAATCAGTTAATTAGGGAGACAAATCAACATCTCAAGCCCACACAGACACACGCAGGACATGAAGAACCAACGCCGTGAAGTGACACATACGGATGCCTGTGCGCTGCTAGGTTCGTTCATCATGCATTGTTATCATCCTGTTGATCAAAGGTCTGATGCAAAATGTAGCTTTTAGTTTTCTCATCAAAAATAATCATGATTAAAAACAGTTGAGTGATTTTTCCTTTTTTAAATGTCAGTGATCCTGTACATTCAGCCTTTTCAGAGTTGAAAACACTTTTGTTACTTGAAGGGTCTTTTAAACGCCTGAACAAAAGAAAATATTGAGTATTTAGCATAGATTTTTTTTATTGATGCATATTCTGCCATTATTAATAGCATGAGCCTGAGTTTCAAGAATGCCTTACAGTCTGAGAGGCCTTTGTACAGTTTGACAGGCCTCTCAAAGCGCCTTTTAGTATTTATTCTCTCACTCTCAAATTCTCAGTAAAATATATTTCTGTAGCTGTCGAGAGGTTGGTTTTGTTTTTACTGGGCATAACTTAAACATGTAACCATCAACAATCAAATGCATACTGTTGATACAGTGTTTTTATTCTATTATTTACAGTTCTCCAATGCCCTGGAGACTGCCATCCAGGTTGTTTATTACCTTGAGAAGCCGTGATGATTGACGCCAGTTGAAGTGTCCAATGAAGGCATTGAAAAAAAAAAACACCCAGCAGCCTCGTGCAGACCAATAAAACCAGAAGCTTCACTGTAGATCGACACAATCGGATCTGCGATGTTTTGCTTCTCCCAAACACGCCTTCTCTCAACCTCTGCTTCCACCACCAGATCAGGCCTCAAAACTTTTCACACATAAGATATTCTTCTATTAAAATATTAGAATATGTTTAATCAGGCCTGACTCAGACTTAAAAACAGTTTTCAATTGTGTTCCTGTTTTGCAGCAGGACAGATAATATCCACATCAAGAGCAGACACCCACACAAACACTATAATACCCACACACATCAGGGCTGTGTGTCCAGAAATAGAGCCGCAGCGTGATGCAGGTGAGGAAGAAAGACCTCTGTCCAAAGGTGTTTCTAAAGGCAGCGCTGGGACTTGCTCAAGTGCATGGTTTTTACTGATTAAGGCTGCCAGTGGATGGGGGCACACAGTTATTTTAGTCTGAAAATAAAACCTGCGCCTGCTCTTTATATACATTTCAATGCATTGTATTAACCATTAAGTGTACAATGAATTCTAAAAGCCCTGTTATAAAGTCTGGCCACAAGCTCCAGCTCATCATTGGTGGCGAGTGACCAGACAGGCAGACAGTAGGAGATGAAGAGTACTACAGCGCACAGGTGACACAGGCAGGGGCAAGCTTGGTTTTGTTATTGACTCAAATGTTTTGTTGTAGTTTTTTCGGATTTCAAACCTCAGCACCTGCCACTCACTCGCTCTCAGGAGAACAGATGCTTTGTCACTTTTTCATGGTCATAAATCACTGTTACAAGTGTATTTCCTTCTCTCACTTTCTACAGACCCAACATTCTGGTCTTGTGACCCTGTCGCCAAAAGGTCCTACTCAAAACTTAATCTGGAGTTTAAATGAAACAAACAGTAAAGTTCTGTGTGCAGGTGCGAGAAAGAAGGTTTTATCATTAAAAGAAAGGGCCTTAGATGCAAGTAACTGGGTTCAGGGGTGAAGGTACATTCATTGTGTGCTCTATAATTAGATCTGCTGGGAGTTTGTGCACAAAGTAGCGCCCTGTGGATGTGTCATGTTTTGCATTATAAATGGGCCTTATGTAGAAGTGAATGTGTTCCGAGCTTTTAAAGGGGAGGTCTTTTCACCACATGCTCATTACACACCATTCTGCTTCTCACCCGCTATGTGGCCTTTGGCCTGTAATAATTAGCTGTTTATTGTACTCGGGTTTGCACTAACTACAGCTGGCAACGCAAAGTTATTTTTAATTAAAACAAGTCAAACAAATCAGCTTAGTGAAAGGATTTTGTTATCAAATGAGTCATTCTCCACAATCTCCACTAATTATTTAGGCTGGTAAATATGATTGATAATTTTTTTTCTGACATCAAAAGTGTTGACTTTTGGCGTGGTGGAGATGACACAGATCTCTTTGGCCATGGATCGATAAGATTGTATAAGAAACATTTGACAATTATTTTAAGGATTAACATTATATATTTCAATGCATGACATGATTATGCATTGAAATAAATAGTGAACTGGTTATATAGTGGTATTTTTACCCAAGGTTACATAATAAAAATATAACAACCTCTAATATAAAGTCACCTCGCTGTCCTCACTGTCGCTGCTACACTGAATCCTTGGGTCAAACTCACTGCTCTATTTTCTGGGCAATCTACAAAGGAACCAGTACTCGCCCTTCAACACTTCACAAAATGAAGCTGTGAACTGTTTGAGAAGTCTCACCCCTGAACTGCAGAAATCAAAGGAGAAAAGGAAGTTATAGATCTAGTCCAAGGATATGTTTTGTGTCATGGCATGTGGTGCCTTCTCCCAAGACAGATTTCTCCTAGCAAGAAAATAAAGGATCACATCTTGGCACCTGGGGATCTGTGGCTCTTTCAAGTGGGAAGTGTTTTCATGTGTGTGAAATGCAAAGGTCTTGAATGTTTTGTACATTTCAGTTCTGATCTGAGGAAAGAGCCAAAACAACTGCAAAAAATAACAATATAAATAATTTGGTTACACATATCAAGTTCATATTGAAGTGGTCCTTGCCTTGCGCGACACTGTCAAATTGCTTCTGCGCCACACCAGAATGTACGTTAATGTGTCAAAGTCATCTATATAATTGCATAATTATGATCTATACATGGCATAATTTGCAGGACTAAATGCACGCAGAACGACGACAGAGAGACACAGACGTCGATAATGTGAATGGAGGAGACTGCAAACCTCACATTTGTAACATATTATCATGTCCGCATCTTCACTTTTACCTTGGATGTTGCTGGTGAACTTCTTCTGGAAAGTACGGCCCTGCTTAGTAATTGTTTGTTACCTCAGCAGCGCTCATTTCCCCTGACTCTTTGTATACGCGTAGTCTTCTTTTGAAAACTCCAAATGTCACTGGGGTGCACGGTGGCAGAGCAGTTAGAGCTCGCACCTGCCAATAAGGCCTTAGTTATTTTATTACTTGGTTTACGGATCCGCCGCACTTAGATTGATTTCTACAATATAAATAAATTAAATTACTATCATTTTTTTTTAATAAAGTACCGCCGACAACGCAAAATAGAATTAAATTGAATGTAAAAAGCGGTATTAAACTCCTGCAGAAGTCTGATATATTTAATTTAAAAAATCCGTAAAGCAAGTAATAAAATAACTGCGGCCTAAGGAGATCATGGGTTTGAATCCTGGGACAGACCGACACGTGATCTCTCTGCGTGAGGTCTGCATATCCAGGTTCTCTGGCTTGTGATAGGTCAGTTGGTGATGAGCTGCCCCTTTCCAATGTGTATTCCGCCTTAAGGCTTTAAATCTTGGCTTATGACCAAAGTTTTAAGCCAAACAGTACCAACCTGAGATAGATAGATAGGATATTTTTTGAAGAAGAGTCAAAAAATAGAGGAGTCAGCCTTCAGTGCCAGCTTGCCTTAAATAATAGTCCCTGGAAAAGTAATGTTAGACTTTTGTCCAAGGACATACAGACAATGGGCACTACCGCTAATAGTCTCCCATCCAAGTACCAGTCTGTTCTCCGCTTCGCTTCCAGGTCTGATGAGATTGGGCATTAACTAGTTGGTATGAAATCACATAAATTACTGACAGATTGGCTGCACATATAAAGCGTACCTCTGATGAATAGAAATCACAGAATTGAACACTGAAATCACACAAAACCAATTAGGGATGTCACAATATCAAATTATAGAGTTGCAAATATTTGTAAAAGTGTGATTGGTCTTCTCCCATTAATTGTAATTAGTGACAAGACCAAGCAGCAGTAAAATACCCACTTTTCTTTAATTTAACCTAGTGAAGTCACCAATGCTCTAGTTTAGTAATGTGACATAAACAATTAGAAAACTCCTGTACATTTGTCTTCACCATTTGGAGTCAGATTGAATTGACATTACTTGATTTTGTCACAATTTTTTGTTTTTTGTTTTTACTATTCTGCGATCTGAATAATCTGTTACAAATTGAACAAATAATCCCTGTACTGTATATATTTTTCATATATAATTTTGGTCATATCACTTAAAGATAAGATAAGATATTCCTTTATTGTCCCACATGGGGAAATTTCATTGGTGCAACGCAGGTAGATACAGAGGTAGATACAGAAGAACAGATCACTTATAGGAAGTCTGAAAAACACTTTCAGTAGAAGATCTCCTACAAAAAAAAACTCCCACAGACAAAACCTCCCATTACCCAACAATGGATGAAGGGGAAAAAATAAGATAAAAATAAACAAATACATAAATACCATTGCATGTGATCACGACAGTAATTGCACATGAATATGTGTCACGACACACATTCAAGGTTGAATGGACAATTTTTTTGGCATAAATTTAAGTCTTATTTCCTCGTGGCGTGGACTGCCGATTAGTCCTGCCACGTATCAATCATAAAACGCACCTATCGCTCACCTGCAGCCACGTGCGGCTTGTCCCACATTTCCAAGCGCATTGATCTATCATAATACAGTTCCCTCAGTGTACGGAGCAAAATGAAGACTGAGAAAGACACTTTCTCAGAAGTAGACTGAAATCTACGGGAGACGAGAGATGCGATGCAATCCGTCGCGCTAATAAACAAACGCACGTGTGTGTTGTATCAGTCCACACACGGGAGCCGGAGTTCTCAAATCGCCGAACAATCGTCCATTGCGCCTTTAATATTCCGCAGAATGGAATAAAACACACAATCTCCATAGAATGTTATAGAAGTATAGGTTTTACATTATATTTCTTTGGAATCATGCAGGTTACATAGCACCTTCAGAAAGTTACATACTGTTGCTTTAACCCAAGTCTATCTGTTCTTCTGGATCTACCTCTGTATCTACCTGCGTTGCACCAATGAAATTTCCCCATGTGGGACAATAAAGGAATATCTTATCTTAAACCAAAAATCAACAGTTTATTGAAAGCTCGTCAAAAAAAAAAGTTACACACTTTAGTACTGAATAATCATTTTTATTCATCCCGCATTACCTCTGCAACACAGAAGAACCCACTGCCTTCATATATTATCTCTGATTCCAAAACAGTGCTACAAAAATCACATTTAAAAAAAATTACAGAGATTAACTCACATTACAAACAGTGAAAATGACATACAACACGAGTGAAATTAGCCCGGTCTCAGAAATTGTAAGCATATGACTTCTTGTGGCGATACAGAATTGTTACTTTGCGATGACTCACTATATGAGGCCGTTATGTGACCATTATGTGATCCTTATGTGCCCATCACATGCTCCAAAAGGCTGTGAAGGATAAGATACAAGAAAGCCCAAAACTGCAGCATGATAAGAGTGCAGACTATTTGAAGAAATGCTTTCATTGAAGTGGTCGCGCACACACAGAGGTGAATCTTTTTGTGGTGCACCACCCAAATTGCCTTGAATGTCACATTCCCTTTTGCATTTAAAAGTAGTAAACCATTTCTCACAGCATCGATGTAGCGCGTAATGCGTAGCAAGTGCTTTTAGCCTCTTTGACGAAGTTTTTGCAAAGTGGAAAGGATGAACTGAATAGAAGCATTGCCAGAAGTTTGTAGCCAGAGACTTTCATAATAATGATTGCGAGTTTACCTGTTTAAACTGGAGAGATGAGAAGATTTCTTTAAAAAGGGTTTTGAAAGTATAATTTAACCTGGGGAAACTTTTTTGCTCGCTGATGCAGAAATGGAAAGTATACATCTAAACAGGTCCTTTTGAGTTTTCAAAGCTTCAACTGCCTAACAGTACAATGTATGGTCCCTGAAAGTGTAGAAAGAAGGCAGCCTGGGCAGCCATCACATCATCTTTCCTTTTGAACAAAATGCTTGGTTCAAGTAGATTTCAGTTGGATTTACAGGAGACTTTATAAAAAACAAATAAGTGGAACATAAAAATAAAGTAAACAAAACAAAGAACCAGCCCATAGGTTGCATATTGCGAAAACAAAATAAAATTACCTTTACCTCTAGATTTTACCATCGTGTCTAAAGACCTTTGATAGACCTAGTTTCCTATTGTTCCTTTGTGGGCATATAAATATGCCAACATTTATCAATACAGCCCTTTCCCCTAATAGAAGGCTGACGACAACATCCATTGACTGAGAAAAAGATGTTCTGGATGGCCAGGCTACAGAAAAAAAGCACATACTCCACATGAACGCTCATGGATAAACATGGTGCTTATGAGGAATAGTCACCGAGTCGACTCCTGATGAATACCGTCCGCTGCACAAAAACCAGCGTCTCAGCGGCGAAGGATCAGCGTGGGAATGACAGAACAGGGGCTGGGAGGATCTGCTCGGCTCCCTCTGGGGCCCTGCACATTTTCCTCATCAGCGACAAGCGCAGGGAGGAGAGAAGAGAGAAAGTCCTTTATCTACAAAAATGGGCACAACCGCCATCCATTACGCACAATATGATTAATGGTCACATTTTATCTCTTAGCAGCCGCTGAGGAACTCTTGGACTTTGTCACTGCTGTGCATTGGTCTTGTGACGAGTTCTGAGCAAATGAGACCACACATTCTCTGAGCTGCTCTCAGTGAAAAAGGAGGAAGTGATTGACCGGTGCAAAACAAATCAATCGCCTGCAGCCAGATAAAGCTTGAAATTGCACTAGTCCAGGCCTAGTGGATATTTACATTCAATATTTCAGTCCAAGAAAGATCAAACTGTAGAAAAAAGTGAATTCTTACATAGTAGGGCTAAATGAAAGCGTGTTTCAGAAACATCAGCTTCTAGAAGGCTCTAAGTTACTAGTCCTGTCTCCACTCCCCACAGAGCCAGTGTCACAGCTACAGCCCCCTACTGCCCCCTGCTGTCAGTTCACACTCGGTACAGACATTTTTTTGCTTCGTGTTCTTTATGGTTCTGAATGTGCACTCAACAGGACAGTCCAGAGGAGCAAGAGTCAGTCCGAGACCAGCTCAGGTCTCGCTGCTGTTCCGGACCAGTGGGAGCCCTGGCATTTGTTGTTGGGACAGCTGTCTTAGCGCAGCTTGAGTTTGAAGGCAGAGATCTCCATGGGGTCCAGGCTAATGCTGGAGTCGTTAGCCAGAGCAGAGCCCGAGTGCATCAGAGTCAGAGACATGGGCTGCAGCAGCTGGACATCCAGGTTCTTGAAGAGTCCAGAGATGTTAAGCTGCAAAAAAACAATATCAAGTCAAAATGTAAAATCTAAGAGGTCATGCTTATGTTTTTCCCCCTATGGAAGTATTGTAAAAGCAGAAATTTGTGACAAAAATCGACTGCTCTCGTCTCCTGGAAAGCCACGAACAGTACGTTGTTTTGAGCAAAAAATAAATCTATAAACAATTTTCCCATTCACAAAAGCACATAATCAGTGCCCTTCACATTTCTATTTTGTTCAAACTTTTTTCCTTGGAGACCATTTCATTTCAAGTTTGACGAGGTGCTTTGTGTGTTGCTCGCACCTGTCCTTGTGTGGTGCTGCAGTTGAAGGCCATGTTCTGAGCCTCCAGTGCGCAGTCCAGGCCCAGGCGGTGAATGATGAAGGCCATGTACGGTGAAGGGGTCTGAGGGTCCTGCTGCTCACACACAAACAGACCAATCAGGGCCCTGGTCCAACAAACTACATTCTGATAATAAAGGGTTTCTCCATACTTGGTTTTGGATGCTGCGCAGGTTCACCAGGTGCATGTCGCAGGGGAGCGCAGACTTGAGAGGGGCAAACGTTTGCAAAGGAGGTATTCCTCTGCGTTTGGGAAGGACGGGCAGCGCCAAAACATCATGATTTAAAATGGCGCTTGTCATGTGACTTAGAATAGAAGGGAAGCTAGTGACCCCGGTGTCCATCATCTGCAAAAGACATTTAGTTGGAGTGAAGAGACAAACAGATCAACAAACTCTTTCTAATCTATCCACTCTATTTTTACTACAATAAAAATCTGGAACTAACTTATATCAAAACGGACTAGGATTCATTCTAATGAGCATCCTGGCTGTTACTACGGCAACAGTACCTCTTGCACTTCGTCACTCAAAATTTGAGAAAAACTACGAAACAATGAGTATTTGAAGAAAAAGCCATCGCGCTGAAAAAGTAATGATGTGGAAAGAGAGGAAATGAAAAAGATTATTAGACAGAAAGATAGATGGTGATTTAAACGAGAACAGAAAAGTGAGCCACAGAAATGTGGGCCACCTAAAGTGAAGGACAAACCCTTTTCTGATATTTAAAATGACGGAATAGACAGCATGTATATTTAATGTGCTCTTCTACCATCACTCACCTTGTTGTCCATGCCTCTGCGCTCCAGCAGCAGGCGGAAGCGGTTCACGGTCTTCTTGTTGTCCTTCAAGCCCTGACCCAGCCCACGGTTATCATCTTGCATCAGCCGCCGATCTAAAATCACCTCGAGCTGGCCTGGGGCACAAAGCGGAGCAGCCACAGCTTTATTGCAAACATCAACAAAAAGGTCATTACACCAAATTTTGCAAAAAATGTCAATCCAGGCAGTATTCAAGCTGAGCCAATTTCTAGTAATCCTAAGTAGAAAATAAGAAAAAATAAATGAAAACAAGATGTATAAAGTCTATTAAAGAAAATGACCCATGTGCAAACCAGAAATCTACAGCAGTCTGTGTAATCCCTCATTTGTCCAGGTGATTTTAAAACATTGTGCAGAAACTTTTTCCACAAAGAACTCATATGTTGTCAAATGTACACACAATACACATACCAAATGTACACACAATACACATACCAAATGTACACACAATACACATACCGCTTTCCAGGCTGCTGACTCCCAGAGACTGAGCCGTATGCAAAGTAAGGCGGTACTGGCTGTCTTGGATGTAGGCTTGGCTTGGCATGGGGTAGAAGTTGGCTTGAAGAGGAAGCTTTAAGTAGTGACGACGAGGCTGGATCTACACCAAAAAAGATATATAAATTTCAAACAATTCCTGAAAATACAGCTATGAAACAAACCTTATTGGTGCACACTGACCTGGAAGCCATTGAGATCGGTGTAGAAGATGTCGCTGCTCTGGACGTCGGTTACCAGCCGCATCGCCAGCTCCTTATTGGTCTGATCTCTGATGTCGACTGTGGTGGACACGTCTAGAGATAAACCTTCCACGCCTAAAATAGAGCAAGTGTTTCATATCAGTCCTTTTAATCAGACCATCTGCGGCATTACGCACACACCACCGTTTTCCATTAGTGCATTTCCTACCAGGCACATTGTGGATCCGTATGGTCTGCTGGAAGTGCTGATAGTGGGCCACGACCTCAGAGAACAGAGGCCCCTCCACCACACGAACCACAGGGGTTTCTTTCTGACTGTACGGCTGAAAAGAGAGGAGAGGAAAGAAAATCAATAGTGGCCAAAGACAAGTTGACACAGACGAAATCGAACCAAGTGGAAACAAAATGCAGGTTTAAAACATAGAATCACAGAATAAGACTACGCACAGGGTATTCATTGTGTCAAATTGTTTTAGTAGTTCTTTGCTGTCTTGAACAAAATCAAAAGGAAGGATAAAAACATGAAAATACAATTAAAATGACATCCATTCACTGATATTTTTGTGAACTAAAAAACGTATATTTCACTTTTCAATCCCAGAGCCCCAAAATCACTCTAGGGGTGGGCAATTTAGATAATATCATGAACGTTGGATATTTCTGTTCATAATATAATTTGAATATAGTTATTGGGATGCTTAGAACAAATTTAAAAATGTCAATACCCACCACTAAATCAGACCATAAATAAACTCGATGTCCAAAAAACACATCTTGCGTGGCGCTTTACATTAAGCGATGCAGTATCAGTCGTCATAGTTAATGGGTTAGATGATTCATTAAAATGTAAAATTTTCTGTGTGACTAAACTAGATATAACGAGCTAAATTAGCATGATAGTTTCGTAGACTAAACCTATATCAAAAAATGATTAGAATTCAGAATAAAACTTAATAAAAATGTATGGTTAATTAACACTGATAGACTAAGAAATGTCTTGTATCTATAATTGATTCAAAGTATTTAAATAATAAGAGTAAAAACAAATTAAATCACCTTTGCTTTTCCATCTGGTAAAAACAGGTATGCTCCACTTTTGTCTTTAGAAGGGCGGGTGCCGTAGACCATAAACTGCATCTGAACTTTCACTTCTTGAAGATCCTCTCTTCGCCTGATACTCTAAGAAAGTGATCAGAAATCAAATCAATTAAACAGAAAAAAATAAAGAGTACAGTTCAGTATAAGACCCTGAAATTTTCATCAAGTTCATGGGGACTTTTCCCAAAAACATTAAGGGGATTTCTCCCTCAAATTTCTCCCCCAAAAAGACAGCCAATAAAGACAATAATAAGACAAATCTCCAAACTCAAGCAGTGGGGGGGGGAAGTCAGATCAGACACAAACCTCCAAGAGTCCAGTGGTTCCTGAGAATCCCAGGACGAGAGACTGGCTGCTGATGTAGAAGGTTTGTCCGTCGGCCTGTAGAGAGCGGACGGGGAGAGGGTCTGCAGCGCGGGCCGTCACCCCACGGCCCGGCAGCCTGAGCAGGGTTTCCGAGCGCAGCGTCAGGGGAGAGTCAGCAGAGTCATACAAGTGAAACACGGCAAGACCCAGCGGAGGAAGGCGAGCCATGAATGTCGCCTGAAAAGAGTAGTAACAGGAATAATCAAATTGATGGCAATGGTAAGTGGCAAGTAGTGATCTTTTTCAGTTCTAAACCACGAGAGGCCAAAGCAAAGTCTTTTTCAATGTTTATAGGGCAATAATGTTACAACTAATGCATTCAATGTGTCCTTTAAAATTGTTCAAGGTCCAATTACTGTGATGGAAATGTTCAGACCGTTTTAGTGCTTCTTTCCCATTGGCCCGTAGACATTATTGCACCGTGTGGGAGGACAAACTGTCTTAACTGCAATGCAGCCTGTGCAGATAAGCAAAACAAACAGTGGCTTTGTGCCTCTAGCCTCACCTCAAATACCTCAGCGCTCATTTGACTTGCAGAACTCCACTGAGCGCTCAGCTGCACAGGGAGCGTCTGGCCGTCTTCTGTGAGCACTCGCACCCTCACCGTGTTCACCAGCACAGTCACAGCACACAGGCGCTCCTGCTCCACCGGGTTGAACAGAACCACGTACCTGATAGCAAGACAAAAGCTCTAGGATGGAGCAGACAATGGGGAGGGGAGATAAATCAAGACCAAGGGGTACAAACAATACCTCGGTCCTGCTGGGTCCAGTTCGATTAGAGTGCGCTGAGGCAGAGAGTCCTGTGTAGCTCGCCTATCGTCCTGCACAAGATAATAGAAAACAAAGAGAAGTGTCAAAGTAGCAAAGCTATTCTTACTTTGTTCATTTCTATTCTCATTTCTAGGTCCCTGCGATCTGTGCTTCCTTTTACCGTCTCCAAGAAGGGCTCGGTCTGGTAGAAGCGATAAAAATCTTTGTTCTTCATCACCAGGAAATGAGCAGCATTGATGATTACCCTCTTCAGGCCAACGAGTGCACGCAGTAATCTGCAACCGAAAAGCAAGAATCGATTGTTCCCTGCAGCAGTGACACTGACACTGGGCTCATTTGGTACTTCAAGCATTGAATGGAAAACTATTGAGCAAGGAAACAGAAAAGAGGCATAGTTCTTTGAGTGGATGCTTGCGTAGCGGTGCACCTACCGTGTGCCATAGTCAATGACAACATTTTCCTTTGCAGTCCCAGTGATGGCATCGTGGTGCTGGAAGAGGCTAACGGAGCGTCTTGCATCAACCAAGAGGGCATAGTCTGACACAGGATAGCGTCCCTCCATACCAGCATGTCGCGCATTAGAAACTGCAAGGCTGTAAAGAATCTCTGCTCCCCTACAGGAAAGAGACATGTATTTAAATAAGGGAACCTTTATTTGTTGGGAAATTACCATATTGCAACACTATTCAAGCAGCAGCAGAAAAGGATCAATCAAAATAAAGATAAAGAACCATTAAAAAAAAAAAAAAAGACACTTTAGGGTAAAAATATAAGGCTACAACACATAATGGCATAATATAGTTGGTCTAAACAAGTTTTTTTGTTTATGTTTCTTAATTGACAAAAAAAGTGATCTATATACATTATTACAGTTTAGAATTGACTCCAAATGGTTTTACTGCAAATTATGAATTCACATGATCTAAAGCAAATTCAGAATGACAAAGTACTCTTCATGAGTCTTTATTTGATTGCAATTTATGAATAGAGAAATCGAGCTAAAGCGCAGGCTGATGTTAAAATTGTGGGGAAAATGTCTTTTATTTATGCAATAGCTCACTGACTTTGACCTACCTGAGGTGCGACTCTATGACACGGTCCAAACTTTTGTAAAAAGGTCTAGAAGTGAAATAACCGGTCCAATAGTGGTCTTCTCGGTCAGCATAGGCAAAGAAATCCCCACTGAGAATAGGGAAGTCTGTAGGTCTGGTTCCCTCAGGTACGCCGGAAGTTTTGTACACAGCGCTGAAGTACTCCGAGAGTGTCCCAAACTCGGCCTAAAGAGGGAAAAAGAAACAAGAAAAATCAGTTTTAACCGACGAGTCATCGAGCCACAGCGCCCTGCACACCAGAAACATTACCTGTACGTGCATCTCAGGGTGTGAATTCATGTAGTCAAAGAGTTTCTGGTAGTTAATGTACTGCTGGTCCCACTCCATGGCCTTGTCATAGCGAAAATCGTCTCCCAGAGGAACTAGAAGCACCTTGCTGCGATAGAGTTTAGATTTTTTCCTGTACTGGTCCAAGAGCAGCTGTGCCCTGTTTGAGAAAGAGGGCGAGAGTAAAAAATTGGACTGTCATGCTTTTGTTTATGCAGCACAAGTTTAGAAGAAGTGGCGATTGCGAAAAATGCAATAAGGAAATAGTCTTCTTAAATAACATGTTTGTGTCCTGAAGCAATGCAATATTCTACGACATTTCCTCTTTATTTATCATCACTCCATGTTTGTTGGCTTTGGCATGACTCAACGTTAGCTTATTTATTAAAGGCTAGATCAAATTGAGTAATCAACATCAGCTGTGCGAAAGAATTTCCCAATAAAATGCACAAACGACGCAATACTTAACGAAGCTTGTTAATTGTACGGATCTTGCTTTGTCGTCTGAATCTAGGGCAAGTTCTTTGGAGCTACTCACCTTTCTGCAACATTGGCCTCAACAATAGATTTGGGAGGCACTTTCCAGGGGCAGTTAATGCGGCCACCTGGCAATCTTTTGAAGTCGAACTGGCAGCAGATCTTTGGGTCTGGCCCGCATGTGTGTGGCACGTCGTAGCTGTAGAATGGCATCATGTGGCAGAACATGTCTGTGCTGGCTCCAGTGTCTGTCACAGAAGGAACGAAACGGGCCAATATCCATTACAGTTCCTCCCGAGTAAAATTATAAACTCCAAAAATACCTGTTAATTCCCAATAGATTAAGATATAAACCACACACAAACTGAACATTTTTTTTGGTAGCCTTACTTGGTTGCCAAGTGAAAATGTTAAGGGGGAAACAAAGATTCTGTAGACCAACTGAGTCTTTGTTTTAATGGTGGGAACAAATGAAAACATTCGTATTCTAGATGTTTACATTTTAAATCATCATAAATCTAAAAAACAAACTTTAAGTCTAAGAAATTTTGTTTTAAAACATTGCTAGTCATTTTTAAACATATGGAAATAACTGCCAACTTAAATACCACCACATGCAATATGGGAACTACTACATAGACCCTTTAATGACTCATAAAATCATGAAATGACACAATTATTCATATAATTCATCAAGTATGGACTATTGAGCATGGCCCGTCCTTCAAAAAGGTTACCCTGTTAGTGGCTATGACAATTAGCCTGAATCACTCTGAAATTGGCTGATAATAGATGGTAGTTTCACAAATGCATGCGTGAATCGGAGAGCCGAGCAGGCGGTGCGTCACTTACCCCACGCCTGCCTCCACATAAACTCCAGGCTCTGTGTGGAGGCAAAGTGCTTTTTGATGGAGTAGTGGACCCTCTGGATTAGCATGCTGGTCAGGTTGGCCTTTTTTAACAGGTAGGGCATGGTCGCGCTGTGTCCGAAAGGGTCTACTGCCCACCCGCTACGAGGAGTAATACCTGGAGTAGAGTAAGCAGAGGAATATATATTTTAATGACAAGTCTGGGTCAGTTTCTTATCGTGTCTTTGCCACAGTTGCCCAAATACACACGTCACTGTACCTAAATTTGTTTCAAGCCACTGATGACCTTCAATAAGCTGGTCAATCATTGAAAAATAGTGAGCGCTGGCTTCATCCGTCATCACCCAACCTCCAGTCACAATCTCTAGCTGTCCCCCGTGGACCAGTCTGTTGAAGAGAGGATTAAAACAGAATTGTGAAGATAATCCGGCTTTAAAGAAAGGCAGACCTACACCAGAAAACAAAGCTAATTTTAGAAAACCTACAAGGGTCAGTGACCGACTTTATACTGTAGATACTACGCTGCTTTTAATGTAATTTGAAGCATTAGCAACAAATCCAAAGTACTGTAAGCAGTACAACAGTGAATAACACAAAATCCTTTCAGTGTATGCCAGTATGTCAGTGTTTGCTGGGGGGGGAAATGTTATAAAACTGAGAGCTTTCTTCACAGATCATAGAACAGAGACATAAGGGTGTGTCTGTGATTTGGGAATATTACAGCAGGCTCTTCTTTCGAAAGTGGTAGAATTAGTTTCCCCCCCATTCCTTTTGTCATTACCAAGGCTAAATGTTACAGCTACACATGTAATGACACGTTTGACACTGGTCGACGATAGAAACACGAGCGCAGACTAAACAGGACCAGTAAATTGCCTGAGGCAGAGTTTAACGGTCGACTCACTTGCGCATGGCTTCCTGCTTCTGTGCGTCCGCAGTTTCCCACCACTTTGACAAAAAGGAAATTTCAGACCAGATAAACTTCCTTCTGGGGTCCTCGGCCAGCTTCACCACCAAGTTGTTTAATATGTGCTGGGTTTGGTCTGTGAAGTACTTGTCAAATGTTTTGATCCACCCTAAGAGAGAAAAGAAAACAAATTTGCACATTCGACTTTGTTCAAAATACAATTATGTTTTTAACAATGTGGCATAAAAAACTATAGTCCAAAACCACAATAATATCAATAATGCAGTAACAGCCATATTACATCTCGCAAATAATTTCCAAAATTGTACAGCGCCAGTGAGGGCCCTCACTGAAGCTCTACAGTTAAAATGTATTGGTCAAATGAGCCGGGCTCCTCTAAAGCTGCCAAATGAACAGAATTATTATGGAAAAATGCCTAATTGCAATTGATAATGGGATTCTCTTGACTTTTTCACATGTCGAGTAGCATTAACATTTAAGAGATTACCGGTAGTTTAAATATGAAGCGCTAAACTAATGCTTTTCAAGAACCCCAGGAATTTCAGAACATGTCATTGAAACTGCTGTATCTCATACTTTTATATTAAAAAAAATTGTGTAACAATATAAAACTACTCAAAAATGAACCATACACCTAGTGGTATGAACATCTATCACTTCAGTGTCAGCAATCAAGTATAGCTTGATGGTGCGAGCCAGATTTTGAGGACAGGGAAACTGTGTTGCCCAGAAAACAACAACTATGCAGAAAGGTGAGAAAGTCCAAAGTGTCCTCTGAACTCACCTGGGTCGTTGTGGGAGTGAGGAATGACGAACACTTGCAGTGGCTCGTTATCCCATTCATCAGGTTCATACGTTATGTCAAAGCCTTGTTTCCAAACGCCACCATCAGGATTGTCAAACTTTAACAGGGAGTACACATCCAGCATCTAAACAAAAACAGACCTTCACTTGGACACGATAACTTAACTACCAGGTCTCAAAAGAAAAAGCTCACGCGGCGAGCACACCTGCACATCCGGATGGCTCCGGCGAAGCCCTGCAAACTGGCAGTCCTGGGGCTTGATAGCTAAAAATGTGGGTCGGCCGTCAAAGGGCAGAACCCAAGATCCATTGGCGCTCCTGAAGGGCAGGTGGCCACTGGGGGACACGGCGCCTGTGTCTGTGAGCTCCATCACAGAATCTTTTATGTGACTTATGATTTGATGATTTTCCTCCAGCAGTTGTTCCAGCTGTTCGATCCTGTTCTGCAGCACCGAGATCTGACTCTGCAAGAAAATCACATCAGCGTTACCTGCTGAGACCCACTTCATAGAAATACAGACAAAACATTATATTCAGGCATAGGATATATATATCAACATTGTTTTACTGTAGACAATACCGGTTTTACCCGTTTTGAAAATATGCAAACTTTTTACATGGAGTAGAATATCACTTATTTACATTTCCGTGATGCAAATCAACAACAGCAGGAGAATAAACAAATGCAATAAAAAGACTTAACTAACACAATGTGCAGGAAGAACAAAAAAAAATAAAAAACTCGTAAAATAAGTGACTGTGATCATGGGTGATTGGAGTGCAGAACACATACCATAGAAATATCAGTTATTTATTGTATCGTTACAATATTATAATATTAATCAATTTCTATTTCTATTTCTATTTATAATAATAATAATAATAATAATAATAATAATAATAATAATAATAATAATAATAATAATAATAATAAAAAAATATATATATATATATATATATATATATATATATACACACACACATACTGTGATGATGACAGACGACAGACGATGTCATAAACGATGGTAAATTGACTTCCGTAAGCCATCATTTGCATTATGTTACGGTTACAAAAGGAGATGACACATGAACAAGGCTAATAAAGTGTTCATTGTATACTCTTGAGCAGCAGGAAAAAACTTCTGTGATTGATTGAAGCCATTTCACATTTATCTGATAATTAAACCTCAACTACTACGTTTAGACCCACATTCTGTTGGATTGACACAGTAATGTTGCCTGAATATTGTTACCGCTAACCTCTACAATGTACAAATACATTAAGTAAGAAATGAAAAAGCATTTGGGAGGTTAACAGGAGATGGTCACATTATGCCAGCAGTGATGACTCTTACCCTTGGAAAGTTTCCCCCGCTCTGTCTCCTTGCAGGGTCATGCTGGACTCGATCCAACATCAGATATAGTGAGAATACAGCCACACAGAAAATGGCCCCTCCGCACACCGTCACTTGCTTCCTCAGCTTCATTATGCAGTCCTCTCAGAGTTTCAGTTTGTTTGTTTTTTAATTCAGTGTCCCTCTTTTGAACAAAAAGACGCTCTGCGGCCCAATCTGGTCACAGTGTAGAAACAGAGATCACACACACCACAGTTCTACTGCAAAAGGCGGTCTCCAGGTTGTGCTCATCCTCCTGGACATCGCAGAGACAGAGCTGCAGCACCGATAACAGTGAACCGTGCCACTAAATCAGCAATGGGTGGCAAGCTTTGGCAAGACCACAGCCATTGGTGGACACCCTCAAAGTGGCCCTTGTGCTCAACCATGCAAACTGAGAAAGAAAAAAAGAAAAAAAAAAAAAAAAAAAAAGGGGGAAAAATCCAGGAAAAGAAAAACACACAAGCACCACACTGAGGGGGATTTAAACAGCAAGCCTAGTGTCCTGCCATCAAGATGTTGGTCCCTGTAGTTCTGACTTTGTGTCCTCTGTGCGCTCTTTTTGTAGCGTCACAGCTCTAAAAAGGTATCACAGGGACATTCTAAAGTCTAAAGAATAGGTGGCGGTAATAGAACACTTGGACACCGACCGCCATGAAACACCAAATCTACTCATGAACTAAAACATTTCAGTGCCTAAGCAGCGTCACGGCCAGTCCACCCGTCTTGGTCCCCTGTTGCAGTCTTCTCGCTGTGAAAAGAGATTCGGGTTAGTGTAAATAAAAATGTTAAAAAATCAAAACGAAAGCAGCTTTATTGTAGACTTTCACAATAAAGCTGTCTGCGTTACACAATCTAGCATTGACACACAAGTATGGCAGGATGTCTTAAAGCAGTTCACGGGGCTTTCAGTCAAGAGGGAACAGGAGTTGTCTCACAAATCCCAGCGTAAACTAATCCGCTCAGCTTCAGCACAAAAAGACTGACAGCTACTTACACAAACATACACATTAATGTAAAAACAACATGTGCATCTCACCTTACATATGAAAAACTTGCCAATATGCTATTTATTTATGTGATTATGCCAATTTTATTTATCTAGTCCTAGCAATTACACAAACTGGATTTTGTGTTAATAAATAACTCAGCAGAAATGTCAGTGCTTGGCCAAGTGACAGTAAAACTACCACAACTAGCTTAACACCAGAAGCACATTCATAGCATAAAGATAGAATATGTTAACATAACACCGATCACCTCTGACACAGTGACAGCCTTTTTAACCCAAATTAATTTCGGCCTCAGGTAACATAATGTAACAGCTGTGGCTATAAAAGCGAACTACCAAATACCAGCATTATTCAGTTGTTTGTGCAATGAAATCCAAAGCACACACACACAAAAGCATGTCTCCAGAAGATTAGCATGTGGCTGAAGGGCTCGTGGAGATATATATATATATATATATATATATATATATATATATATATGATATATAGATGTATAGATATATATGCATTAAAACATTGTAGGTGGATAGATCGAGAACAATACAACAGCAATATTAACTTAAACGTCGAACGGTGACGTTAACTATCTTTAAGACGATTTGCACTTCCTGGCTGAAGCGTTCAAATGCCTTGTGGTCTTGCTAAATTGCTAAACCTCTGTAAACATTTGAGGACGATAACGTGTGTAAATCACTCACCGAGTGAGCCATAAAACCGTGTCCAGCAGCTCAGGGTGAGGTGTGTGTTCCGATTTGAGGGCGGCAGATTATGGACTGTCAGTGAGTTAGCACCGGGCTAGCATCCGGCTAACACGGCCACGGAGGGGCTGCAGCAAAGGCTCACGGGAAGTGGGAGCAAATCTGCGCATCCGTTTATGATTGGCCAAGACGTGCAGAGTTTTTAAACCGAATTTAAAAACCTTTAAACAAGTGACGTATTTGTGGAATCACGTTTACGTTTAGAGGGATCAAAGTCAAATGTTTGTAGTTTTTATTTTTTATTGTAATGTAAGAAAGAAAAAAATAAAAATATTAACAATAAGGCATTTAATGTGTAAACAAAAAAATGAATGCCAGAATTACACAATGACACAATTTTATCTGAAAAGTTGTTTGAGCCAGGTATAAATGTATTGCAAATGTATTGTATTGCTTGTTGCAGACGTATTCATTAATCTGTTTTACAGTTGTTAAATGTCTGCTGAGGTGGCTCCTGGGCAGTGTCTCTTATAATATCCTGTTACATAAACAAGCAATATAAAAGGCTATTGTAAATGTCTTTAAACCATGCTCTAATATGACCTGTGTCTGAGTCGGTTTTCAATCCCCCATGATTTTTGATATTGTATGATATTCTCTGATAAATCCCAGTTTCTTCAATGACATTACATTCCATAAAATGTTTGCTTCCACTGGCTTGAATTCCTAAATTTAGCATAATTAATAATGCTTGTTTTTGTTTATTTCAAGGAACTTTCGAGTAAAATAAAGGTGATTAAAAAAAAATTATACAAAAAATGTTGAGGGGATTTATTTGAGATCATATTAAATAAGAAATTGGCATACAATTCCCTAGCTTTTGTTTTTGTTTGTGGTAAGTAAACATGTCATCACTGAAGGTGTATAAGCCTAAAATACATAGATACATCAGCCTTATTTAGATTAAAAGACAATATTTCTAAATATACATACGCTACTTTTCTGTGCTTCAATTCCCATGACTCATTTAATGTTTTAGCCTTAAGAATATTTTTTTTTAGCCACGTCTCCTACCATGTTTTAAGAGCGTCCTTTACACAAGTAGATTATATCTATAACATGTCAGAATTACTTTGTAAAGTTCCAGTGAACACAAATGAATGATATTTTTTGAGAAACTTATCTAGCTGGGATTTTTCAAATTAGGTATTGCTGCACACAGAGCTCCAAAATGCACAGTTTTTCACTGCCATTTTAGACAACACAGTGTGTGTAGGGCTAGGTCTTCTCATTGTTTCCAGAATGTAATCAGACCTGACACACAGCAACCTAATATTCAAGCATTTTTTCTAAAAAACTATCAAAGTCAATGAGAGGTTGACCAGGTGTTCATGGGACTTTTTCCTGGGAAACTAGGACAATATGTTAAGGTGTAATTGAGTAGCCCCGTGGGAGTGTAACTGGATAATAAACCTTAAAAGACCTTAAAAGTGAGTCGGTAATCTTTACAATACCATTTCTATTTTCAAGTTTTTGTAAAAATTTACCTCTGTGTTTTTATTTTCATGGGTAATCTGAAAAACTCGTGATGCAGCCCTGTTAAAATGTGAGGGTTTTTTTTCAAGCCAGAGGAATTACCAAATAAAGCTGTAAACTGAGGTAGAAGCAGGCTGCGCGCTCTCTTCCTAATATGGGCATGCCGCGTGTCCTAAGGGGCGGGGTTTATATTTAAACGTCACCATTTTGCCGCTGAAACCCGGAAGTGTAACAAATAACGTAATGTGTTTTTAGCATGGAGCTCTTTCTTTAGTTTAGCTGAAGTCTATCGTGTTTTCGCGTGACATATAGATTGTTTTTGTTGCCACGTTTCTTGAAATATCTATAAAAATGAATGAAGAGGAAAAGGTAAGCTACTTGTTTGGGTTTTGACCAGCGTAGTAGTGTGTAATCTGTCTTTTATTTGGTAATATTTTCCCATGATAGGACCCTACAGGCTTGAAGGAGAAGGGGAATGCACATTTCAAATCAGGAAACGTAGACGCAGCGCTTTCTTGTTACACCAAAGCCTTAAAACTGAGTAAAAACGAAGCAGACTGTGCTGTTTTATATCGCAATCGATGTGCCTGCTATCTGAAACAAGAGGAGTACAGCAAAGCAGAGGCGGATGCGTCTAAAGGTGAGTTTTATATAGTTATAGACCCTATAGAAGGCTATGTTATAAAGAGTTCAGCTAAATGATAGCCCATCTTATATTTTAAGTGATTAACTGACATTAGATCTAAATGCAAATGCTTGTATGCATTAATAACTAAAGTAAAGTAAAAACATGTTTTAAATGTCCAGTCTCAATGTCAAAAAGTATAATAGTCATATATCAGTAGATACAATTCAAATCTATTGTGTGGTCAGCATTTTTGTTAATATTTGTCCATTAAAACCCTAAAAGTCATGAATTTGTCTCCTTCCAAATGCATCTATCAAGTAATCTATCTAATATAATCTCCTTTTACATAAACAAGCAATATAAAAGGCTATTGTAAATGTCTTTAAACCCATGCTCTGGTGTTACTTACATGTGTCTGAGTTGGTTTTGGGCCCCCTTGATTTTTGATATTGTATGATATTCTATGATGAATCACAATTGAATTGCATTACATTCCATAAAATGTTTGCCTCTAGGGGCTTCCATTCCTAAACTTAGAATATTTGTTTGCGAACTCAAAAGGTCTAATAAGAATGTAATGGACGACTGCAACAGGATCATTGCAACGTTTAAACCTGATGTACTGTTTCACTTTTCCAGCCCTGGATACTGATCCATCTGATGTAAAAGCAAGGTTTCGGAGGGCTCAGGCTTATCAGAAACTTGGTCGACTGGATCAAGCCTTTGTAGACACACAGCGATGTGCTCAGCTGGAGCCCAAAAACAAAGCCTTCCAGGATCTGCTCAGGCAGTTAGGCACACAAATTCAGCAAAAGGTAATACCAAACCAAATAGTTTATTAAAGATGCACTATGTAACTTTTTGAGTGGGGGTTCTGCCACCTTTTTGTCATCATAGAGCTGTTCTCTGTTGTTGGTTGTTTTGGCATTTATTCAAGTAATGTATAGGTGCTTTATTGCTTAAAATACCTAAGGAAACATATATTCTTTCTGTAAGTGTTGTTGCCTCTCAACGGATCTGTTACTTGTCTCCATAAAGTTCAATGCCATAAATTTGAGGGCAAAGCGATAACGTCGTCACAAGCTGGACACAAGCTCCATCCGAAAAGTTACACAGTGCATCTTTTAAGTTTGGAAGACAATTAAACCCCAATGCTTCGATTCTTTTCCCCCCAGTCCGCACAGCTAAACTCCACAGATGCCCGAGTGCAGCAAATGTTTACTCTCCTGATGGATGACGCTGCAAAAGAGACGGACCGGCAGAAGGTACCGTTTGTACAATAGTTTCACTGTTTTCTAACTCTCATACAATCGCCATGAAACATTCCCTCTTCTCAACACCAGGCGGCTCAGAACCTTGTGGTGCTGTCCAGAGAAGATGCTGGAGCTGAGCAGATCTTTCGCAATGACGGGGTGAAATTAATTGAAAAGCTTCTCAAGTCAAAACACGACGATATAGTTCTCTCTGCTTTGAGGACGCTCGTCGGACTGTGCACTGGCCACCAATCTAGGGTAAGCAGCTCAGAGCGTTTTGTTAATATCTACCAAGGATTGTGTATCGGGTTTTTTGCATACTTATACGTGTGTTGTGGCGTTTACAGACAATGGCTACAGTGAACGAGTTGGGAATGCATCAACTTTGTGCGGTAATGGGAACCGGAGCGTCCACCGTGTCTCTCGCTGCCTGCCATCTGCTGCAGGTTATGTTTGAGGCTCTGACTGAAGGCATGAAAAGAGATATCAGGGGGAAAGAAGAGGCCATACTTCCTGGTGGGTGGATTTCACAGAGTCTCAACCAGTTTTCTTCAGTTTTTTTATTTTTTTTTTCTTTTCATGTTGATTGAACATTTTATTCTGTACCTTTGCCACAGAACCCTCTAAAGAGCTCCGTTCAATGCTGCGCCATCTCTTGGATATGATGCCGGCAGCAAATGTGTCCGGGCCTGGCAGAGACAACGCCATCAACCTCTTGGTGAAGCAGGTTCCACGCAAGTCCTTCACAAACCCCGACAATTCACTCACATTATGGGTGATTGATCAAGGTGTGTCCAAAACTTTTTCTTGTCCCTGTAAACAATTGTCCTTCACTGGAAATTGCTCATTATTATCATCAGGGGTGTCCAAACTATGGCTCAGGGGCCACATGTCTTGTTGGCCCTCAAGTTTCCTGCTGAATTGGCCCAAATAACTGGTACTTGGCTGAATATTTTCTATTTCCCATTATAATCTAAATAACAAACATTTTGACATTATACAGACAAAAAAATTATGTCCCAAGCCCTATTAAAGGTGTGGTGGCTCATCAAAAGTACATCAAAAGCAACATTTTGTCAGTCTGTGGCACTTTGCTGATTTTATATTTCAGAATGTGGCCTCTTGGTGAAGAAAGTTTGGACACCCCAGATGTGTTACACTGAAAGAAAACATACTTTCTGATACTTAGTAATAAACTATAACATGGATCATTATTTTATATTTTGTAACATTGATCTAAAACAGCTTAGCAATAGAAATGGGATGCAGAATTGATAAGCCCCTCCTATTTTGAATTAAGGCATTTTGAATTAAGTTGGTAAAGGGAATTGGGTGGGGCACTTTACACCCAAAGGCAGGACAATACTGTATTACTCAGACTTACATGAATCAATTTAAAGGCAACTTTGAATAAACTAATGATGAGGGAGGTTAAAAGTTCAAAAGCTGATTTTGCATAATATGTTTCCTCTTAACCGTAATCTGAATTGTTTGGGTACCTCATCGTGTATTGTGGTTTTACAGGGCTGAAAAAGATTTTGGAAGTGGCTGGAACTGTTGCAGAGCTTTCAAGGGGGCCGCCCCTGACCGATAACTCCCATATGAGCTGTTCTGTCCTCCTTTCCAAACTGTACGATGACCTGAGAAGTGACAAAGAAAGGGAGAACTTTAACAAACTATGTGAAGAATATGTCCAGTGAGTAAAATTTAAAGGTATTTGTTACAAAATTCACAATTTCCCTATTAACCGCTGCTTTCTAACAGGCAACACTTTAAACTGTCGGTGTTGGACGCTAAGCTCCGCGCCATCCAGACGGTCTCGGTCCTACTTCAAGGACCAAGTGAGGTCGGCAACAGAACTCTGGAAATGTCCGGAATGATGGATGCCGTGATAGCTCTGTGTGCGTCCGAAGATGTAATTCACCAGCAGGTAGCAGTGGAGGCTCTCATCCACGCTGCCGGTAAAGCCAAGAGGGCGTCATTTATCACAGCCAACGGAGTGGCGCTGCTAAAAGACCTCTACAAGAAGAGCGAGAATGACAGGATACGTGTGCGCGCCCTGGTGGTGAGTGTTCCAGTGATGCCAGCTTTCAAACTTTCAAGTAAAACTATGAACTCTCTTTTTTTAATCCATCAAATTGTCAAATGTTCTCATGAAGGGTTTGTGCAAGCTTGGATCAGCTGGAGGGACAGATTTCAGCATGAAGCAGTTTGCGGAGGGATCCACGCTGAAGCTCGCAAAGCAGTGCAGAAAGTAAATATGATCAAAAGGATTTATTTTCCCTCCAGTTTGGTGTCTACTGAAAACTCATTAAAACAAATAACAATTCTTTGCAGGTGGCTGTGCAATGAATCCTTGCCCCCAACATCCCGACGCTGGTCGGTCGAAGGGCTTGCGTATCTCACGTTTGATGCAGATGTGAAGGAAGATTTGGTTGCAGACAAGAGTGCTCTGCAGGCCATGTTCGAACTAGCAAAGGTAAGAAACGATTTCAGGTGAAGGGGTTGATCAGTATAAAGGTATCAATTCAAGACCTGTAAGTTTTGTAGATTTTTATTCCATACTGCTGATACTGATACCAACAGTTGCTCTAAAAGTGTGTTGTTTTTAATCAGTTTGCCAAAGATTATTGTGCGTCTATGTCAGCATGCTAATTCATTCTATTCACCTGCATGTGGAAACATTGTGTCAGTACAATTCCGCACAGACAAATTACAATCCCATCTAATTAAAACTTGGAGGTGCAATTGCTGTTTTTGAGATATGCAAATAAGAATATCTAGTACATTGTCTAAGATTAAAACTATTTAAAAATGACCACAGAAAGAGAAAAAACATCCAGTATTGTCTCCAAAACCAGGGTATAAAGTGACATTTATGCTCTTTTGTGGTTCATCTTAAGGTCAATTATCATTTTGTGTTAAACTTGAACCTCAACAAAGCCACTCAAGGACACTTTTTAGCTTGTTCCTGCAATATCGCTCACCTATAAGCTACATACTGTAAACCAGCATGTGTTTTCTTTGCAGTCTGAGGATAAGACCGTCCTGTTTGCGGTGGGTTCTACTTTGGTAAACTGCACCAACAGCTATGATGTGGAGAAACCAGACCCTCAAATGGTGGAGCTGGCCAAGTATGCAAAGCAGCACGTTCCTGAAGAACATCCTAAAGTAAGAAATAATGATAACAATTTTCATCATCACTAAAAGAAACTTAAAAGTTTTTGTAATTTTACATTGGGTTGTCCTCACCAGGATGCTCCTTCCTTTGTGGAGAAGAGGCTGGTGAAGCTGCTTGATGCTGGTGTAATCTCTGCATTAGTGTGTATGGTCAAAAATGAGAGTCCAGCTCTTACTGAGGCTTGTAGAGAATCCATTGCCAGGTATACATTATTACTTATATTTTCAGTATAAATATATGTATATCTGCTAATTAACCACATCTGCCACCACAGGGTGTTTTTGGCTTTGGTAGAACGTCAGGAGGACAGAGGAACCGTGGTTGCACAGGGAGGAGGAAAGGTAGACGGTTTGCTTTCACTTGCTCTCTCTGCACTATCAATTGTTGTTGTACTTTTTCCTTTCTCTATTTTTACAGGCTCTAATCCCTCTCGCCACTGACAACACAGACATGGGCAAAATAAAAGCGGCTCAAGCCTTGGCAAAAATTACTATTACGTCCAATCCAGAAATTGCTTTCCCAGGAGAAAGGGTAGGAACAATAAATATTTAACCGATTCTCAAAAATGATCTGTGACCAGTTGCCATCTCTTGTGTGCAGACATATAATGGTTACAACTTATTTTTCTTAAATGTTCCTGATTTGTGTTTGCAGGTTTATGAAGTGGTGCGTCCGCTTGTCAGTCTTTTGTGTCTGGAATGCACCATGCTTCAAAACTTTGAGGCACTCATGGGGCTAACCAACCTGGCTGGCATCAGTGAAAGACTCAGGTTGGCCACAAGGGGGAGATGTTTACCCTCTTATCTCTTTACTAAGTAGCAGGCGTAGTGCATCTTTATATGAAAATGTACCAGTTCTAATGTTTTTTTAAAATGCTTTCAATACTTTTTTAGTACGTAACAAAGTATTTTTTATTAATATATTATTGTTGATATGAACATTATCAGTTATAAATAATAAAATGTTCTTTATTAGGCAAAAAATTATCAAAGAGAAGGCCATGCCAAAAATTGAAGGCTACATGTTTGAGGAGCATGACCTTGTCAGAGCCGCTGCCACTGAATGTATGTGTAATCTTGTACTGAGTGAAGAGGTGAGAAACACGTTTCTACCTAACGTGTACCTAACTTTATATGTAACATATGTACAAAGTGTAGCAATTGTATTTGTTTTTAGGTACAGAAACTATACCTGGCCACAGGAAATGATCGTCTTAAGCTGCTGGTGCTCTACAGTGGTGAGGAGGATGAGAGACTTCGTAGAGCAGCTTCAGGAACACTGGCCATGTTGACAGCTGAGCAGCCAGAGCTGTGTGCACGCATCCCCGAAACTGTAAGTACTGATCGCTTCCCTTGAAAGTTATTTAAGTTGAAATCTGAACTGGGTGAGCATTGCCTTTTGCAGTGACAAGAATAAATCAAAGCTTGCCTGTTAAATCAGCCTAAACGAGTCCAGTGCTTCTCAATTGATGTGTCAGTCCCTTATGTCTCTCTTGAGTTATTACCACAATGTGAATATAATGTATTGTTTCTACTGTGAGAGGTCATTTGTTTTAGTGCACAAATGATTGCGTCTCTACAGATTTGAAAAGCTCTCTTTATGTTTTATATTTACTTATATTTACTATTTACTTACTGTTGATAAGTAATTTGTACAGTAAATATACTCACACAGTGCCTCTTGTCTTTTCTTTCCAGACGACACACTGGCTGGAGATCATCCAGGCTCTGCTCCTCTGTGATATTGTAGATCTGCGACATCGAGGTGTGGTTGTTGTTCAGAACATGATGCTTGCAGACAAGAGTTTGACTGAAAAATTGATAGAAAGTGAGGTTTTAGAAATTCTGACAGTTTTATCCAAGGGAGAAGAAGGTGTAAACAGCCAAGTCTCTAAGGTCGCCCAAAACTGTCTGGACCAAGCTGTTGAATATGGTATAATCAAGAATCGAGAGAAAGAATAGATATATTTTAGCACAACAAATGGAGACCAAATGCGTTTAAGTATTATCCTTGACCAATAAACATTTCACCAATCCACTAACATTGTTTTATGTAGTTGTATATCACGTTTAAAAACAAGATCCACAATGGAGATTTTATGACCACAACAAATGCACAATGTATCATGGCTTGTCATTATGCACTACAGTTATTCCTCTTTGTGTGTATTGTTTTTTTTATACTTACTGCCTTGTTTTACATGGTCATCATTCCTTTTATTTGTCACATCAAATTTATTAAAACTATATCAAGTGTTATGAAGCCTACTTTCTGACTTTTTATCACTGTGTTGTCCATTTACTTTCACAAAATTCTCAAAGCGCCACTGATGTATTGTAAAAAGTATTGAGTGAATACTAAATTCGAAGACTGTTAAAATATATGTAAAGGTAGCAAACTGCGAGTTGTATACTAAAACATATGAAGGTTATTTTGTGTTTTTATAACGAATTTTTATTTTTTTTACATCGAATCTAGTAAAAAGATATTCATTCATATAAATAAATATGAATACAAATAAAATTCGATGTAAAAAAATAAAAAACTATTATTATTATTTTTAATCAATAAAATTCGATGTAAAAATAAATAAATAAACACACACAAAAATAAACACCTAAAAATAAAAACACAAAATAATTGTGAAAAAGTTGAATATCGCCCAATCTGGCAACCGCGGTCGTCCTTTTTGTATCACGTGACAGGGCAAAACAACATAAGGAAGACGAGATGACGCGCTGCCTGTGAATGTTTGTTACTCCTGCATTATTATCCACTATTATCCACCAGGTCCATTACAGTTTCTTCAATGCGTTGGTTCGGGTTCGGCTTCAATGGATTTGGACAGATCTTTGCCACCGAGGACAAAACCGACACTGCACAAGAGGGGAAAGTCTTCTGCCCCACGTTAGTTCAAAGTGTAAACAAATGCACTTGTGGACGTGACGCATCCGCCGAATTACAACAAATCCGAGCAAGTTGGAGTGGAAGACTTTCTTTCCCACTGAAGGGTAAAAGCTCCTTGATGGTCACAAAGTCATAATCGTTACAGAATTTGCACATTTGCCATGGCATTTGACCATTTAAAACACTAGTTCCAAACCTTTATTGTCTTGAGCATCTCCTGATCTGTTAAATCAATGATGTATATGTTAAATATGCCTTTAATTTGTTGTTTTAATGATATTCTGACGTACATAATCTTCCTTTTATAAACACTCTTAAGGATTCAAAATTTGCTGCAAAGAACATTTCATATTCAAATACTATTCAATTTGACTTCTTTTCCAAATCTGATCCACACTGACCTATAACATTCCTGTATTTCCTTGCTGTTTTCCAGGTGACAGTGGTGTGTTCCTGGACGGTTTCAGGGGCCTCGGAGCCAACAAGTGCTGTGGTTTTGTAGAGCAGAGCCTTGGATGCAAAGACGCTTTCAGCAGTGAATCGCAACTGATCCTCGCTTTTCAGGACAGAAATGAGGTGTGGGACTTTGAGAAGAGCGAGAATGGCCCAGTGTGGAGCATGGATGTAAGGCCTTCGTCTCACACGTCTGGTAAAGTCTTCACAGTCATATGGCAGAACATTAAACGCACCGGTCCAAAATGAAGTTGAACAATCGTGCTGCACAACAGTGTCAGTGTGTATTGGCATCAGGCAATATGGATGCAAATGGGTACATTGCTCCCTCATTTTAAAAAAAAGTATCCACTGAAAATGCACACTTTTGACATTAAAACATTGTTACATAACGTTTTGTTGGATTTTTCCATGAATCCCTAAACAGAAATATTCCATACAATATAAAATCAATTGTAACCAGAGGTGGGCTTTACTTGAGTAACTTTTTCAAAAATTTGTACTTCGTTTTGACGCTTTTACGTTTTTTACACTTTTACTCCTGCTATATTATTTTTAACAATTGATTAAACGGTTTTCTAATTTGAGTGAAAGTGTTGGTTCCTCTTCCCCCTGTGGGTAAATCTACAAGTGACAATGAAAAAAAATGAAATGATTTGAACATTTATGTTTCTTGCACCACAACCAGATATTGTTTTGTTTTTCTCATTTCTGTGTCTGTCTATGTTTTATCTTTCCAATTATATAAACTTCAATCCAGACATTACACTTCAAGTAGTTTCTTGGACCACCACTTTGTACTTTTACTACTCTTCCCACTTATAACAACAACAACAAAGTATAAACTGTTGCTGTTTGTTTGAGGCAATTTCCTCATACTTATCCATTGTTATTTTTTTATATTTCTTTCTAAATTACACTCAAATTTGCTTTGACTTCTTCCTTACAATTATTTCACAGAATCACACCACAAATTAAAATCACAGGTTTAAGATTAAGTTATAAATTAAACAATTGGGGGCCACCCAACAAAGACACAGTAAGGGCTTCTTATGATTTTGTTTACAAATTTTGATCATGTTAATGTCAGATTGAAAAGAAATGTCAAAATGTCTCAGTTTCAAAAACAATGTCAGGACGACCACCATTGAAAACTTAATTTCTACGATGTTAAATGATATTATTCATTTTTCAGACCCCCCCACGAAGCTCCCTTTAGCTCCTGAAGGCTACATCGCCTCAAAGCCGCCCTTCTTTCGCCCTTTATCCCCACATCTTCAAGCCAAGAGCATCGCCCTGGGACCAGAGCATGTGATTCTTCTGAGTGCCACTGGAGCTGTCTACACTTGGGGACAGGGCAGGTAAACACCATCTTTGTGTTGGTTATTGTAGCAGCAGAATGATGTGTGATGGTGACTGTGTGCTTGACAGTCATGGTCAGTTGGGCCATGGCAGCCTCACTTCTGAGGACGAGCCCAGGGCAGTGGAGGCTCTCTGGGGAGTACCTATGAAAGCTGTAGCTGCTGGAAGCTGGCACTCTTGTTGTATTAGCGGTAAGTACTTGAGATGCATCGATTTGTATTTATTATTGTATGTAAAATATTCATCAGTCTATCTTGTATTTAGCCACTGCCGATCTCTATGTTTGGGGCTGGAACGAGATTGGCCAACTTGGACTTCCTTCACGGGGTGTAAAAAAACTCCAGCAGCAGAAAAGCCATGACAAAGGTAGACAATTTAACACAAGGCATATAAATATACAATATTTTATTATATACCAAGCTCTCAAATCATCATTATTAAGTATATTAGTTGCAGTTACTTGCCATAAGAGTTCCCTGTGGGCGGGTGGCTTATGTAATTTCCATTTTTGTTTCTTGTACATTCTCTCATAATAAATATTTGTTTAATCCTAAATGATTCTTGGTGAATTTAACTGCATAATTATAATAAAGGATTTAGACTTCTTCAAACCTTATAGAATCTTATTTTCTGCAACATAATATTTGTTGAGTTCATATAATTAAGTTAAAATAATATTTTTTTGAAAGAAATGTAGTATCCTATTAAAGAATGATTTCACAAAAATGTATTTAGCCATAACACACTTTATAATACACAGCCTCACAATCCCAAACTGTGGACGTAAGGCCGGAGGATGAACCATCACAAGCTGAAGACGACACAGAGGTGTTCATATCTATCCAGGCGTTCCCTGCTCTCCTTGACCTAAACCCACAATCTGATATAAAGGCTGTGAGTTGTGGCTCAAGACACACAGCTGCAGTAACAAGTGAGACCTCTTTGTGTCATTTAAGAAATATAAAATCATAATAGTATTAACGTAATACATAATAGTATGTGTAACAATTTGTCTCCTTTTAGCTGAAGGGAACCTTTATACTTGGGGTTGGGGTAAGTTGCTTCTACTGCAAGGAAACTTTGTAATGTTAATATTTACCACAAAAGTTTATGAATGTATTTTTTATAGGAGGATATGGACAACTTGGACACCAGAATTTAATAAGTTCAGATGAGCCTCAGTGTGTTGAGTTTTTTCAAAAGAACCAGCTGCATGTTACTGACGTAGTCTGTGGAGCGTGGAACACCTTTGCAGCTGTCGCCCGGAAGGAAGAAATAAAGAAACCCCCCTCATGATAATAGACGAGGACTTTGTACAGCGTACGAGGAAGTATTACTCTGTAACTCATGTTGGCCTTGTGTCTCATGAAAACACTTGATAGTAAATATTTTTAAAAGACATGATTTATTTTTCAGTAGAAATATTTGAAAATAAAAAAGATTTTAAAAGATCCACAGGGTTGTATATAATTTAAAACCGGTATATGAAATCATTAATATAATTGTCAAACATCATTAAGGCCATTCAAGTACAAGTCTTCACAGAACAATTTTGAAAGAACTGTGGGAAAAAAAACATGTTTTCTTATTATTAATTGGGTATTTACTAAATGTCTACCACTAAATCCCATGTTTGCTTTACCTGATAAAATCTGGTGATCTTGAAATGACGTGCTGAAACTCTGACAGGTTCACTGTTCCATCTTTGTCGATGTCTGACTCGTCAAGGATCTTAAATAATAATAATGAACATCCTCGTAAGAAGAAGAATAAAACATTAAAACTGTAGCCTATGTTTGTCTAAAGACTTACATTGCTGATGAGCTGTCTCATTTCTTCACTTGTTAGTCTTGTGTCTTCTGTATCTCCGGTCAGGCAGTTCACCAGCGTCTGTAGGTCATCGGAGTCTAGGGTCCCATCATCATCAAAGTCTGAAAAAACAGTTTCAATAAGTTCCATGTATCATAAAGTGCTTTTGCAGATTACAGTTCAATTATCCACTTACCAAATATACGAAAGGCATAGTGGGATTTGATTTCCATTGTTGCCGAATCGCTGAAGGCACTCAAAAGATCCAAAAAATCTTCAAACGTAAGGCTTCCATCTTTGTGCTGCGATGTGGAAAAGACATGGCAGATCCGTTTCCTGAAAGGGTTGGACTGTGACGAGAACAACAGCAAAGGTCAAATACTGGTATCGGTGTGAAAAATCCCAAACATATCTTTAAATTGTGTGGATTGAAACATTACCTTGAGTTCTGGGAGGGTGAGAATCCGCTCCATTGGGACCCTGATATTTGGGATGTCTTTTTCATCTTTGGTAAGAAGCTCTGAGAATCGTTTGTGAGCACTACACAAAACAGAAAAGAGTAAACCTGATGTAATAAATGTTTTGAAAATTAAAAATGACAGGTGTTTAAAGACGTACAGGAGGATTTCTTGCTTTGTCAGAAATGTCAGCTCCTGAAGAGGGAAGAAAACAATGCATTAAGCCACAATTAACAAACTAACTTTTGATCATCTGCATATTGTATACGAATTGGAAGTAAACTAACACGTTGCCATGTTTCTCTCAAAGGCAAATACTTACAACAACAACAAAATGGTAATACTTGGTTAATAGTTAATGTTATTACACCCAGGCTGGGTTGTCATAACTTGTTCAACTACGCAAGCGACTTCAGCGCACAAAACAAACGCGTTTACGGCACTTACTTGGTATTCTGACAACAGCTCCTTCCCGAGCTGGCTTGCAGTGGTGCCCATTGTGAAATGACTTTAAAAGGTAGTTTAGTTGTTGTTGTTTAGCGTCCTCAACTTCTAGGCAGGACAGCGTCGTCGAAGTGCATCACTTACTTCCGGTCGGTGTCAGATTTCTCCGCCCCGCCTTTCTGTGGTCACGTGGTGTTTGGTTTCTGTGGTTTTCTTAGAACTAGACTCAATATAAATGGGGCCATTTTGACAAATATATATTTAACTAAATAGTTAAATGTGTAATAATTATAGTTAAAAACTATTTTTGCCCACTTCCCCTGGTCCAAAGCTACAATGAAGTCTGAGAATGTTAGCAATACTACAAAATTGCAAAATCAATTTTAACCTTCTTACAAGGGTGTTGGATTATGCATTTTAGTCATTCTAGAACTGGGACTCCAGTGCTCAAAAAAGTATAAGCCCTTCCAAAATCCTGTACTTGCAAATATACACGCACACACACACGCACACGCACACACACACACACACACACACACACACAGTGTAACTACATTCTAAGACTAAATTTGAAATTGACATTGGTTTACAACAGGTCACATCAGCTGAGAAAGAACAGGCCAACGTGGTCAATAAACAACATTTAATAAAACACGCAAATCAGATTTGTTTACAAAATTATATTATAGGTGTTATTAATCCCATACTATGTAATCATATGCCTATAAAACTTTGCAAAGTTAACATAAGCTGTTGCTTTAACTTCATCGTCACAATTTTACTTCTGAAGAAGCTATGCTCCTGGATTTGTCTCCCAATCTGTGGGATCTGCAAAGAAGAGAAACCAGAAATCAGCAACATTTGGTATAGTGTCAAAGTCAGGTAACATGGGTAGGCCTATGCATTTCTAATAAATCTTATCTACCTGTTAACTTTACACCTTCCTTGGTCTCTGCCGGTACTCCGATCCCATACTCATTTTCTCCAGTGATTCTGAAGAAGTAAATTCCGCCCTCTTCCAGGTCTGACACTCTGAACGACAACTTGTGGCATTTGTCGGTGAGCCTGGTCCATCCCACTCTGCTGATGTCCCTTATGTCTACTATATAATTCGTAACCGGGGCCCCTCCTTCATTCTCTGGTATGTCCCATGTGACAGTAGCAGAAATCTTGGTCACATCCTTCACTGTTATCCGAGTTGGTGGACCGGGTGAATCCAAAACTCTCACACTCAAAGTTAATGAGGCACTTCCGGCCAGATTTTGGAATTTGACTTTGTACTTGCCCGAATCGTCTCGTGTGGCTTGTTCCACCGTTATCGAGGTGGTCGTGTGTGTGGTGTTAATCAATCCACGTATTCTTAGGTCCACGTCTGCTTTTTCCCAAGATACAGTGGGAGTAGGCTTACCAGAGTACGGTACAGTCAAAGTGAAGGTAGCACCATCTTTAACCAGCAGAGCTTTGCGCATTTCAGGGCCCACGTCAAACTTGGGTTCTTCCACTCTCTCTATTGCGACTTGAGGGTCTGATTCCGGACTGGGCTCACTAACGCCAATCTTGTTTGTGGACCTTACGACGAAGACATACTCTGCACCACTAGTGAGTCCGGTTACAGTAAATTCCGTTTTATCACTGCTGTAAACTCCAGTGACCCATTCTTCTTCAGACGTTTTCTTGAAATCAACTATATAGCCAGTGACTGCTGCACCTCCATCAAAGAGTGGTTTATTCCATGAGAGAGTTACAGAGGTCTTTGTGGAATCAACAACAATTGGCTTTGCAGGTGGGGAAGGTAGAAACATAGGGTCTTCTGCCATAGCTAATGGGCTTGGGGCACTCGGTTCACTTAGCCCAGCCGCGTTCTCCGCAAAGACTCTAAATTCATATTCAAAGCCTTCATGTAAGCAAGTAGCTTTGACTCGAAGATCATAAACAGGCTTTTTATTCACACGCACCCATCGCACACCTTGCTTGTCTCTCTTTTCAATGACATAACCACTTATACGACTTCCACCGTCCGTCTCAGGTCTCTTCCAGCACACGGTCATAGAATCGACACTTGCACTTGTGACTTCAACATCAGAAGGAGCGGCGGGAACTGTGTAAGGCTCAAGGGCTTTGACTGGGTCACTCTCCAATGTCTCACCGTCTCCATATTTATTTACAGCCTTGACTCTGAACAAGTACTCATTTCCTTTGAGTAGCTTTGTTATTTTGCAGGTTGTTGCCATCTTGTCATTGTAAACTAGGGTCCAAGATACTCGGCTGGTTTCGCACTTCTCAATGATGTAGTGTGTTATTTCAGCTCCACCATCTTCCATAGGCGGTTCCCATGATAAAGTGCATTTCTCGGCTGAAATACCAGAAATGTTCAAAGGTCCCGCTGGTGGGCCTGGTCGATCTAGAACTTTGCATGTGATCGTTCTTGATGTGGCACTCCCAGCGTTTTGTAAATTAAGAGTATACTGTCCCGAGTCTTTTCGCACACATTCTCTGATGACTAAAGATGTATGTGTCTTGGTTATGTGTACGTCAACTCTTCCTTTAGATCCAATTTGTCTACCATTTTTTACCCAAGCTACTGTGGGGTTTGGGCGACCAGAGATATCAGCATCTATTTTTAAGAGGTCCCCTGATTTGATGACTATCACCTGTCTAAATTTATCATCCATGACAATTTTAGGTGGCTCTATGTCATGCTGTACCGTAATAGGCCCAGTGTTTTCAGAAGGAGCACTGAGGAGCTCTGCTGCATTTCTCGCCATAACCCTAAAATCATACTGTTCCCCTTCTGTAAGGCCAGTGACATCCAGGAAAGTGTCCAGGAGGTTGTTAAAGTTACACTTCAGCCAGCAACTGTCAGGCAACTCTTTCCGCTCAACAATGTATCCGGTAATTTTTGCTCCTCCATCATATTCTGGTTTGTCCCAAGAGAGGGAAACTAAATCATTAGTTATATTAGTGACAGTGAGGTTTCGTGGAGGGTCACATTGGTCTCGTGCCACAGCAGGATCGGATGTCTTACTGAATGGTCCTATGCCAGCCATATTCTCAGCAGAAACTCGGAACTCATAAACAAGACCTTCTTCAACGCTTGTCACTTTAAACTGGTTTTCATTGACAAGATTTCTGTTTAACTTTGTCCACAGGATGCTGCTTTGATCTTTGCATTCAATGTGATAACCCATAATGGGATCTCCGCCATCTGTTTCTGGCTTTTTCCATGCAATCAAAACAGCAGACTTTGATGCACTGATAACATGAAGGTCAATTGGAGGACCAGGTTGGTTGAAAGGATACTGTGCAATAACTGAATCGGAATCAACGTATGAACTTTTACCATAGCGGTTCTCTGCTGCAACACGGAACTGATATTCAATGCCCTGAGTAAGCCGAGATATCTTAATAGATGTTCTCGCTACTGTAGCAGACACACTTTGCCAAAAGGTGCTTCCAGTGTCTCTCTTTTCAACAACATAATTGCTGATTTGGCATCCACCAGTATACGTTGGGGGTTTCCATGATAAATTCACAAAGTCAACACTCACTTCCTCTATCGTAAGATCACACGGGGGTCCAGGTCTTTCGAACACATTGACAAAGATTTCGGCTGATGTCGTGCCAACTGGATTGCAAACAAACACTTCATAAGTTCCAACATCTAACTTTGTTGCGTCTTTGATGGTTATTTGAGAGGATTCCTCCATTGTCTGCACATTTACTCTACTGGTCTCTTTCAAATCAATGCCATCTTTTCTCCATTCAACTATTGGTTGTGGAGTACCCTTAAATGGGACATCAATCTTCAAGTCATTCCCTACTTTGACACTGAATGAGTTACACAATAGATTTATAACTGGCTTTGCACTGTTGTCCTTAATAGTAACAGGAGCTGCCAATAACTTTGGTTCACTTCTTCCTTTCTCATTAGCAGCACTTACTCTGAAAAAATACTCCTTTCCTCTTATCAGTCCCTCAACTGTTACTTCAAGGGCTCTACTTTCTGAGCATGTTGTCCATGAATCATCATCCTCAGTTTGCATTTCAAGAATATAGGATATTATTTTACTTCCTCCATCATGTTCAGGTTTTTCCCATGTTAATTTTGCACTGGTGGCGGTCACGTCCACAAGAGCGATTTTTCCGGGAGTTGGAGGAACCTCAGCAACTTTCACTGCCTCAGTGGTTTCTGCAGGCATCCCAGCTCCAAACTCATTCACAGCTAGAACGCGAAAGTAATAGAAACTCCCTTCGTTCAGGTTTTCAATCTTGCAAGAATTCCTTACACAGTCACTACATATACTCGCAAAAGCCTTTCTGGCCTCTTCTCGCTTCTCCACTATGTAATGAGTAATCTTTGACCCACCATCAATAAGAGGTGGCTCCCAGGAGATGGACACAGAACCTCTCTTTACATCCTTCACCTGCAGTTGCGTCGGTGCACTGGGGGAGTCAAGTATTCTGACATTGATGAAAGCCGATTTTGAGCCAGCGCAGTTTTCAACTATCAACACATACTTTCCCGTGTCGTTTCTGTTGACGTTCTCAATCATTAGCTCAGTGTAAGAAGGGGTTACCTCAATTTGGGCACGTTCACTGAGTGCCCCGCCTTCCTTGGACCACTTCACTTCAGGCTCTGGATTTCCTCTGATGTTGACACAAAGACGCAAAGTAGAACAGGATCTAACATTGACAATCTTTCGTAGAGATGAGTCTAATTCAACTTCAGGTGGCTCAACATTTTCAGTAGCCACAACTGATTCTGGGAGTTCCGCAAATTCACCTGCACCAGCCACATTAACAGCACACACTCTGAAATTGTACGCTGCATTCTCTCTCAGTCCTCTAACAGTGTAGTTTGTATCTTCTGCTTTGCTTGGTGGGCATGTACTCCACTCCTCTTCTCCTGCCTCTTTCATTTCAACTACAAACCCGGTAATGACTGATCCACCATCGTAAATAGGCTTTGACCAGGTTAAAGAAACTGTGCTCTTAGAATGGCCAGTGCTTTTGAGATTTGTTGGCGGTCCAGGAGGGTAGGTAGCATCACAAACTTTGATATAGTCACTTGGCTCACTCGGCATTCCAACACCAGCAGCGTTTTCTGCACAAACTCTGAACTGGTAGCAGTGTCCTTCTGAGAGTCCCGTGCATCGAAAACGCAAGTCATTGAGTCGTCTTTTGTTGCATTTTGTCCACCTGACGCCGTCTTTGTCACGTTTTTCAAGTATATAGCCATCAATTTCTGATCCTCCATCACTCGCAGGTCTTTCCCAGGTGAGCACAACTGAGTCCCCAGTAATGGCACTGGCTGAAGGGATGGAGGGAGCACTCGGTACAGTGTAAGGGTTTTGTGCAACAAATGCCTCTGTTTCAAGGAAGTCACCAACACCATATTTATTCACAGCTGCAATTCTGAATATGTACTCTTTACCGGGCACCAGTTTTGTCATTTTGTAAGTCACACCTTCAACTTGAGAGTCAACTCCTGTCCATGTCACGCGGCTTGTTTCTCTTTTCTCAATTGCGTAGTGTGTTACAGTTGCACCGCCATCGTTTACTGGTGGATTCCAATGCAGATTGCATTTCTCTGCGCTAATAACTTTGACTTTTATAGAGCCATCTGGTGGAGCTGGTTTGTCCAATACTTTTACATTGATAGGGATGGTGGTTGTACCTCCAATGTTACTAAGATTCAACATGAAGTGCCCACCATCAGCGCGTATACAATCCCGAACGAGCAAAGTTGTGTGGGTAAGCGTTGTTTTGATTTCCATTCTGGTTGTACTCTTATCAATTTCCTTGCCCTCTTTTAGCCATGCGACTTGTGGTAGTGGTTTTCCAAAGTAATCAGCTTCAATAGAGAATGTTTCTCCAGCAGGAACAATAGTGGTAGTTTTTAATTTAGGGTCTATGACACCCGTGGGTGCTTCGATAATATCCTGAGCCATTATGGTGATGCTTTCAGATGGTGCACTCCAAACTCCTGCAGCATTTTTAGCAGTTATTCTGAACTCATAGCTCTGACCTCCTGTCAACTCTGTGATTGTAAATTCAGTTTCCATGACGTTGGTAAAGTTTGCCTTCATCCATCTACCATCAGGGAGCTCCTTCTTGTCAACAACATAGCCAGTAATCGTGCTGCCGCCATCATAATTAGGTTTATCCCACTTCAAAGTAATATGCTCTCTAGTTACGACAACAGCTTCGGGTTTACCTGGTGGATCACATCGGTCCCTAGCAACAAAAGTCTCAGATGTTTTGCTAGGTGGGCTAAGTCCGGCAATGTTCTCAGCATACACCCTGAATTCATACTCAATGCCTTCCGCAAGTCCTGTAGTTTTGAAGCGAGTGTCATTAAGGATTAGCTTGTTAAGCTTAGTCCATAAAATGCTGTTCTTTTCCTTTCGCTCGATGTGATAGCCAGTGATCGGGCTTCCTCCATCATTGGTTGGTGGCTCCCATTCGACTACCATGTTGTATTTAGTGACAGTGGAAGCATACGGGGGGCTTGGGGCTAAGGGTACACTGAAAGGGAATTGTGCCATTACAATAGAAGAAGTAATTGAAGTACTTTTTCCATATCTATTTTCGGCAAACACTCTGAACTGATATTCGCTGCCTGTCTTCAGCTTTGTGGCTTTGATTGTGCTTCGAACTGTGGTTGCAGACACAGTTTGCCAATCCATACATGTAGTCTCACGTTTTTCCACAACATAATTGTCAAGCTGGCATCCTCCCGTGTACTCCGGTGGCCCCCATGAGATTACAACGTAGTCCGAGCTAACTTCATCGATCTTAACTGGTCCGACTGGAGGGTCAGGCTTTTCCAGAACTACTAAACTAATTTCTCCAGCACTTTTCCCAGCACTGTTACTGACTTCAATTGCATACTGTCCTGAGTGTTCTCTGGCTGCGTGTCGTATATGAAGAAGTGTCATGGTCGGCTTGTTTACAATCATGAGTCTGGATGTTTCTTTGACCGTCTGGTCACCCTTTCTCCATTCAATCTTTGGTGCAGGTTGTCCCATTACAGGAATCTCTATTTTAATGTCTTCTCCGTTCTTGACTGTAAATGTGTTGAATAAAATCTGGAGCGATGGCTTGGTGGCATTTTCTTGATTGGCACTGGTGCCAGATTGACCTGGTAAAAGATAAAATATAAATGATTTGTTGCCAGGTTTAACCCTTTGTCATAGATATTCTGAAATAAATTGTAGTGTCTGACCTTTATCACTGAGTCATGTTAAAATACAATGAAGCTTTTTAATCATGACAACACTGGACAAGACCTGGCTTAGACAATGCCGACATTGACTCAGCAATCTACAATAAGAAGTTTGTGGCCTAAAACTATTGATTGCCACATCTGGTGATTATTTTCTTAAATTGACGTATTACTTTTGCCCTTGAATATGAGATTTTCTTGAAATTTGTTCTAGATAAAACTAAAGTCACACTGTTGAGGATATCTAAAAGTTTTTCATCAAAAGTTCTAAATTTCCAGGGTCTTTTTGTGTTCGAGTCCTAAAACTCTGTGTCAAATCGAGATAAATGACAATGTTTTCAATAATCTATGAGTTGAGATAAGTCAAATCACTTGTTTCAGCTCTACTTACGTAAACTACCGTCTACTCTTCTTTAGGCCTATTTGTATATAATGGTAAATAATAATGGTACATCAAATTATGTTTTATCTTTGAATCCAAGGTGAAAAATAGGCGTAATTACCGTCATAATGTGTATTAAATAAATTATTGGAACCCTATGAGTAAGTCATTCCAAAGGCCTTTATATCAAAATAGAACCCCATTGAGTCAGGGACAAACCTTGGGCTGAAGATTTGGTGGGTGATGGTGAATCCTTTGTATTGGGCTCTGATGTCATGGTTTTATTTTGAGGAAGACCAGCAGCTCTCTTTCCTGCCTTTGAGAAAATAGAAATAAAAAAAGGTAAATAAAAAAGCATGATGAAAACCATTTACTCCTATAAAGCAGTGTATGAGACATATCTGTATGAAGTTGACAAGCCTAAACCTAAAAATGAAACACAGCAGAGCTATGGCTAATCCAACTGGGATTTTCCTGACAAAAATATATTTTGAAAGCAATTTGACAGTTAATAAATTTAGGAGAGAACGTTCTTACCTGATTGTCTTTTTCTTCCATTATTTCTCACTTTTCCAACTTTCCCTCGTGTGTGAAAGTAGCTTTAAAGTGTGCTGCACGCAGTTTGTGGCTGTCCCAAACTGTTTGTGACAGAGCCAGTCTCCCCCTGTTGTATCACCAAAGGCACGCAGAGACAGAAATAAACCCGACACCTGATTGGTCAGTTCTAGATACATCGGACAGCTGCTCATTTGCAATAATAGTCCAGAGTTACAGTCTGATTAAACACAAAAGGATGTGTGAATAGTGAGGACTTTTACTAGGTCATTCAGGCCTATAGAACATCATTCATAGGCTATGGTAAATAACCCAATTTTTCACATGTTACATATATTTTATAGGATTGTTTGTCTTGTGTGTATTTTTTTTTTAACTCATCATACCTTGATTAAGAATGTAACTTTAATAATAATTTACAACTTTTACAACGACACGTTTTCTTGTACGCTGGATCTGGCCTTTTATTCTGAAAAACCTCAACCGGAAACACAATAAGGAATGACCCACGAGAGCATGTGTAGATCGAGTTTAGCTCATGGATTTACAACCTAAACTAGTTTAAGTAAATAGTTGTTGTTCTATTTCAACAGCATTGTGTTTATCTGAAGACTGTGAGTCGTTTCTTGGCTAATGTTCAGTTTGTGAAAAGGTGAGCATTTATTTTGCTTAGTCAATGGTTGAAATGTGACACTGAGCTAGACATCAACAAGAGTAAGATGAAAGTGGAACTACTTAGTCATACATTTATGAACTGCAATTGGCTGTATTCTTTAACTATTTTAATGTGTTGGGTCGAGTATAAATACAATATGGTGTTTGCTAAACTGACCCATGTTGGCAATGGCATAAACAAAGCCTCCATTGTGAATAATTCTGCTTGTTTCCCTGTCTTTTCAATTGAGCTTGTTGTCAAAATAAACCTTGATTGTGCTTGGTCTCCAACAGGTCCAGCCATGGTGCTTCAGTTCGTGTACAGCCATGAAGACTTCCTCACCCACGTGCACCGACCCGGGGACACAACTGCACAGAAACCTGCCCCATTTGACACTGTCCTTCGAGACGGTTGGACAGACATAATGGACAGGGGTCTGTTTCGCTATCCACTGAACGACCTGCAAACACGCGTTCTTCCTGGCAGCCATGGCTATGTGGCTCAGCTCAATATACAAAGAGGTGTAGAGCGACGCAAACCTCAAGAGATTCTGAGCATTCGACAAGAGTTCAATGACAAACAGTTCAATTTCAACAAAATCAACCCTGAGGAAATTATATGCGAGATGACAAAGTCTGCAGAGCCCGGCAAAATGTTAGTGCTCGTGAATATCAGCCCTCTAGAGTTTGGCCACTGTCTCTTTGTTCCTGATCCGTTACAACGTAGTCCCCAAGTTCTGACAAAGTTCGCCGTTAAGGTTGGTATAGAAAGTGTTTTCCTGAGTTCTGATCCTGGATTCCGTGTTGGCTTTAACAGTCTTGGAGCGTTTGCATCCGTCAATCACCTTCACCTGCACGGATATTACCTCAACCACGAACTAGCCCTGGAATCCGCCGCAATAGAGCCGTTACGTCCTGAGAATGGCTTTTATCGCTTAAGGAACCTCCACGCCGCCTTTGTCTTCTACACGGAAGCGACGTCTGTAGAACACGTGTCGGAAAACATACGCAGAGTGACAGACTTTCTTGTAACGCGTAACATTGCCCATAATTTGTTTCTCACGAGAGGATGTGCGGCTTGTGATGGCAAACCCAGTGGAACAGAAAGCAGTTCGAGGGGAGGTGTTCGCATTTTTGTGTGGCCCAGAAAATCCTGCTTCGGTGCAAAGGAGGAGTCGGCGTTTAATGTTGCCCTTTGTGAGCTGGCCGGACATTTGCCGTTTAAAAACAGGACAGACTTTGACGGGGCAACAGAAGAAAGCGTCACAGAAGTTATCAGCAAGTATCTTCTCCCTGAGGATGAGTTTGTCAGTTTGCAGCAGCAGCTTGTAGAGCATTTGAGCAAGTCATAAAGTAATCTACATGTTTCAGGCTGCTTATTGTACGTGACTATACTATTGACTAGGCCTTATTGTGTTACAGTTGCCTTAATACGATGATCTTGTATCTATGACCTTCACATTTGAATGCCTAGATTGTCCCATAAAGTACAAATGTAAATAAAGTCTCGTTCAAGTAATTTGTTTCCGCAGCTTTTTTAAACAAATATTAGTAATGCTTTCTCAAGCATTACTAATACTGGACAGGGAATGGGGGTTAAACGTTGACTTTAAAATAGCTCTCGACAAAGCGAATGTGTTAAAACTGAAGGTTCTGAGAGTGGAGAGACAAGCGGCAAAGGCAAGAAGTGTTTATTACTCTATAATGAATGACTAATCACCATAATTGTTTAATGAGGAGTTTGGACACAGAAGCTCAATAATTATTTATTCAAAAATTATATGTGTAGCAAAATGTATATCAATATACACAATTTGTACATTTATATCTGTGCAAATATTATTTGCACAGATATATAAATAAATATAAAATATTTACAATACAGTAACAATAGCTGTGAAGCAACATAAGCTGCACCATTTTTTTCAATTATATTTTACGGTACAAACGATACATTTTGAGCCCTAAATTTTTTTTTATATCAGAACCATTATTGTTCATCTCATCTATTGAGCAATGAGTCAACATAGTGATTATTGTGACAGGCCATAAGCCGGATCCAAATGGAACTATGACCAAGCCACACAATGTCTAGAAACAACACACGGCTGAAAGGCACATTATCTGGTAGACTGACGTCACCACGGCTGCAATAACCTGGGCAAGGCATGTGAGTATGAATATCTGTTCAGTCTTTTTAATGATGCCCTCCAGTGGAAGTCATTGTACCAGTACAAAATGCTTTTATGTTCACCTGCTGCACTCACAAACAGACCAGTATTGACTTAACAACGCTTTGATGTAGATCACTAATGCCTTAGTGTAACTTCCTAGAAATATAACAATCATTTTCATTCCCATTAAAAATAAACTACATGCATAAAAAAGACATAAACCACATCTAAACTAATTTAACAATAAAACCTCAAGTTGGAATGAGTTATGAAAACATTAACAATGGCATACATTTTGAATACATGCAATACCGGTATATATTTATATGTTTCATGTCATTCTGTGAAACATTCAGCCATAGTAATAACATTACCAGCAGAGACAAGCACCTCCACCAGAAAGCTTACAGAGTGTTGAGAGAGGTTACCAACATTTAGACTTTGAAGATGACATAAAGAAAGTCACTGAACACACTTCTGAGTACTATTGAGAGGCTCCTTGTATTATTCATCTGTTTTCAGAACAATTCAAAGGTTTAATTTAAGCTTTGTCCAGAGGTGAAAGAGCAACTTGTTACAAAAGGTAGTTGTTATGACATGAAACACGATTATATCCTGAGCCATTATGGTATACATTAAAGGTATACTTTTTATTGGATTTTTGTTATTCGTAAACACATTTTATTTGTTCAATTACCAATATTTCCCTGTCTACTACTATGAGGGCTGTTGATATTAGTACGACAAATACTATTGTTTGATGGTTACGTGAGTACACGCTTATGCCAAGGACCACAACATATGTGAAATAAATGTAAAAAGAAAATAGAATAATAATATGTATGTTTTGAATCCTTTAGATAGTATAAGTTGATAAAAAAACAAGTTACTTTCCACCCCAGCATTTCCTCATTCTAGCTCATTCAGGAGCTGTTTGTATTCATCCAGGACATCTGTTTACATTTCCTTTACTGCTTCAGGCAAAATGTGAGAAGCTCAGTGAATGACCCCACAGATGTCACTGTGATACTCTGAACATTGACTGTCAATCTCCTCTGTCAATAATGTTTAATAAAATAGAAAGTCATTGTAACACATCTTAACTAGTGCCAAAGGGTCTGTTCTTAGATTTACAATACAATGAAATGGTGAAGATAATGAGTTGGTCTGTGATGTTTGTGGTCAGAGTGGATGTAACTGTGTGTGTTTGTATATTTAAACTATATATTGAGTTGCTATTTACACAGAACTTGACTAAACACAACTTTCTTATCCTTGGAGTCCTTGAGAGAGGTGCTTCACATTAAGTAACTGTCACTGGAGGTGTGTCTTTGAGGTGCGTCATGATGGTAAAGCAACCTTCCCTTCCAGCTTATCCTCAGTTGTTTGCAGAATGAACAGGTCCGTTTGAGACTTAAGCTGCGTCTTTCTTCTCAAATAGTTTAGAAATTTAGAAAATAATCTAAAAAATGGGGTGCGTTCAGAGCTTTAGGGAACTGTGCGACCGCCAGAAAAATACAAACGTGCGAATTAGTCTTCCAGCTGTTTGCTTTGTGTGGCAAATAGCGATGATTGTTCTTTTTGGTGTTTTTATCCGGTACAATGAGGAGTCGGATACACACTGGGTCGAGCACAAGAAAACCGAAAAGATTTCGAGTGACATCGAGAATGATTTCTACTTCAGATATCCAAGTAAGTTTGACCGTTTTTACGCTGTACGGCATAACTAAGGGATGTGAATTCATAATAATGCAGTCGTTTAGTCCTAAAGTGATCTGTTCTTTTCTTCTGAATCTACCTCTGTATCTACCTGCGTTGTATCAATGAAATTTCCCCATGTGGCACAATAAAGGATTATCTTATCTTATCTTATCTTAAAGGTGACTATTTTCATACCGACATTGGAATAACTTTTGTTTTCTGTAAAATACTCCATACTGCACATTTAGAATCTATGTGAACGAATACACTTGTCAAATCTTGACTTTATTCTTTCAAACATTTGACACACAACAACATTTTTTATTACATTGTCTTCATCCAAATCCCCTGAAAACTGTACTTGTTTTTTATTTTGTATTTTAAGTAAGATAATCTACACATTTAGAATCTATGTGAACGAATACATTTGTCAAATCTTGACTTTATTCTTTCAAACATTTGACACACAACAACATTTTTTATTACATTGTCTTCATCCAAATCCCTTGAAAACTGTCCTTGTTTTTTAATTTTTATTTTAAGTAAGATAATCTACACATTTAGAATCTACGTGAATTACAGTAATACATTGGTCAGATGCTTCCATTTTTCTCCATTGTCTTCATCCCCAAAATCCTGTGTTTACAATGAACTAATTACATAGCGAGTTGCTGACAATGATCTGAAGATGCATCCATTTTTCCCAGGGGATCTTTCAGCCATCGCGTCCTCTAACTCTAGCTACAATGAACAAAAACTACTCAAACATGTTTATCATAACCTTTTCAGTTCCACGAAGAAAACTCGTTCGCACTATGTGGCATGGGTGGGGTTCAGTAGAGCAGCAGCACATCTCGCGGTGTCAGTGTCCTCGTTATCATGAAGGTGTTGGATGTCCAGTGATAAATGTTGTTCATGACATGGTTTGTTGTCCGCTGTGTTGAGCAGTGTGTATGAGAGTGTGTGAGCTCGTGCTTGAGTTACTGGCTCTTTTATCGTTCAGCACAATGGTTAGGAATGTCTGTGTCTATTGTCCCGACATATGGTGAGACTAGCCAACAGTGGCAGGACAGTGTGTTTGATAAGTGCACACAGTAGAGATGTGAAAGAGCTTCAATACATGTCAACTTAATATTGTTTGTAATGCTGTCAATACAGCTACAGGTAGACTCTAAAAAGAAGAGACTTAATTTGAATTCTTTCAGGGGACACATATTTCTGGAGCGTAAACGTATATTCAAAATAATATTTCAATTTTTTGTTGAAATTGCATATATTCTCAACATAGAAACGGACAAATTTAACAGAAATTGGACTTTTATGGCTTATTTTTTTCTTCCTTAATTGGCATTTTCAATACTACAAATAAGTTAGTAGAAAAAGCTTCAGTTGTAGTCATCTGGACTCAACTGAAGCTTTTTCTACTATGGAACACGCCTGGACGAATGAGGGATTACACCGACATACAAATAAGTTAGTTTTTTTTTCCTTTGTCCTGTCTTGTTTGATTTGTTTGATTTTATTTTATTTATTTTATTTATTTTATTTATTTTATTTATTTTATTTATTTTATTTATTTTATTTATTTTATTTATTTTATTTATTTTATTTATTTTATTTATTTTATTTATTTTATTTATTTTATTTATTTTGTGAAAACATATAGAAACATGCATGTATATGGAAACTATATTCCAGTACACTCTATACTAATTGTATCTTTGAGCTCTAAACTTGATGCCAGCCTTTGTCATCTAAGCATATCAATGACACCAGCCATGCAAACGATAAATGTGGGTAGCAATAAATACATGCAGCCTTTGAGAGCCACTCTGCCCTCATTCTCCTCTCCCTTTTGGCAAACGACGCGTAAAGTTTCCCCATTACAGTGTAACATTTAATCAGATGACTTCCTGTGTTTTCTCCTCTAGGTTTCCAGGACGTCCATGTGATGATCTTTGTTGGTTTTGGTTTCTTGATGACGTTTCTGAAGCGCTACAGTTTCGGAGCAGTGGGGTTTAACTTCCTCATCGCAGCGTTCGGGCTCCAGTGGGCCCTTCTGATGCAGGGCTGGTTCCACTCCTTGGACTACACCGATGGCAAGATCAAAATTGGAATAGAAAGGTGGGTGTTTCTTTTGGTTTTGTGAACACATATGATATAAATTGAATTACTGTATTTTCCGGACTATAAGTCGGACCTTATATGTGATATTGTTTGTTATTTTCACACTTGCAACCGCATTTCATACTCCAGTGCAACTTATATATGTTTTTTTCTTTTCTATTATGCAGTTTTTGGCTGGTGCGACTTATACTCCGGTGCAACTTATAGTCCGGAAAGTACGGTATTTAGATGCACTGTGTTATATAACATTTCATTCATGCATTACCGAGACTCACTGCTGGCTCCTATTGTTTTCTTACTTGGGAAAAAGTCGTTTCCCCCTGCATATTTTCCACAGTCACACAGAGGTGGAGAAACCAGTCTTGCGCCTACTGTTCTGTTATTGGCGGTACAGAATGTTAGGAGACCGTGTGTAGGGTAAACAAAAGTCAACCCTCTGTGAAATGGAACCGTTGAAGCGTTGCCAAGTCAGTGTTTTACAAGAGAATATACAATGAAACGCATGCAGTTATTTATGTAAGAGGAGCGAGAGAAAAGCACTGTGCGTTTTCCACGTCCTAACTTCAGCGTCTCCTTTTTGCAGTCTGATCAACGCAGACTTTTGTGTGGCTGGATGTTTGATAGCCTACGGAGCCGTGCTGGGGAAGGTCAGTCCAGTCCAGCTCTTGGTGCTCACTTTGTTTGGAATCACTCTGTTTGCTGTTGAAGAGTACATCATCCTCAATCTTATACATGTAAGTCACACTCTGGTCATGGAGCTGCACGGTTTACACGCACAAAGCATTTTTTGTTCCTGTGCAGTGTTATTTTTTAAAAGATCTGTGAGAAACAACTGATATTTTTGCTGTTTTCGTTCCCTTGTTATTGGGTGTTGTTGATGTTCAAGTAGAGATGGGCAATATTATGATAAAAACAAATTGGCAGGTGTCAGTTAGACCAACCACTAGGCCGGCAATATATAATGTTTATTGTCCCATGTGTGGACAATAAAGGCATATCTTATCTTATCTTATCTTATCTTATATCAACATTTAGATAAAACTGTGCCTGTTGTTTTGAAGATGTGCTAAATTTGAATGTTGAGTGTAATATGGGAGTTTTTGTTTATAGGAGATCTTCTACTGAAAGTGTTTTTCAAACTTCCTACAAGTGATCTGTTCTTTTCTTCTGTATCTACCTCTGTATCTCCCTGCGTTGCATCAATGAAATTTCCCCATGTGGGACAATAAAGGAATATCTTATCTTATCTTATCTTAATATTGTTATGGTAAAAAATGCCACAAAAAGAGCTGATTAAAAATAGAAAAGGTGACGTAAACTGTCAAATAAGGGTATAAAAGAGATGTTTCTGCACTTTTCTGATGCATTTTACAGACATTTTACATTTGTCTGATAATTACACCTCAACAAATACATATAAGACATGTTTTTATACATTTCTGTTGGTTGACATATAATAGCGTCTGAATATTGCTATATAAATTATTGAGATATACATTTTTGGTCAATATGGCTCACTCCTACAAACAACATGAATCATGATCAAATCTGAATCATGGTATTTTAGGCATATCACCCGCCTGTACCTGTTTATTTTTTATTTTACTAACATTATTATTATCAAGAACATTAACTATTTTAACAGACAACAAAATGACAGTACGTCTTCTTCAATTTAGGCCAGAGATGCCGGCGGCTCCATGGTCATCCACACTTTTGGAGCTTATTATGGACTCGCCATCTCGTGGATGCTCTATCGACCGAACTTGGACCAGAGCAGTCGTCTGCAGGGCTCCGTCTACCACTCCGATGTTTTTGCCATGATTGGTAAGTTCTATTCCCACACACACGATTGTGAATTTAAGTTGTACATTTCCAAAACTCATTTAAACGTTGTATTTCAGGCACACTTTTCTTGTGGATGTTCTGGCCAAGCTTCAACTCTGCCATCACTGACCACGGAGACGGCCAGCACAGAGCAGCCATAAACACCTATTTAGCTTTAGCCTCTACAGTGCTCACAACTGTGGCTATCTCCAGTGTCTTCCAGAAGCATGGGAAATTAGACATGGTAACAACAATGTGCAATTACTGTCATACTCACAAGCAATTAAGGCCATTATTATGTGCATATAACTGATGTAAATAAGAGTGTTTACTTACTATTAGTATTAGTATTATGCTAGCTATTTTACTTTAATTTACTTTAATTTACTTTTATTTACATTATTTTATTTATTTTATTTATTTTATTTATTTTATTTATTTTATTTATTTTATTTATTTTATTTATTTTATTTATTTTATTTATTTTACTTATTTTATTTATCTATTTTCCATCCATCCATCCATCCATCTTCTGCCGCTTTATCCGGGGCCGGGTCGCGGGGTCAGCAGTCTGAGCAGGGACTCCCAGACTTCCTTCTCCCCAGACACTTCCTCTAACTCCTCCGGGGGGATCCCGAGGCGTTCCCAGGCCAGCCGAGAGACATAGTCTCTCCAGCGTGTCCTGGGTCTTCCCCGGGGCCTCTTCCCGGTGGGACATGCCTGAAACACCTCCCGAGGGAGGCGCCCAGGAGGCATCCGGAACAGATGCCCGAGCCACCTCAGCTGGCTCCTCTCGACGTGGAGGAGCAGCGGCTCTACTCCGAGCTCCCCCCGTGTGGCCGAGCTCCTCACCTTATCTCTAAGGGAGCGCCCAGCCCCACGGCGGAGGAAACTCATTTCGACCGCTTGTATCCGCGATCTTGTTCTTTCGGTCACTACCCAAAGCTCATGACCATAGGTGAGGGTAGGAACGTAGACCGACCGGTAAATTGAGAGCTTTGCCTTTCGGCTCAGCTCCCTCTTTACCACAACAGTCCGATGCAGCGACTGCATCACTGCAGCCGCTGCACCGATCCGCCTGTCGATCTCACGCTCCATCCTTCCCTCACTCGTGAACAAGACCCCGAGATACTTGAACTCCTCCACTTGGGGCAAGGACACCCCACCCACCTGGAGAGGGCAAGCCACCTTTTTCCGGTCGAGAACCATGGCCTCGGATTTGGAGGTGCTGATTCTCATCCCAGCCGCTTCACACTCGGCTGCAAACCGTCCCAGTGCATGTTGCAGGTCCGGGTTTGATGGAGCCATCAGGACAACATCGTCTGCAAACAGCAGAGATGAGATCCTGTGGTCCCCAAACCGGACACCCTCCGACCCCTGACTGCGCCTAGAAATTCTGTCCATAAAAATTATGAACAGAACCGGTGACAAAGGGCAGCCCTGGCGGAGTCCAACATGCACTGGGAACAGGTCTGACTTACTGCCGGCAATGCGAACACAGCTCCTGCTCCGGTCATACAGGGACCAGACAGCCCTGAGCAAAGGGCCCCGGACCCCGTACTCCCGGAGCACCCCCCAAAGGACACCCCGAGGGACACGGTCGAAAGCCTTCTCCAGATCCACAAAGCACATGTGGACTGGTTGGGCAAACTCCCATGAGCCCTCGAGCACCCGATGGAGGGTATAGAGCTGGTCCAGTGTTCCACGACCGGGACGAAAACCACTCTGCTCCTCCTGAATCCGAGGTTCGACTATCGGTCGGATTCTCCTCTCCAGTACCTTGGAATAGACCTTACCCGGGAGGCTGAGGAGTGTGATCCCTCTGTAGTTGGAACACACCCTCCGGTCCCCCTTCTTGAACAGAGGGACCACCACCCCGGTCTGCCAGTCCAGAGGCACGGTCCCCGAACGCCACGCAATGCTGCAGAGACGTGTCAACCAAGACAGTCCTACAACATCCAGATACTTTAGGTACTCAGGGCGGATCTCATCCACCCCCGGAGCCCTGCCACCGAGGAGTTTGTGAACAACCTCAGTGACTTCAGCTTGGGTGATGGATGAGCCAGCCTCCGAGTCCCCGGTCTCTACTTCCTCTTCGGAAGACGTGACTGAGGGATTAAGGAGATCCTCAAAGTATTCCTTCCACCGTCTGACGACATCCCCAGTTGAGGTCAGCAGGCCTCCACCCGCACCGTAAACGGTGTTGGTGAGACACTGCTTCCCCCTCCTGAGGCGCCGGACGGTTTGCCAGAATTTCTTTGGTGCCGACCGATAGTCCTCCTCCATGGCCTCCCCGAACTCCTCCCAGGCCCGGGTTTTTGCCTCTGCAACAGCACGAGCCGCGGCTCGCCTGGCCTGCCGATACCCATCGATGACCTCCGGAGACCTACAAGCCAGAGTGGCCTGATAGGCCTCCTTCTTCAGTCTGACGGCATCCCTTACTTCCGGTGTCCACCACCGGGTTCGGGGGTTGCCGCCACGACAGGCACCGGAGACCTTGCGACCACAACTCCGAGCAGCCGCATCAACAATGGAGGTGGAGAACATGGTCCACTCGGACTCAATGTCCCCAACCTCCCCCGGGACATGGGAGAAGCTCTCCCGGAGGTGCGAGTTGAATACCCTACTGACAGAGGGCTCCACTAGACGTTCCCAACAGACCCTCACAATGCGCTTGGGTCTGCCAAGTCTGTCCGGCTTCCTCCTCCGCCAGCGGATCCAATGCCGTTCTTCCCGATCACCCCTCTCCAGGTGTCACTGTCATTGCCCACGTGGGCGTTGAAGTCCCCCAGTAGAACAACGGAGTCCCCGGTCGGTGCACTGTCCAGTACCCCTCCCAAGGACTCCAAGAAGGCCGGGTACTCTGCACTGCTGTTCGGCCCGTAGGCCGCCACAACAGTGAGAGACCTGTCCCCCACCCGAAGGCGGAGGGACGCGACCCTCTCGTTCACCGGGGTAAACTCCAACACGTGGCGGCTGAGCTGAGGGGCTATCAGCAAGCCCAAACCAGCCCGCCGCCTCTCCCCGCGGGCAACACCAGAGAAGTGGAGCGTCCAGCCCCTCTCGAGGAGATGGGTTCCAGAGCCCAAACTGTGCGTGGAGGTGAGGCTGACTATATCTAGTCGGTATCGCTCAACCTCCCGCACAAGCTCAGGCTCTTTCCCCCCCAGCGAGGTGACATTCCATGTCCCCAGAGTTAGTCTCTGTGTCTGGAGATCTGGTCGCCGAGGCCCCTGCCGTCGACTGCCGCCCAGATCTCTCTGCACCGGCCCCTTATGGATCCTCCTGCGGGTGGTGGGCCCACGGGAGGGCGGCCCCACGTCGCTCTTTCGGGCTGTGCCCGGCCGGGCCCCGTGGGGTAAGACCCGGCCACCAGGCGCTCGCCATGGAGCACCCATCCCAGGCCTGGCTCCAGGATGGGGCCCCGGTGACGCCGATCCGGGCGACGTAAACGGCCTTGTTCGTGTCGTCGTCATAAGAGGCTTCTGAACCGATCTTTGTCTGACCCGTCACCTAGGACCTGTTTGCCTTGGGAGACCCTACCAGGGGCATGAAGCCCCCGACAACATAGCTCCCGGGATCATTCGGGCACTCAAACCCCTCCACCACGTTAAGGTGTCGGTTCAAGGAGAGGATTTATTTATTTTATTCATTTTATTCATTTTATTCATTTTATTCATTTTATTCATTTTATTCATTTTATTCATTTTATTTATTTTATTTATTTTATCTATTTTATTTTATTTTATTATTTTCCTCCATTCCCTATTAAGATATGAGAGGAGTTTTGTTAATAAGAGTTCATCTATTAAGAGTGTTTTTATTTTCAAACTTCCTATAAGTTATCTGTATCTACTGCGTTGCAACACTGAAATTTCCCCATGTGTGGACAATAAAGAATTATCTTATCTTATCTTATCTTAACAAGGAAACTAAATAAACAAAAATGACAAAACTGAATCTCGCCTCCAGGTCAATCGAGAGTTCTTGTTTTTCAGGTTCACATCCAGAACTCTACGCTGGCTGGGGGCGTGGCGGTTGGGACGGCGGCTGAGTTCATGCTGATGCCCTATGGCTCCTTGATCGTGGGTTTCTGCTGTGGAATCATCTCTACTCTGGGTTACATCTACCTCACTGTAAGGCCTCTACCGCACATCCATGCCGCGCCTTTCTGCCCTCAGCCATATCCTTATTCTTGTATATCCGTCTTTATTCAGCCGTTCATGGAGAAGTATCTGAAAATCCAAGACACATGCGGGGTCCATAACCTCCATGCCATGCCGGGAGTCATCGGTGGGATTGTGGGAGCCATTACAGCTGCGGCGGCATCTGAATCCGTCTATGGTCGTGAAGGGTGAGGGTGACATTTGAATTTACCACTATAGAAATGTATTTTCTTGAAGTTAGAGAATCCTGGGTTTGTTGTTGGTTTGTAAATGAAATAATATCAGTTGTACAGCTCAAAACTAAAGAGCTATTCAATACAAAGCTAAAAGCAAACTAAAAGTAATAATAAAATGTATTCATAAGCATTTTTTTTACCATCTAAGGACACATTACAAAACATAAACACAATAAAAAACAACTTTAACATCTGAGTTTTAAGCAAATGCAGCCTGATTTCTAAGCTTCCCTTCTCTGTCTCAGACTGATCAACACTTTTGACTTCGAGGGCGACTTCAAAGACATGGTGCCCACTAAACAGGGAGGGCATCAGGCTGCAGGACTCTGTGTGGCGCTGTGCTTTGGGATCGGAGGAGGGATCCTTGTTGGTGAGGAACTTTTGGGCGTCAAAACTTAGCTAAACAGTTCCAGAATAACAGTGGTGTCGATCTGTTTCTCAGGGTGTATTCTTCGCTTACCCATCTGGGGCGATCCCGCTGATGACAACTGCTTTGAGGACGAGGTTTACTGGGAGGTAGGAGGGCTCTGTTGTTGTGTTATAAATATGTTTTTTTTTATGTGAACTTCAAACCTTTATTTTTATTTTATTTTTAGGTTTTTTACTATTTTATTTTTCATCAGAACATAAAGCATACACAAACTCAACAGCAATTATTACACCAGAAGAGGGGGTAAAAATAAATAAAAAAAAAGCAAAACAAATGATATGGGAAATAAAAATAAAATTGAATAAATAATAATAATAATAATAATAAATTAAAAAACTCAAGTGCGTGCTAGTCTTGGTGAGGCTCAAACCTTTCTTACTCTACAATATCTTAATTTCTGATCAGATGTTGTTGTTTTCCTTTCTGTGTTTTTGCAGGTGCCGGATGAAGAAGAAAGCATTCCACCAATCTTGCAGTACAACAACCACATGCGGAACAAGGATGTGTAAGTGTACTTTAAGCTCGTTTGATGACCTCAACCTTTGTATAAGAGTGTTGTGCCTCATCGTGTCCTCACGGTGGCAGCAGATCCTAAATTGTTCAGGCTCCAGATGTCATTGTTCCTTGAGCTCTTGAAAGAGAAGAGAAAAACAATGAAGTCAGAAGATAGAGCAGAAATTACACCCAGCATTTGGCAAAGCGGAGCATGTTTGTCTATCGGGGTTTTGGCTAAACATTGTTCAGCGTGACTTTAAACATAAACAATGTTTTTGGATGTCTGTTGACCTAAAAACAAGACAACGTGAACATTATTGGTCGTAACACAGTGTCATATAAAGCTGTGGACATAAGCCACTACGCATGAACCCAGTAATGCTTTTGTAATGCTTTGTGTACATGATCCTTTTCATTGTTTATTGACTTTTGTATTATCTGTCTGTTTGTTTGTTTTACAGCGTGGAGTCAAATTTTAGCATGGAGCAGAACTGACACAATTGATCTCTAAATGTTGGATAAGGAAATTTCAGTATTTATAAAAAATTCTGGATCATCTCAGGCTTTTTTGATTCATTCAAAAGAAAAGGTCGTACGGAGTTGCGTTGGCTCAGACTGTTAAAACCAATTTTGCCTCTATAAATGTGTATAATTAAAAAAAGTTATAATCGGGTTGGCACTTTATCATTTTGTTTTCTTTAATCTAACCCTGGCTTGTATGTAGAACGTATATTTTCACCTATTTTCCATATATTGCTTATTATTTTTATGAAATGTGAAAAAATTATTCATGATATGCCTGTTATAATGTTAAACTCTTTATTGTCTTCAATATATTATGATCAAATAGTATTTTCGGGAGCTGCAAGATTAGCCGTACTTAGGAAATAGGAAAAAGTGGTGAGCTAAATGTGCAATGTATTTATGAATGTCACTTGTTAAATTACATTATAAACTGATAAAACCACAATAAAAGCAATGTATAAGATAAGATAATGAAACTGTTTGTATTTCTGTCCTAACGATGTTGTCCTTTGAGACGAGGTCAGGCCAGGGGTAAAGGTCACACCCCTATTTTTCTCACAAGACAATGTGATCACTGACAACAAACAAGTCAGTAGTTCAACCTCAAACTAAAGTGCAAAATCACTGTGACATAATACTGGAAGTCACTTATACATTTGAATACATTTATTTTATTATTAATCCTAACCCTATTAACAATGGCCAACAATTGTATGAGATGTGCCAGATGAGAGAGAGAGGGCAGAAATTATTACTTTATATTTTAGTAAAACTTTCACTAAAATACATAAGTTATCAAAGTCATTGTGTGGCCAAAATAAAAATAAAAAGTTGTTTCTAATATGATGCTTTGTTAAGGCTTGCATTATAAATTGTTTAAATAAATGAGAATTGTTGAAGCAATAATGTTTTATTTGTTTTTCCCCGATTAGTGCAGTTTTATGATTGTATTATTTTCAATAGATTAATCTGATGACATGCAATTTATGAGTTGCATTTTTATTTTTTATTTTTTGAAAGTACGTTATGGCGGGAGTCCTCTCGCTTCCCACGCATTGGTCTCTTGGAGGAATACAGCTCCTCTCGCTTCCTTCGGCTCTGGAACAAAAGGTGGCTTAGCGCTGTTTTCTTTTGTCATCAGTAACGTGTTTGAGTAAAGGAGGTAATGGTGCCACAAGTGCTCCAATTAAACGAGATGCTGCCCTGCTGGGAAGAGAGTCTGCCCACGGGCCCCTGATACCCCCGTCCCCTCGGCCTTCCCGCTCTCCACTGTACTCATGTTTATGCATCAGACACTTCAAGAGCCAACGCTTGGCCCTTTTAAACCAAATCAAACACATCTTTAATAAGAACCGTTCCTCTCTTGACATCAGTGCACCAAAAATATGGATTTATATGGTCAGAGGAGGTAGTGAGTTGCATTCAATTGTGGGAAATTGCAGTGGAAATTGTGCACGTTTTATTTGTTTTAGAGCAATTGAAGGATCTTTTTACGATAAAGTACACTTTCATTATCCTTTAAGATTCTCCCCGTGTCTTTATGTTGTGAAATATTGCTGCAACTGAAATGTACATTGTTATTTATATTGGATTATAGTTTAGTTTTTGGAAACGCATTAATTTCCCCCCATTGATTTTGTTTTGTCTCACAATATTGAGCAGTGATTTAGTATTATTGTTATGTACATACACTCACTTGCAAAGTTTAGTACTTTTAGTCTTTTTTTCCTCTTTTTACTGTGTTTACTACAGTAGTGAAAATTACGTACAATTTTGCCACAGAGGACGAACTTTAGGAAATCCATGTCGAACAAGGGAGAGAGATGGGGACCCCAATGAGGCTGAGGGAGACGACAAAAAAAAGAACTCAAGGGGGCAACAGGGCATGAATGAGGGGCTGAGCAGGCACAAAATGAGGCCTCACTTCTCCACTGCTGTGACTGCCATTGCGGCTCAATCATGATCTGTGATTGACAGTTCCAGGAAAAGCCGAGGGTGGGAACGTGGGTGCAGCAGAATAGACGCGACACAATGCGGCGTTCCATACAGGGGCCCGTGGGTGATGCTCATTCATAAAACCATAAAGAGCATGCCACGAATAGCATGTTTTCTCTTCGTGCTGAGATGTTGTTTCGACTTACAGATCAGTTTGTAATCTTCAGAATATGGAAATGTACAAAATGGGAATTGTGCGAAGTGCGACGTGGGAGGTTAAGGCTGACTTTTTGGTCAATGGTGGTCAGTGGTGTGGTGCTTTGTGTCCGACTCCATTCCCCCAAGGTCCAAACTGAAAGAGAATAACTCATACCCGTGCATTCTCTGACAGGCTTTTTTCCCCCCTTCTTTTTATTGCTCCTTGTTCTGTCTTTAAACAGCACAATAAAACTTTCACTGAGGCGAGCCAAGTCTACAAAACAGTTCATCAACAACTGAGAGCCTTTCAGTCTAAACCTGTTCCCCGCAGATTTAGGGTTTCCAAAAGTTAATTTCAAGCAGCTGAACTATATATATAACCGTGTATTTTAGGATATAGGAATTTGAAGACTTGTATCGATAGAAAATATATGTAAAAAACAATGTACTGGAACTTAAATGTGCATTCTATAACCTTTCTGGTGGAGGGCCTGCCGCAGGTGATGCCGCCATGCCAAGTTTCTGGTCAGATCTGTGGAAAGTCGACCCCACTCACATAAGAATACATGTTTTATTTGAAGTTAAATACTGTTATATTCCAGATAAAGCAATAACATCTACATAGGGACAAGCGGGTTCATACATACAGGAGTGCACCTTTAAATAGGCATAAAATAGTGTATCCAAACTCACGTTGGCCCATTATATACCAGTAGTTTTTCCCTATAGGATAAAACTGAGATGGAAGACAGGTTAGGCCTATTCTCATGAAACAAAAACTGGCACAAAGTTTAACATCGTCTCTGTTAGCACAACTAAACAAAAGCAAAATCAGTTTTTCCTAAAAGCGTCAGAAATTCGTGTGAAGGGTGTGATCATTGTCAGTTGAAAGGACACGATATATTAAAGTTTCAACATTTGTGGATTTTTAATTTTGCATATTTCTTTCAAAAACAGTCAATCTCACATAGAGTATCGTAGGCCCAGCACCTGAGATCATGACGAATCTTAGAACGTGCCCGTCACATATCGTATTATAAACTCGCACCTTCCTTCATACGTAGATAACTCATGTTTTTTTATATCAACATCCCATATTACCCGTCCGTGTTCCCATCCCGGCCCTCCCCTCCGCAGGTATCCCACATCGTGCACCTCGCGCCTCCAACTGTCCGCAGAGGCCGGGCTTTAAGTGTCGCATTCGGACCACAGCGGCGAGGAACAGCAGATTAGCCATGATCCTATCCGTTCCCTGCTCGCCCCTTCATACGCTCTGTTACACCGGCATTTACCAAGAGGAGGGGACGCCATTCAGGGTCGTGATATGAATCCCAGACGCACGGACCTGAACAGAACTTACACCTCGTTCAGAGAAAAGACCCCTTTGGCACCCTCTAATTCTGGTTGCTATGGGGCCGCGGGGCTCAATGCTGCACTCCCGTTGTGAGGGGACAAAGCCTCTCAGTCAAACCAGGGATGGTTGCTAGGGGAGGCAGAATGTATGGGGAGGGACGGGGCCTGCTGTTGTCCCAGAAGAAATGTCTCTCTTAAGGCTGGGCGAGGTGTGCTGATTGACAGGTGGCTACACGCTCCAGTGCGGTTCGCCAGCCCGGGAGGTCCCATGGCCTTTTCAGCTAATGTGTGTGTGTTTGTATGTACGCGTATAAGTGTGTGTAAATGTCCGTGCCGGGTTGTGGTGGTTGGCAGGGAGAGCGGTCGGGGGTCCAAGGGCAGGATAAACTCTGGACCACGAGGAAGTATAAGTGGGATCGCAAACCGTAGACCCTTTAAAAGTTGTAAACGAAAGCATTCTCAATTTCAGAATAGAGGCAAAAGTGATTCAAGTAGAGAAACTGCAGGATTAACCTCAGAATATCATAAAATACTGAAAAATCAAGGTCGTTTTGGGAAATGAAAACCCCTCAGACACATGTGAGTGATGTCAGAGCCTGGTTTAAACACATTTATAATAGCGTTTCACATTGTTTGTTTATGTAACTGAGATTATGACGGACACTTAGCATTTTTGATGAAAGAAGACAAATACTAGAAATATCGACTTCAATCGAGCTCAAATACAGTTTTGAGTCTGGAAAATAGTATTGTTTTCCATCTTTTGTTGTAAAATAGCAAACTAACTGACATTACTACACTGGAAATTAAAAATGGTTGCTTATTGTTTATTATAAAGACGTAAGACCCTAGCATTTTTAACTCTGATGTCAGTAAACCATTGAAACTGTATTATGCTCATTATGACATGGTATTTTAAAGGGATGGCAGGCGGTCACTAATAATGACTTTACTGCAAGTGGGAAACTCAATTTTCAACACTAAGGAAAAGGCGTGACACTCGATGTCAATTTATTTATTTTTTGATGTATGACTAGTGTAGCTTTTTGTTCTCTGCTTCCGGTGCAATAAAGTCAATTCTGTGATCTAACGTAAGATTTTACTAACTTTGTAGACAAAACAAAAGGCCCAACATAAACAAGTGTCCCTTCTGCAGAAAAATAAATTACTGTTTTGTTGAATAGAGGTCCACCAAAACAATATATAATGTCATTTTTTTCACTGTAGCGTTTGAGCCCATTTACTTTAGGCCTTCTCTCCACAGACATTAATCTCACGCATAAAGATGAATAAGTATATAGATAATTTGCTTTATTTTGTATTAAAAGATCATTGACAACTTAATATGTATGACTACAAAAGCTGAGTGACATTACAAATGATTATTTTCATCAAAATATAGGCAATAAAACTGCTGGGAAATGTAATACATTTCATAAACATTGCTAAAAACGTGTCAAAGAAGTAATTCAATTTAGCTATTTCCATTAAAAAAATACAATATGTGCATAATGGATATTATCCCCACTGTAACACAAAAAAATAAAAAATATATATTTATATTTGTGTACGAACATTTATATCACAATTATTGCATTAATCAAGTAATCAAATACCTAAATGTAAATGTTTTCTTGACAGACATGGCTGTTTGATTCACTCAACTGCAGATTAGAATGAACATTTGCATATTTAAATATGTTATTTCAGACTCTGGGAACCTTCACCCAGACTGTTCCTAGACGCGACTGGCCCTCATTTAAACGACTGAGGGCCAGAGGTGCGTTTGAGGAACCCCGGGACAAGGCTCTGATCTGAGGGGTGCACTCACGTCACAGACGCCTCGTCTGGGACCGTCTGGCTTCTCCTCTCCCAGACGGGCCGCCCCACATCCCCCTTCTTCCCCTTGACCTTGACTCTGTGTCGCGACGACCCTCCACATAGTCTGGGGTCAGAGGCTAACACAGCAGTCACACATAAGACACGCTGTTGCACCCCTGCACACAATGGTAAATCAGCCCAAATCTGCAGCCTGTTGGAATGTGCCTTTACATTCCTGCAGAGAAGAAGGAGAGGATGTGGAAATATGTATGATTTTTACATGAATTATTACAAAATCTTCATGTTTATAGTTCTTGTGTAAGGGTCATTCTAGTGTTTACTTGTTGCCAGTGTTGAGAAGTGACTAAAGGCGTGTAAATATGTATTTAGCAAACTTTCTTTTAGTAACTATTCCAATTACTCTTTAATTTGGTGGTTATCAGAATACAAATACAGCAAGGTATTAGTGAGGGGGGGAAAAAGAAAAAATATGAAAACACTGTTGTGATGACCTTGTGATGATTGCATGTGCAAGATGTCCTTCATTGATAAATAAATGTGTAACAAACATAAGTGTTCAAAGTACTCTCATTGGACCATGTAAGGGAATACTTTGCAAAATACTTTTTTACTCAAGTTTTCAGCTATCTGTAAGTAAATAGATTTTTAAAGAATTCTTCCCATCATTGCTTGTCGCCCTGCCTGATTTCAATGGATTCCAGAGTGAAAATTAACGATTATGAATTCAAAACAAAATATAAATTTTAAATGGTCAAAGGTACTCAAAATGGCGTCTGTAAACAGGAAGCTGAAACCCACAAATTGGGAGGCAAATGGAAAAAAGTTGGCTGTACAAAACAGAGAAAATCCAACACACATTTGACTTGAAAAACAGTCCTCATATCAGCCCTGATGGCTGGTTTTCATAAGAGCCTTTGAATTGTTTTTGGAAACAATAGTATTTTCTATACAAACATTGAACATGATATTACTGTTCATTGTTATAATCCACCTCTTGCCATTGTTAGTCCCAACATACCCAAGCATATCCCAGCCCAGCGAGCAGGACGTTACAGCAGATCTGAGAGCAGCTGCAGCCTCGCCCCCTCACAGCGTCACGCCGACACTGAGCATGCGCCGCACACGCCGCACACGCCTTTCTCCATCTTCCTCCAGGCTCCACTTTGTCATCGAGGTGACATTTTAAAGAAAGCTTATATAATTTTACTGTATGAGGCTTATGCTACAACTGAAGGTATGCACATATAGATTGACTCCTATACTTTATGCTTTGCATTACCACATCTTTGTTAGGTTTTCTTTTTGCAAATTAAGCTGTTTTCTGCTTCAGAAAAAGACATCTTTAGTCACTGTATTTTAAACTTGAACTCACCTCAAAAAGGCCCCAAAGATGGCCAAATAGAGCCATTGCTTCTTCTTTAGTATTATCCAGACATTAAGATAAAGTGGACCACCCTAATTGGTATCCATAACCTTTGAGGGATGAGCACAACAAGCCAACAGTGTGTTTTTGTTGGTTTTGTTTACATGAGCATTTCCTCTCCATTAAATGTGCTGCTGTACTTGTCTTTAAGGACCCCTCGAAAACGAGTCCAGATGATTACAACTGAATCTTTTTTCTACAATGGGACACTCCTGGACAAACGGGGGATTATATCGACTCATCTCAAGAGGTTATTCCTCTTACTAAATAAATGTCAAAATATCAGCATGTTTATACTCTGTGCCAGCAGCTGTAGTTATATTACCTAATGTAAGCCAATGTAAAATAAATGTGTAGACTTCCAAAGGAACTGACTGATTATTCCGTAGTCAGAGGATCTGGAAGTTGGATCAGGAACAGGGGCCCCCTGTTGTTTCAGACCAGTTTCTGTGAACTTGCCAAAGTGCAGGGGCCCAGAGGCAGAGCTGTGTCCCTCCAGTAAACAGTGCACTGAGGACTTGGGATACATTAAATCAGTGTGATTAGGAGTTTAGGCAAGGCCAAGGCTCAGGTCCGAGTGAAAGGCAGCCGCACCATTCAGATCGTGGAGAAAGGTCAAAGTCAGAGGAGTTCACAGGCCCCATCACCATTCTTATGCTAAAGGGTCATGCACACATCCACTCATTCAGTGCCTCAAAATGCATAAACAGCTCCACGTTTTCCCTCCAAAATGAGTGAGGAATCTCTTGCATGCTTGCACACATTCCACAGATTTTGTTTTATGAACGTTGAAGATGTTTTTGCACAATGACATTAAATGGGTCGAGATCAACTCATCTTTTCTCCTTTGCGTTTAAATGAAATGTTGAATTTCATGTTTTGTATTCATGTGTTTGTATTTTGGGTGTTTTGGGCTATTCATTCAAGTGCATTTTTTTCGCACACTGCAATTTCATCAAACGTGTGCAATATTAATAAAGTTGTATAAGAACATCAATAATTGTGATGATAATCTTGTATCTAATCAGCATAAAGACTTAAATCCATGTGTTTCTCATGATGTTTTATAGTCATTTGAAAAGCTTCTTTCAAAGATGTTGCAGCTGAGTTAATTGGTTTGTAGTGAGTTTTTATTGACTTCCTGTCCAATGACCCTGTGCCCTGTCCATCCACAGGGCCAGTGGTCACTGGGGAATACAAGGAAATGGCCTCTTAATTGTGAACACTTGACCTTTAGCTGTGCTTCAGACAGGCCCCTGACCTGGGCTTCTCTGCAGCCTGTTTAATGTCCTCTGAGGGACTGTCCAAGTCACGACCTCTGACCCGCAGAAGGCTGCTCTGGGACCAAACAAGCAGGTCCAGAACACACTACATCTGAAGTAAACCTATATGGTACGAAAGCTATACAGTATATTAAAAACATGAAGGGTGCACTGCACTTAAAGTAGCTTATGAATAAAAATGTTTAGCAGCGTTTGGGGTTTGGTTCCAGTAGCAGGTTGCACACAGGCTGATTCCACTAATTGGTTTGCATTCAAGCAGAGCGAAGAATTAATCACTAAAATACAGCTGCTGTAGTGATGAATGGTAAAGATGCACATTTTGGTGTTTTTCCAGTTTTTCTGATCAGAATTTCAATGCACTGTCAAAGACATTTTAGAGATAATGACAAAACATTTTGTATTATTTTATTCTATTTTGATTTGTTGCTGGCCCTTTGTAAAAACACATATTTTGATATAGGCTAATATATTTCTATGTATTAAAGGCTGGAATAAATTCAAAAACATAAGCTATTCAGAGACATATTTAAGACTAATGTAGACACATTTTTTTCCCAAGTGAATCATAAATAAAGAAATAATTCAGATAGAGATGTTTTGAGGGCTCTCGGCTAAAAGATATCCCCCAAAATAAGTAGACTATTATTTAAAAAAAAAAAAATCCACATTTTGCAATGCAGTTACAATAAATTAATTGTATTTGCTAAAACAAAAATAACAACAGCAATAGGCAACATTTATTCTTATTCAGGTCTATTCTGGAAATTTAGTAGCTAAAACACAATGAACTGTAAACGGGCCTGTCCATGCTGTGCTATGGCTAAAATAGCTCAGTTTAAAACTATTATATTTTCCCCAAGGTTTTATCAAATCTATAATTATAAAGAAAAAAAATCCAATTGAAATGAACTGTGAAACTAGAGGACACGTTTTGATTTTTTGCCATAGCGTAGGTCAATTTTCTTCTGCTTATCCGGGCCGGGTTGCGGGGGAGACGCCTCATTGCGTCTATAGGCCAAAATATAGATATTTTTCTGCAAAATGTCATTGACTGGCACAAGTTTTACATGCCTCACTTTTAACTGTTTTGCTTGTTTTCATCAGATTTTTTGCCTGGTCCGAGGATGCGACATTAATCCGCTGTTGACCCAACGCGTGGACATCTGTTGTTTGACTGCGGACACGCAAAAGCTGCTGGACACTGAGTTAAGTCCCGCTCCTGCTCCAGATCGGCCCTTAATTCCAAAAAGCTTTGCTCCCATAAAATTATGAATTTTCTCTCTCTATTAATAATAAAAATCCTTTAAATTTGCGGGATATTTCTCTAGTCCATATTTGCCTGTTGCGCAGTCGCTAAACTAGGCCCTTATCCTCCAGTGTATCACCACGCCATCTGATCATTTATATAAGATTAAGAGTCAAAATATTCGCAATGTCTATCATTCTATATTTATGAGGTCAGGTGGTGAAGCGGGCCTGTGGCTGCTGAACTTTATTCCCATCGACGCAGATTCAACACACGTCCTCTGTCTGCGACTAATTAAAACTTAATGCGGGTCACTCAGCCTCACGCGCTCGGCCTGCACACTGTAACCTTTTTAAATATCTCAGACAGGATATCTCTATTAATCACACAACTGCGTTTCAATTCAAAACATTTTATTTGTTTGCCATTCACGTCAGTGCGAAAGCAGTCTCAAACGCTGCAGGCATAAAAAATAAAAAATAGCACCATATTTAATTCAACATTCGTTCAGTGGTGCTTGTCAGGTATTTATACTTCATCGGTTTAGCAAATCTGAAAAACAGCATCCAATTCACAGCAGACCAATTATAAAATTACAAAACGACAGATTTGGCACATTGAGACTGGAAGAATAAATATGTTCAGTCTATACATATGCACATTTTACAGAACAAACAAATCATTTGAATAAAATTGGAGCTAACAATGGCCTTATCCCAATTATATTGTCAGCATAGACAACACGTCTTCTTCCTTTACGGCTGAACTTAATTCTCTGTGTCCTTTCAGTCGCAGGCCAGTTCTTCATGGGAACATAGTACTTCCTACCAGAAAAGAAACAGATAAATTAGTGACAGTCAATCACAAAGGAATGCTCCAAACATAAAACAAAACAGATCTAAATATTGAAGTAAAACACTGGATTTATCTTAAACAGTTGTTTATGTAAGATTGTGAGTCTTATATGCTCCAAAGTAGGCCTCTGCTCTGTGTGTTTTTCTCCTCCATTTTCTGCCTGTATGCATAGAGGGATGTTAAGGCTTTTATCCCCACAGGGAACCAAACCCTACTCTTTCTCTGTCAATTTTCACCCACTCCCCATTTCAGACAAGCCTTTTCTGCAACTCGGCCCACAATGAAGGATTTGTCCTCCTTCTCTTTGTCCACCTCTGATATCTTTTTTTTTTTTTTTGGACTGCTCCCTCTCTGCAGACTGCATGCAGCGTATGCAAATACAAGCTCTTTTATTCAGCAGACCCCTCCCCTGAATGAATGCATCCGTAAATGAGGCCACACTCGCTCACAGTGTCGAGGGGGGCCACGGAAACGTGCACATTTTACAATCACTGGATTTGCATGCTCACTCTGATGCACGGTCACTCAAGCAACATACTAGACACCCACTATTGGAAAATGATCAGATTCATGTTTGAAAAATGATTATATTTACATAACTCAGCAAATACCATGTGGTGCAACACTAAGCACTAAAGCTTAAGAATGGTAAACCACTGAGAATCAGCTGCCATGTGACATATATACACATATTTTCAAATACATTTATTTAAACGGAAAAAATAAGTCAAGCATAATTTAGAATGATGGGGAATTCACAATAAATTAAGGTTGTAATATTTAAAAGGCTATGTTTTTTATTAACATGAACACAATGTATGAAACATGATTCAAATTTGTACAGCAAATAATAAACTAAAATTGTTTTTAAATATTTATCAATATTATTTTTTGTTTTCCTGTTCTTCTTTATTTTTCTTGGCTTGCAAATCATCTTCCTACGATTAGTGCAGCCATTTTCATAATGATTTGTCTGCAGTTGTTCACATACATCTGAATGTCTGGGCCAACTTTATTTCCAAATAATACTGAAATTAGTTTTTACATTTTTGGCCTTATGCCACATTCAAGCCCTATAAGCACTAAAAGATATACAAGACACATAAACATTCTAATTTACTTAATTAATTTTATGTAATCATTATGTGCACAGAAAGCATATAATTGGTTTCATATTTTACAAGGATATAATAACAGTTTATCAAGGACCTGAAACGAGAAGCATGACAAACTTTTTTTGCCTAAACATTTCCTGGCTGACCTGCGCCGTATGTGAGAGGGTTTAGACGCTGGACAGCTCTGACAGCTCAGCCTTTTCACTGGTACATTACTGAGCGCCTCGGCCTCTTCCCCATGGCAACTACAGGGGTCAAAGGCTGTGCTGCCCCCCAACGCCACATCACTCTTCTGGTCTGGAGCGCGACGGTGGCCCCAGACACTCTAAACTCCAGACGAGATGGTGCACCCGTGAACTTGAACTTGATTCTGGGTCCGACAGTCGTGGGGTGATAAAAGGTAAACTGTCGGATGGAACAAAAGAAGCTTGGACTGAGCAAACAGTCAAAGATGTTGCTAAATATTGTGCAACGGACTTTACTTTATATTGCAAATTTGCAGACTCTACGTTTTGATATTACATGGAAAGAAAAAGCTGAGTTGAATATTGCAATGTGGCTGTAATGAATGATACAACTGAAATAAAAGTAAGACTTACAATTCTCACAGATTAATTAATTAAAATTGAGAACTGAAATTTTTGCCAACAGAAAATTAACTGAGAATGCACGACACATTTAGTTCAAATTCAGGCCCTCAACCTTTAGGTTAGGTTTATCTTAAATGATTTACAAGTCAAGGAGGGAAAAGCTATTTTTCTGACTTATGTTTTGTCTCAAAAATACGCAAAAAAAAAACAAAAAACAATTAAGGTCACACAAAGAATCCCCCAAATATCTCATCGCCCCATAATAACCCCTTCTTCTCCTGACATGATTACAAAGGCCACTGTATTAAGAGCTCAGTCGTGTAATTATCTTCTACTCTCATCGGAGCAAGCAGAACCTTTACTCAGCCCACAAACCTAATCTGAAAAGCCTTGTATTTAGAAACATTGCTCCATCTTCCTCTAAGATACTTAACATCAAGCTTGGTGCTAGATTAGTCTAGGCAAAGTTGCATTAAAAGAGGCCTGATGATGATGAGTCTCGCTTGACCCACTTTGGACCTGATCCAAGACTTTTTTCTATATCACAGCCGAACCGTTCAAACAGTGACGGCGTCCACATTGGTGAGGAGAATTCGAAGAGGTAACCAAGGAGCTACACGGTATTAACATTTTATCACCCCCGTGCACCCTTTAGAATAGAAAGCAAGTCTACACTCTCGCTTCATTGAGTCACACAGTGTCATTTTAGTGTGCTGGAAATCAATCCATGCCATGCTAAATAATGAATAACTATGGGACACAGGAGGAAATGTGATCATCTATATTCAAGCTTGTTCTTTGTCAGAAAATATATTTTGTATTTCAGACTTCAATGGACAAGTGAATGGGACAGGAGAGGGAATATATGATGTTATATTTACTTAAAGCCCAAATCCCTCTGCCAGCCTCTGACCTCCCTGGCCACTGGTCCCAGACAGTCTTGATTGATCAGTCTTTGTCTCAGAGCAGATTATAGACGGGGCTAAGCAGCTAAACTATGGAGGTAAGATCACACCAGTGTCATTCTTTAATCTGTTATTAGGAACATTCACTGATTTGTTTGTGTGTTTTGCCTTGCTGCCAGACATCTGCTGTGAATATTGTAAAATATGATTGGTCGCTTAGCTTAAAATCACAAAGCTAAGCACTAGCTCCAATAGTGAAATCAGGAGGGGCTTTTTTAAATAATTTTGTGTGGTTAATATTTTATTTACAGCATTTCTTTGGAATGTACATTTTCCCCTGACTAAAAATTGAGATTAGCAACATAGACGAATTTCTCTCTTCGCCTTGGCTCCTCTTTAGTGTAAAATCTGCCTGCAGCGCTGCACTGTATATCACACATGAACAGTGCAAATGCAATTATAGAGACAGCTGAGACTCCTTTATATGAATAAAGAGAGTGAATAATCTTTTGACGTGTGAGCTGCACATGCCTTACAAATGTGTCCTCAGTGTCAGACAGTGCGAGCTTCATTTAAAATCCTTATTCACACAGGTTACATTATTCAGCTTGTTAGGCACACCCATCTCCTAAGCTGAGTCATTCACATGTACTCGGACCACTTCACGTGACATTGTCATGAGGTTTGCCCATGAACCTGCAGGTGCTGGTCCTATGACATAATACATGATAGAGGACAAAATACATATTTTATCAGCTGGACTTGTTGCATATCCATCCCTCTCAGACATGCAGAGGGCTGCAGAGACTAATGAACAGTCAGGTGGCACTTCGGGCCTCAAAAGCAGCCCCCTCATCACACACAAATCTAACATGCATACACATTAAAACTCAGGCTCACCCGACCTCAGTGATCCACACCACAGTCTAATGTCTAAGGCATCTGCTCATGTCTAGTCTGGAAGGTCTTTCCCACCCTGCCCCCAACTCCAGCCCGCTACAGCACCAGCTCCCACAATGGTGGGAAAGCAGGCTTTTTAGCGAGGCTGGAGAGGGAGGAGGGAGGAGACTAAATAGCTATTGATGGGAGAGAGTGAGGGCGAGTGGGGCTGAATGATAATGTGAAAATGCGCCGTGCTGTTCATTAACACACAAGCGCTGCAGCTGCACATGGCAGCCTGGACACACACTCACGTGGTTACGTCTCTCTGCATCAGGTTGTACAGGCCGGCCTCAAGCCGCCACAACACACTTACAAACTGACATTGTTTGGGAGGTTCAAGTTCAAATGTTTCAACTGGTTAAAAATGAGCATGCTGGCACTTAAATGAACATGTTGTACTTAAATAAACATGCTGGCACTTATTACATTTAAGTTTAAATGTGTCCAATGTAGATTTGTAGTTTAAATGTGTCGTATGCAAATATAATACCTAAAAGCCGAAGAGAAAATGTTGCTACACTCGGACCACAGAGTATTTGGGATTATTGATAAATCTCACTATCGATTTAAGGAAATTCATTATACTACTAAAAATAATTGAATTAGTTATATATAAATGAATCTCCAAACTAAACCAGGAGAAAAGAGGGTTTACACCTGTTCCTGGTGCAGCAGTAAAGAAGTACCATGACAAGAGAAGATGGCAGCTTTCCTTTAACTGGTGCCAGCTCATTAATTTTGTTTGCTCCCAGCCCCCTCTGCAGCACCCTCTCACATCAGCCTTTAACTGCTAATTAGCAGGAGCAGAAGATAGAGGGGACAAGGGAGAGGCCATGTGCAACTGCGATGGAAATGGGACACTTTTCTCTCTTGGTTCTTCTTGCTCTGCTCCCTCCCCCAGCCCCGCACTATTGACCATCCAACACCTCTGTCTTTGCCCAGCACAACCCAGGATGCAGCTCACCTTATGCCAATCCAGCCATTTTACATGTCGCTGCAGAAACTCCCAAAATGGCTCCTGAGCGCGCCCAAACTCAAACGTTGGTAAGGCCTTTGTCTCTCACTTGGCACACGATGTTGGCACTGCAGATGGCATTAAAGGAGGAGGGAAGGAGAAATGGCAGCTATGGTCGCTTCATCCTTCCCCTAAACTTGGTGTGTCAAGCCTGTAAAATAAGTTGAGAAAGCATTCACAATAAAGTTTGGATATTGTGTATAATGAAATCATGTAAAATTATATCATGTTCTTTTGTTACCATTACAGTAAGAATAAAAATGGGACATTGGCCTTTTCACATATCCAATATGTCCCTGTGAAACGAAGCAATTAGCCTGGTTTGACAGCGAGCTCTGCAGCAGTAAGTAGTTAGCAGAGTGAAAGAAAACTCATCTCACTCCGGTGCTCTTTAGGCTTTTGAGGCGTGCTCCAGGAGAAGAGTGGCCACTGCACAGCTCTTAAGGACTACGTTGAACAGTTCAGCTGTTGTCTACAGGATGACCATGCCCTTCCTATTGAGGCAAGACACAATGTGTCCCAAAGGGTCCAAGATTCACTCCCAGTTTAAATAAGAGCACCAAGTGTTATACTAACTTTGAGTCTCAAGAATTTTGTCCACTCCAGAACATTATCTGCGATCGTAAAGACAATACTGTTGAAATAGATAGGCCTATCTAATGTAATTAAATAAACATGAGTATAAAAATGTGTGTTGAAACCGTAGTTAAAAACCGTCTTACCTTTTTATCTTTGAAATGTCGTGCACACTAGAGGTTACAGCTGAAGTCATTTCTATATTCGGTTATCTAGCTTTATGACAGTTATAGACTCATACAGCTAGATAACCAAAGACAGAAACGGACTTCACAATCGCTCTTACAGCAGGATGCGATGCTGGGGTATTCTAAGAAAAGTCAAAGTTTGATTTAGACCTTGAACAACATTTAAAACAATCAAACAAGACTTTAATTGTGGAGAGAGGAAAGGATGAGAATGAGGCCTGCTTCATGATCACAGCCTGAAGCCTATTCTCTTTCACATTTGATAAGAAAAACAATACAACTTAATTTGTATTTCATTTAAATACATCATCTAATGCAGCTTCTGAATGGATGAAACACATACAGGCCATAAAATACAATTTATTTTAATTTATTTTTAAATAGGCCTTGCTATTATTAGGTGCGTGCAATTATTAAGCGTTAATCAGGCCTAGTTAGCATTAAGTCTTAACACGAACAGAAAGACAAGTGAAATCATGTTTTGAATCAGTATGAAATTCTTTATATTACACTTTTTTCTGAGATCAGTATTTCAAAACCCAATTAATAATGTGTAAATTGCAACAATTCTCACAGGCCTTTAGTGTATCCTTGGGTTATTCAGCCTAATATTTCTACACTATAACATCTTCAGACCTACTTTAGGACAGCCTGATCCATAAGATAACGTGACATAAAATAAGCCTTTTATTGATTCCATATCCTTGAAGAAAGAAAGGGGAGAAAAAAGAAAAAATGCTCAATGGACTCAGCTATAGGCTACTTGACTTTTAATGGATTTATATTTTTGGCCTACTTCTTCTTTCCAAATCTGACTCCTTATTATTGGTTGAATATGTAATTACCCACCTACTATATTTCAATTGATCTTTTATAATAACTAGAACATATTACTCTTCTAGATTAGCCCATGTGTTCCAACTAAATTTACTATGTGAAGGTTATTGGTTGGCAAAGCGTTCCTGGACGCCCATTTACCACTATAATACTAAAAGTGCAATAAGAAAATATCAACCAATGCGTTTAAAAAAAAACAACAACCATAAAATTACTTACTGCAAAAAAAACTGCACGATGGACTAGAACATATTTATGCTAATGCTGTGTTTTGCAACCCACGCGTTTGCATGCTACAATAGAAAGCTGTGTGCTCACCTCTGCGGACAGAAAGCAGAAACATGTCGCCAAGTGGAGTCTGTAATGAAATCCCTGGTTAATTTGGGGGTGCCACAGGTCGGGGCCTCGCTGCCCGTGCGCGCTGCTGTCCTGATGAGTCTGATTTGGAGCAGAGTCCTCCAGCATCTGCGTGCGCTCTGGCTCTGCGCCGCTTCTTCCTCACTCAGCGCGCACTGACGCCGCACGCCAGCGCAGGGCAGCCGACCAATCAGAGCGTGCCGTATCACTGCCCCCCTCCAAGTTCACAGACGCGCCCTCCTCCTCCGCCGCGGCTCTGGACGCCACATGCGTTCACACTGCAGGTCCAGGATGGTTTTGTGTGTGACCTGAAGTCAAATGTGGCCTGAATGTATAGGGAAGACTGGGGTAAACTGAGAATATGACATATATGCTGGTAAATTGAAAGCGTTCTTAAATCATGTTCAAAAATATTTAGGTAAAATGGAAAGGAAAAAAAAATTAAATAAAAGTTTTAGAGAAAAAAAAAATATTTTAACAAGATATACAATGTATACATATCAAGAGTTTAGGTAACTTTCTCTCCTAAAATATAATGTAACAAGATTTATCCAAGAAACTTAATGGGGTTGAAATATATAGGAAGATATTCAGAAGGTACTCTGGGGTTCAAATGTATTAAAATAATAATAATATTAATTTGTCAGTTTAAAATCCCACATGGGACACTTTGAAATGTGTAAGTACAAGTTCTGCTGATTTTGATCCAGAAGTCAGGCTTAATCTGGCAGTTTACTTTACCCCAAGACCCGGAACCTGGAGAAAGTTTCTCTAAAACTATGAGTCTCAGAATGGTTTTATGTAGACAGTTAGGAAACATCCTAGAATGTATGTGAAATGTTTTATTTTACTCAGATTTTACTATGTTTTTGATGCAAAAAGTGGCTCAACTTACTCCAGTCATTTTGTTTATATTGAAAGACCAATTTCGTTCTTGATATTTTGCCTAACTTTTGCTTCTTTAGTTTGATTTCTTAAGATTAATTTTTCTGTTCAGTTTCATGTCTGTGATGAATAAAAGTAATTCTGATTCTTTCATGGCGGTGGCCAGTAAGAATCAGATCATAATCAAATAACCCAAGTATTAGCTCAGATTTTTAGTGTGTGTTTACATGCACAGAAATCTAATAACTAGTGTACATAATATGTTTACGGCTATCATACGTTGTACGATAGCCAAAGAAAATGTAATTATTTCAATGTGACAAAGGTAAAGATGACAGTTCTCTACTTGTTCAAATTGCTTTCCTCATCTTCTCAGACAGATATTTAGGGCAGTGACTCACCAGTTCTCTGTCAGATGAACTGAAGAATACTTGGTGGTGAAACATATTCACTTCAGTTGATGTGGAACTTACCTGGAGAGATTAAACAGATCTACTTTTGCTTGTTTTTCCAGGTCAAAATAAAGAATTGACATTACTCAGTTTGAATGACATTTTGATAATCCGATAACTGCAGATATCAGATAATGATCAGACCTATAGTGTGAATAGTCATATAATGTATAGGGCCTTGGGCATCACGGTGTGGATTTGTGTAGGTTTGTCATAATAGACCTAATTGTTCATTAGAATATTCCTTATAATCAGTGGTGGTTGGTGGACTACACCAGGTCAACACAGTACTATGCAGGACTACACCAGGTCAAAACAGTACTATGCAGGACTACACCAGGTCAAAACAGTACTATGTAGGACTACATCAGGCCAACACAGTACTATGCAGGACTACACCAGGTCAAAACAGTACTATGTAGGACTACACCAGGTCAACACAGTACTATGTAGGACAACACCAGGTCAACACAGTACTATGCAGGACTACACCAGGTCAAAACAGTACTATGTAGGACTACATCAGGCCAACACAGTACTATGCAGGACTACACCAGGTCAAAACAATACTATGTAGGACAACACCAGGTCAACACAGTACTATGCAGGACTACACCAGGTCAAAACAATACTATATAGGACAACACCAGGTCAACACAGTACTATGTAGGACTACACCAGGTCAACACGGTACTATGTAGGACAACACCAGTTCAACACAGTACTATGTAGGACAACACCAGGTCAACACAGTACTATGTAGGACAACACCAGGTCAACACAGTACTATGCAGGACTACACCAGGTCAAAACTGGTTCTGAACTTAACTAACTAACCAACTTAACTAACCAATTCTTGACAAAACTGGAAAGATTAAGCCAGGACTGATACTGGCTGAATTCCAAATTCCCCCCAAAAAGGAGTTTTTTAAATTTCTAAAACAATTTGCCTGTGTCTCTGCCAACCATAATAATGGATTTGCTAATGGGTTTCTCGCATTGAAGTTGCAAAAGAAACTAAGGCTTTGTTTGATTGAAACGCTCGAGATACAAATTGTAGGCTATTAGCAAAAACATGTGCCGTTGTCCTTGTATCTATTTTTATTATATGGCTATAGCCAGAAGAAGAATCCCCTTTCCAACTAAATAGAATTGCTTTCATTTTTGTCTTTGCACTTGGCTTTCCGATGGATAAAAGTTACAATAAAGAGCCCATGAGACAATAAATGTAGCCTACAGACTTAAAATGATTGCAGGGTACAGATACACTGGTACTTTATCCTGCAATAGTCAACAGAAAAATACCAGTTAAAAAAATACTTAGCCTATAAAAAAGTATATGAAGACAAAAAACTATCTCGAAAAGATGCAATATAAAAATGACACAGGAGCAGCTGCAACTTAACTTCAGGCATTTCTGCACAAAGAGGACAATACATCCACAGGGTTTAGGCTTTAGGCAGGGGTTGAATGATTTTCAAAATTTAGACTGTGATGATTTTCTTCAGACGAGCAGGAGCCAGTGTTTGTGTAACCTACTCAACACAGTATAATCTGAAGTATTTTCTGAAGACACGCACAAGTAAATCTTTGAACCTGAACATTAGTTATACTGCCAAGGTCCATAAAGTACAGTTAACCTGCCTCTCCAATTGATAGTAGTACATAGCTGCCTGTTTGCTTTGAAGATACTATCATTATGAAGTAATTGTATATATATATATATATATTTTTTTTTTTTTTTTTATTTATTCTTTATTTATTTTCCCCCTTCATCCCTTGTTGGGGAATGGGAGGTTTTGTCTATTAGAGTTTTTGTTTATAAGAGATCTTCTATTGAGAGTGTTTTTTTAAACTTCCTATAAGTTATCTGTTCTTTTCCTCTGTATCTACCTGTGTTGCAACAATGGAATTTCCCCATGTGTGGGCAATAAAGGATTATCTTATCTTATTAACTGCATTCGAACTTGCCTAACATTAAATAAGCAAAAATAGCAGAGAAGAATCTATTCCATAAGATTATTTATTTCTAAACTGGCCATTTAAGGAGAAGTAACCAAACTTGGATGCTCTACGCTATAAACCTTCATGAACTATGTAGAGAGAACATAAATAATTTATGTCAGTTAGTTGATATGAATTGGAGTATGAAAAGACCATTAAAACACCCTTTCTGTTAACGTTGTTATGTGTAGGTAATGTAAAATTACAATAATATCAACATTCATAATTGAAAATGTCATTTTCTAAAGAATACTGTTCAAAACAAAATAAAAATTCGACCGCGGCAGGACTCGAACCTGCAATCTTCTGATCCGAAGTCAGACGCCTTATCCATTAGGCCACGCGGCCGCCGGGAAGGCAGTGGCCACTTCATATTTTATTGACAATACAACAAGGTGTACAGCCAATATGTCATGAACTCCAACTATTTCACTGGGAATGTATAAAAACAGAAAACGTATTTTGTTGTATAATTCTTATTAAACAAAGATAAACACTGTGTTCATCCAGGCCGCTAGGGGGCGCGCGCTCTGCGCCACACGCGTCACACGGAAGCACATGGAGCGTGTGGTAAACAAACACAACATGGAGATTTCAATTAAGTAATTTCACATCTATCAAGTGACAGTTTCTCAGAAACTAGGAGGTACTTTTCCATTGCGTTTGGAGACCGGTCTATTGAGGATTTATTGTTCGCCAAAGTCCTGATGAGACGCTGCAGGAGGAGGGATGTTGCAGGCTCTTCGCAGACCACTCTGGACAAGTCCTTTCTGTTTAACATGGTTTCGTCTCCGCACATTATATTCCACACAGTCTCAGTCTCTTCAGGGGGAAGAGACCCAGGCACGTATGAACCCCCTTAATATTCAAATGCTCTCAAAACATCTACACGCTCAGATCTTTCGAGGTGTGGAGTCTGAATACAAGCAGGAAGATGTTGATCGTAGCATTCAGCACTTAAAAAAGCACAATTTGTGGGACAAAGACACTTCATTGTTACCTGACGTGGAGCTCAAGCTCCCACAGATGTTTGGTGACAATATTGATGAGCACTTTCGTGTACTTGCCCAAAAGCAGAGTCTCCCCTACCTCGAGGGGGCAATGCAGCTGCAGCAGGCTGAGCTGCCCCCTATGCCACAGGAGTGGACCTGGGCAGTTGGCTGGACATGTTATGGTCCAAATGGAGAAAGCATAAAGGTTGATTTCCCAGAGGAATCGGCTTTGGTGTTTGATGTGGAGGTTTGCATAACTGAGGGTCGGTGTCCTACTCTTGCTGTTGCAGTGTCACCCACCAAATGGTCTGTAAAATAGTGAGTAATGCTTCCATACAAATGCAGTCATTTCTAATATATACATGTTGTTTAAGGTATTCCTGGTGCAGTAAACGTCTGGTTGAAGAACGCTACTCCTGGTCAAATCAGCTGACATTAGCTGACCTTATTCCACTGGAAACTCCCATCAACTCAGCGAGGCCTCAAGGGGGGCAGTGGAAAGAGAAACTTGTGGTGGGGCATAATGTCAGTTTTGACCGCACTTACATTAAGGAGCAGTACTTACTAAAGGTATGAGTTTAGTTAGTCTCTAATTATTATGGTAATATAGGTGTGACATTTTTTTCCTTTATTTTTTAAACAAATATAGACATGGAAAACAATTTTCACACTGGTTTTCCACCTTGTGGACAATTGTATGTTCTGTCATTGTAAGTTTTGGTTACGCTGATTAACAAAGAGTCTTTTTCGAAGGGCTCTAAGGTGCGATTCATGGACACGATGAGCCTTCACATGGCCATTTCTGGACTGACTGGATATCAGAGAACTCTGTGGATGGCCAATAAACTGGGAAAACAAAGAGGTCTTCAGGAAGTTAAGGAACATATCAAGAAAACTGGGAAGAAAAGAGATGGTCCTATGGTAATTTATTCAAATCTAGTCGTGGATATGAACTCCTTTTTGCAATAGTATGACTCTTTTCTCAGATTGGCTCCTGGGATTGGGTGAATATTAGTAGCATCAATAATCTGGCAGATGTCCATGCTCTTTATGTGGGTGGACCTCCACTAGAAAAAGAGGCAAGAAACATTTTTGTGAAGGGAAGCATGAGTGATGTGAGAAGCAACTTTCAGGTTTGTCAAACACAAACGCTCTTCAGTTCTTCAGCCTTCATCCCTGTAATTATGCTTCTACTGCCTCCTGCAGGAATTGATGCAGTACTGCGCCCTTGATGTAAAGGCTACTCAACAAGTCTTTGTTGAACAATTGCCTCTATTTATGGAAAGGTAATTTATCATACCATATTACTTTCAGCCTTTCACGATGACACATTTGGAAACAACAATCCCAGTAACTGCATCAAATAAATAGTAGAATGAAACAGTAATTAGCCATTTAAGTTACTTTTTCAGCTCTCTACAGCTCCAATCTTACAGCATTACAACACAAATGATACAAAAAAAACGTACAAAACATATGATAAATATTGAGCCACAAAACATATTATTCCATCGATCATTTACTGAAAGTTGTTCTAGTAATTATCGTGACAGGCCTGATGTTTAAGTATTTGTCAGCATTTTAAAACATGTTAAAAATCTATAGATGTCCACATCCGGTGACGTTAGCCGGGATGTTGGAGATGGGTGTGAGTTATTTACCCATCAATCAGAACTGGGGACGGTACCTGGAGGATTCTCAGGACACGTATGAAGAGCTCCAGCGGGAGATGAAGAAGTCCTTGATGACGCTGGCTGATGATGCGTGCCAACTCCTGCAAGATGGAAGGTCTGAATGCCACCAACAATGTTAAAATTGTACGATTGCTTTCAAAATAAAGTATGAGTCTATGTCACAGATACAAGGAGGACCCATGGCTTTGGGATCTTGAATGGGACGTCCAGGAATTCAAACAGAAGAAGGCAACAACTAAAAAGAAACAGGCCAAAAATGTGACTTCTTCCGCTTCTGCTTCTCTGACAAACTGGGATGATGGTGAGCCAACGTTTCCATTTTTCTCCATTCATTATCGTTGCTGATGTTTCTTCATAATGTTAGATGAAGGTCCACCGCCTGAAGAAGAGGACTACGTGAGCCCGGGTCGACAAGCTTTAGAGACCTTAAAGGGCACTGTGGATCGCCTTCCCAAGAGGAGACAGCACTTGCCAGGGCATCCAGGGTACTCGGCATTTCAATGTTTTTGCAAATGATTTAAGCTACGTTTGACATTTTGTACTCGTTTTTTTGGTGGTCAGGTGGTATCGGAAGCTGTGTGAAAAGATGTCTGCAAGTGGTTGGTCGCCCGGGGCCAGTCTTATCAGCCTTCAGATGAGAGTGACTCCAAAGCTGATGGGCCTGACTTGGGATGGCTTCCCCCTGCATTATACAGAGAAACATGGCTGGGGCTACCTGGTGCCTGGGCGAAAGGACAACCTGAAACCTTCTGAAGACCATGCAGAACCTCTATGCCCACACCAGTATGAAAATAATCAGATGTTTAAATTACTTTCATTCGATTTTTATTTACCAAACTGTGTTATGTAGAGCTATTGAAAGAGTGTACAGTGAGTATCTTGAAAGAAACAAAAAAGAGAGCCCAATATTGGAGTCCGACAGCGTCCCTGAAGACTTCATACTGACGGATACATCGGTGTGGGCAAAGGTAAATAATAGTTCACTTTTTTCAGTTTTCTCTGTTAATCCCGATTTATTGAAAGCAGTACTTTCTTTAGGTGGAGGAGATTAGCTCTCTTGAAAGAATGACAGAAGAAAATGGAAGGAAGATTGCTCCAGAAAGAATGAAAGGGAAATTAACTGGAAAGGTACTTGTCTGCATTTGTTGTATATATATATATATTTGTTATTACACCTGTTTTTGCACTTGTTGTAAATGTTTCTATCCGTTTCAGCAGCTCGAGTGGCATAATGCTGTGGAGGAGAGTCATTGCCACTATCACACTGGAAATGGCCCCTACAACGATGTCGACTTTCCCGGCTGTTGGTTTTTTAAATTACCTCACAAGGTTAAGATATTCCGTGTACACTTGTTACAGGGGTTTGTCTGGTCAGTGAATTATCTAAACCCTTTTGTCTTTCAGGATGGCAATCATAACAATGTTGGAAGCCCCTTTTCAAAAGACTTCTTGCCTAAGATGGAAGATGGCACTCTAAGGGCTGAAAGTGGTGGGACTAATGCAACTCGTGCTTTGGAGATCAATAAAATGATGTCCTTCTGGAGGAACGCACACAAACGTATCAGGTACTCACATTGTAGGGCTTTTCTTTAAGCCGGTGTGATACTGACACGAGTTCTTCAGCTCTCAGATGGTTGTGTGGCTGCGGAAAGGAGAGCTGCCTCGCAATGTCAGCAGGTCTGTCGCATTTAAGGCTTTGTTGTGTATTTTGGATCAAAAGAAAAATGCAAACAGTGTTTTTGCTTTTGAAGGCACACAGACTTTGATGATGAAGGTCTATATGGAGCCATTTTACCCCAAGTCGTCACAGCAGGAACAGTGACACGCAGAGCTGTGGAGCCAACATGGCTGACAGCGAGTAATGCTAGAGTAAGAGAAACGATACACAGGCCAATGGTAAGAGAAAGGAGAGTTCAGTGTCATCTGTTCTGTCCAGAGGGACCGTGTGGGCAGCGAGCTGAAAGCCATGGTGCAGGTTCCTCCTGGCTACCACTTGGTCGGAGCTGATGTGGACTCTCAAGAGCTGTGGATTGCTGCTGTGCTTGGAGAAGCTCACTTTGCAGGAATACACGGTCAGAAAGTGTTAAATATAAAGCTGTATTTGAATAATATATGCAATATTTTCACTAGATTTTGCTCCTGATTGTAGGTTCTACTGCTTTTGGCTGGATGACCCTTCAAGGCAAAAAGAGTCAAGGCACTGACCTGCACAGTCGCACCGCTGACACTGTGGGCATCAGCCGAGAGCACGCCAAAGTGTTTAACTATGGGCGCATTTATGGTGCAGGACAACCCTTCGCAGAGAGACTGCTTATGCAATTCAATCACCGCCTTGATCAAACAGAAGCTGCCAGCAAAGCCAGGCAGATGTACGCTCTAACCAAGGGAATACGCAGGTAGAGGCCTGGTCAAGTCTCTACTAGAGTCAACACTTTCATCACAGATGCAGTAAATATGTATCAGGACTGGTGTAGCTTTAGTAACGCTGTTAAAACCATCTACACAGATACCATTTATCAGAAGAGGGAGACTGGCTGGTAAAGGAACTGGATATGGAGGTGGAGAGAGAAGAAGACGGAAGTGTTTCTTTGCAGGAGCTGCGCAAGATTTCAAGACTGGCCTCACAACTGTAAGCAGAAAATAAGTAAACAAATATCAAAAGATACACACAGTAAGAGTTACTGTCATCATCAGGTCCAGACGCAAAAAATGGGATATAGTTGGCAAACGTGTTTGGTTTGGAGGAACGGAGTCGGACATGTTCAATAAACTGGAGGGTATTGCCCACTCGCCTCTCCCAGCCACACCAGTTCTGGGCTGCAGAATCAGCAGAGCGCTGGAGCCGAAGGCAGTTAAAGACGAGGTGAGCAACCCTGAGCGTTCTGAAGCATCACCAATTTAGTGCTGCACTGGAGAGCATTTTTTCACTTTTTTTTTAAATCAATATGTCAACAGTTCATCACCAGCAGAATCAACTGGGTGGTGCAGAGTTCAGCGGTGGACTATCTTCATCTCATGCTCGTGGCGATGAAGTGGCTCTTTGAGGAACATGACATTGACGGTCGATTTTGCATCAGTATTCACGATGAAGTGCGTTACTTGGTTCGCAGCGAAGACCGTTACCGCGCAGCGCTGGCACTTCAAATCACTAACCTGCTCACAAGGTCCGATTTCATTTACAGCACACACTCTTTATCTCCAGTGTCTTATTCTGATGCGTTTGACCTTTAGAAGCGTCTTTGCTCATGCACTGGGCATGCAGGACCTCCCGCAGTCCGTCGCCTTCTTCAGTGCAGTGGATATTGACCAGTGTTTGAGAAAAGAGGTCACAATGGACTGTGTGACCCCTTCTAATCCCATCGGTCTAGAACGAAGATACAACCTGGCTCAAGGTGAGTCAACCTATGCTTTAGCTTTTAACAAAATAGGCTGTACATATAAGTGACAGTTTTATTTTATGATACAAAGCAAACATTAGCTGTAATAAAGTGTGTTGAACAGGTGAAGCTCTGGACATCTATGACGTAATGGGAATAACAAAAGGCTCTCTGGCTAAAGGCAGATGATTATAAATAAACACCAGGAGGCCCGTGAGACATTGCAGTGTGTATCCACCAGAGGGCGTGGCCGCTTATCGCCTCCTCTTCTTCCCCTTGGGCTCTTGTGGCTCCTCCTCATCTTCCTGTGACGCTGTGGTCTAACAAAACGAGGAGGTTCAGAAAAGTAAAATAATGAAGTGCTCCAGCATCAAACTGGTACTTACCTGCTGACTACTGTCTTGATCCTGAAGAGCTGCATCCAGAGTCGCTGCGTTGATGCGGAAATCTCTAGAAGTGCTGAGTTTCATGTACTGCATCAAGTTCACCTGCGTTCAGAAGTTCAGGCGGACGTTAGACATGCACGTTTGCTCGATCGCTTTGTCCGCTCTGATTCTACCTTTGACTTTTTCGACAGCGTGATGAGGTATTTCTCGTACTGTTCAATGTTAAATATCAAATCAGGAATGGTCTTTGTCTCCCGCAAAAGCTTTGTCTGCAATGACGAAAGGAATTTTGTGAATTAGCTCAGCAATCACAAGTATGTTTTCATTGATCGTGGCTTACAGAAGCAGCCATGTTTGTTTCATTCTTTTTCTTTTTCTTCTTGTCATCTGCGCCACCACCGATGCCTTCACCGCTCTGAAATGGCAATGTAATTTTTTTATGTCAAGTCAAATCAAATTCTTGTGTATATATTGAATAAAAAAAACGTCTGAAAACAAACCTGTGCATACGTGATGAAACTGTAACACTGTGGGGTCAGGTGGGAGCCGGACAGCTTGACCTGCAACACAAATAGTTTATATATTTTACAAAAACACTAAACGTCATGATTGTAAACACGTACCAACTTTTCGACCCGTGAAGGCAGTGTCCCATGATTTGAACAGACTTGGATGTACTGAAATAAAACAAAAAACAAAGGTTAAACGAAGCGGCTCACGGTGAAAGTTGGAGCAGACATGGACGCACGTATTTGACCAGTGTTGTGAGGATGGTGTACGTCCGGCTCATTGCTCTCAGCAGAGTGATGGTGCAGGTCCCGGGCGACAGAGAGGTCTGCACCAGCTCATTGAGGGCCGTTAACAGCGTCCCAAGTTGCAAAGTCACGTTTTTTTCAATTGGATCTTGTTGTCCTGGATTCTGAGTTTGTTCACCTGCAGATACATTATTGCCATATCCATATAATACACTCCACACAACTGTATCTGATAGTGATACATTTTATTACATTGCACTTTGAATATAAATGATCTCGGCTCTTACTATTGCCAGGCTTTTCGATGAGGGTTTGGCTTTTCTTTTTGGCAATAAGCCAGTCCACTTCGTCCAGCAGTCGGTCAACTTGAGACAGCACAAGCATCTGTGGATTCAAATGAATAATGATTATCGCAATCAAATATATCAAATTAAACAACATGTTACTTACTGCCACAGTTGAAGCCGTCTTTACGTTAACAATGGCAAAGTGTGACTGCTTTTCTACCTCCACGTCCTAATTTTAGGTTAAAAAAAAAAGGTGTAAAACAAATGTTCACGTTGCTCTTCATTCTTTTTCTTTTTAATTGTCACAGTGAAAACAGACCTGATCAATATCGCCGAGTTGGCTGTGGACATCTTGGCAGAGTTCTAACAAAAGGCTAACAGGACTTTTGTAGAGAACGTGAAGGCTGAAGAGAAGGGAGAGCAGTCCTTTGGCAAACGGCGAATCCTCTGAAGAGAAAAAGCAATCGCTAAATTTGCGTCTATAAAAACACAATGTTTTTCAATGCACGATTTGCTCACCAAAACTGGTCTCCTTGCAGAGTTTGACAGTCCATGTGATCATCTGAACAAACTGTACAATGGACGGAGGGTCAGATGTTGTTGCATAAGCAGTTCATTCAAAAAACACTTAAATATTCTTTATACCTCTTGGGAAGATGGCTTGAGCTGTCGGGAAAGCACACTCAGAATGCTGACGATTAATTGAGCCTCTTTGCTGTTGAATTCCTCCTGTTCTCCGCTTAGTTGGGCGAACAGCACCCTCTGGTGGCAAAATTATGTATAATAAAACTCTAGCAATTGAATTATTTGATCAAACTGAGTATGAGAGTCACCTGAAACTGCCGGATGTGATTGAAGTTTATCTGAGTGACGTTGCCTTCATCCAGGTCATCTTCAGACTCTAAGAAAGAAAACAAACAAACAAACAAAACACACTTAAATGTCATTTTCTGTATCACCTGAATCTAATCACAGCCAAAACTCACCCATGGACGAGAGAAGCTGGGTCAGTCGCTCTGGGAAACGCTGCTGGCACGTGGTGAAGATTCTGAGCAGACCTTCCAGACACAACAGAGACAAGGTGGTCCGCTTCTCCTTTTTGCCGGCGTCCTCCACCACACTTGGGATGTTGGTGTAACGCCACATTAGAACGCTGTCAGGACACAGGCCAATATCAAAGGGTGAAACGAGCACAGAAGCATAAAACTTGTTGGTTTCAAACTTTTCAACAATTTGTTCTTTCGTTTTCACACGTCACATTTCCGCGATGTCTTGAGTAAATGTCAAAGGGTCGCTAACACGTGAAAAAGAATGTCCTCAGTAGCCAAAAGCGAGGAGCTGACCTGGTCATGTTGCACAGGAACCTGAAGGTTTTGTCCACGTTGCTTCCATCTGGGCCGTCCGTGTGTCCCGTTTCCTCCAGTTGTTGGATTTTCTGTATCGCCACACTCAGCGAATACCTTACAAATTCTCCACTGGCGCGCAGAACTGAGAGCGCTTCCTCTCTGCTCTGAGCACTGTCTCTGCGAGGAAAACATCATAAACAAAGAACAAAATATGAAAATGTGACTGTGAGAATATTTCTGTTACTATATATTTGACTGTGCTCACCTGAAAAGTGCAGGAAGAAGAGTTGAAATATAACCGATGGAAAGCAGACTTCGGGGCGTCTTGTTTGAAGGCACTCGGCCTTTTCCAGCTTTCTCCTTCAGGATCTCAGAGATCTTGTGATAACGACTAAATAACTCTAGAACTCCTTCAAAGCATGCTTTACTGCAAGATTAGAAAAGTATACAAATACACTTAGGAAACATGAATCTAGCAATGTAAACTAAAATGCATCATTGGACTGTTAAAAAATGTATAATAGAGGAAACTGGTGGCAAAATGAACCTAATGCTCATGGTTTTAAGTCTTTATAACAATAAATAATCAACAATTTTGCATTTTCAGCTTAACAAAAAGTATAATATAAAGTAAAGTAAAAAATTGTAAATGTTTTTAAACCAGGCTCAGGTCTCACTTATGTAACCGAGTGGTTTTCATTTGCCAACACCACCTTGATATTTCATTTGTTGTAATCTAAATGTCTCCATTGAAATTGCATTATATTTCATCTGCCTCCCCTCCAAATCTAGAAATGATTTGTTTACACGCTTTAATACGTCTGTTGCACAATGATTACAAACTTGTAATTGGCCTTGTTAAAGTTGTACTCGATGAGGATCTCGTACACTCCCATCACCAGAACGGCATAGATGTTATTCTTCAGGCCGACGCTGGAGCCCATGGAAAACTCTGCAGATTTGTCCTGCAAAGGAAAAGAACAGATGAACAAAATGACAAATGACAACGTTTTAAAAAAAAAAAGAGTGAAATGCATTACCAGTTCAAAGTCCTCCAGCTCACTCTTGATCATGCGTCTCGTCAAACTCTCCAGGATCGTCGTCAGCTCGGCCTGGTACCCTTCCTCTTCCTCCTCGTCGCTGTCATCACCAGTGGCAGCTCTGTGCGTGTTCTGGAGCCACGACAGGCAGTGGACTGTGCAGCTCAGCAGGTGGGCCTAGGACGGAACAACCAGAAAAATATACCTTTAGCTCTATTAACTGGTCAAGCCTCCATTATTTGAGTCGTTACCAGGGCTTTTCTAAACATTTAAAACACAATAACAGAATGACAAAGGTTGTGGATTACCAGAGGCTCCTGGAGGTAGACCTGATCTCCATGTGCAGTGATGCAGGGTTCCAATTTAACAGGGGGCAGAAGGTCTTGTTCAGGCTCGTAGTAGCGCTTTATCTAACAATTACACAGATTTTGGTTCAATTTCATTTGTCATACTAGAGTTATGGCATGAAAAGATGTGCTTAAAAACATTGTACTTGTGACAGAAGAGTCTGCATGATCGAGCTGGACAGCTGCGAGTTACGCCGGAGCACGTCATAAAATCCCTGAAATGAGTAAAAAGCAATTGTTATTGCAAAACCAAAGGGGATTTGTTATGCTGCCCATGTTTGCTCATAAAACCTCATAAAGCATGAGGCGCACGTCCGCCTGCTGACCCAGACAGCGGCGCAGGCTGCTCAGGATTTCCAAGCAGAAGGCTTCATTGGCTGCAGAGTTGTAGCGTGAATGAACATCCACTTGGACCTACATTTAGAGAGAAGTTACATTTAATTAAACACGACAAAAATCCATAAAAGAGGTAAAACAAAACTATTTAAATAAGCAGCATTTCAACAAAAAGCTTTCAGACCGATAATTCCACTTTACCTGACTGGATGAGATACTCTGGCTGCACTGAGTTGAAGACAAGCTGCCCAACACTTTAAAGTTCTTTAGTAACAGAAGAAAGCCTGTAACGGCCGACTTTCTGCCATCGAGTTGACTGTCAGAAGAACAAAGACAGTCATAAGTATCTGAAGTAAAGGTTAACCAGTTGAATTGCTATACATCTCACAACAGTAAACACTTTAACGCAGTATAAACTTGTGTGTAACGATGATTTTAGGTCATGTAAAGCATTACTTACCTCGAAAACATGGCTTTGCGGAGAACCAGAATCAGTGCATCTTTCAGGGACATGCTGACTTTGAGCAATGGCTACAAATTAAAAAGAGCAAATAAACCGTACAGCTCTCCATTGGACACGCTTGTCGTGCAGTGTTGGTCGACTGACCTGCACAGCTTTTAGTAAGCCCTGCACTGTTGCCAAGGGTAAATACGAAAGCTGGTCAAACGTCTCTATCACTTTAGAGGATGATTCCAGGAGGATCATGGGAGCGGACACCACGACGTCGGTGAAAAGCTCTGCCAAAAACAAAAACTAAATCGTAACCGTTTATCTGGTTAAACAGACGAGCTCTTGTGAGTCTTACGAATACATTACCTAAATAATGAGTTACAGGCGACGCCGTTTTTGTGACCAGTCGATTGAGAACCTGCTCCAGTATTTCGCCTCGGAGCGGCTCGTGCACCTGTTGGCAAAGAACGCAGACTTCAACCACAAAGTGCGAAAGTATAGCTCAGAAAACAGGTCTGTTGTCGATACCTTGAATCCCAGCAGGAGGACCTGGCCTCCCAGCTTGCACGCTTGCTGATTGGGCGTCCTGGCAACCGCAGCGGAACTCTCGGCAGCCTTTCCGAACGGCCCAGGCTTCGGCCCAAAGTTGTCCATGAGAAAGAAACCCAGCTGAACCAGGCCCTGGGTTACGTGATCCCAACCGAACACGCTGCGCAAGGTGAGCATTAATGTGTACTCAAGTGGCTCTACAATGTTAACTCTATATTTTCCGCACAATAAGGCGCACTCGAATTTTCTCAAAAAAACAGTGCGCTTTATAATCCAGTGCGCTTTATATATGGATTAATTCTAGTTGTGCTTACTGACCTCGAGTGTGTGGTACACGTTTTGTTTCGCTTTATGTGCCTTATAGTCCGAAGCGCCTTATATATGAAAAAAGATCCAAAATAGGCCATTCATGGACAGTTATAATCCAGTGTGCCTTATAAATTGATTAATTTTGTGTGGTACACGTTTTGTTTCACTTAATGCCCCTTATAGCCCGGTGCGCCTTACAGTGCGGAAAATACGGTAAATCATGCTAACTGACCTGTTCTCGACCGTGTTTAGGATCATCTGAGAAACGCTGCGGTGTTGAGGCAAAAGCTCCTGCAGGATCTTCGACCCCTGTTGCAGCTGCTCGTCCTTGAAGCTCTTGATGACGGCGCTCTTCAGCAGATCGAACACCTACAACAAGCGAGAGAAGGAGCTCGACCCACGCGCGGACGTGAAAGGGAATGCAGCTGCGCGCGAGTCGCGAGCGCGTTTACCTGTTCCTCGTAGCGCTGGACACGAGCTACCGAAAGCAACAGGGCCACGCTGAACGGGCTCATGTCGGCGTAGGAGGTCTGGAGCAGAGAGCGTGTTATAACTATGGAATACGGCGGGATTACAGCGAGTCTGCGGCGTGGCTTACTTTAAAGGTCTTCAGGAATTCTCTCCCCAGTTCGTGGTCGAGCCGAATTGCGAAAACGATATGGAGGATGGCAGTGCCTTCCACGTGCCGTAGCTGGTCCTGGGGAACGGACTCGAAATCTAGGTCAAGGCTCCTGAAAAGCAGTCGTTTAATCGTCTTTATTATTAGCAATGCACAGAATTAACTGGTTGAAAATGTCGATTTGGCAACTCACTGTCCACGTTTTTGCTCTTCTTCCAGGCATATGTCTTGTGCGTTGAAATAACTCAAGATTCCATCCAAGATCTGTTTCTTGCATCCCTTACGGAAGCAAAAAAAAAAAAAAAGCAACGTAACGACAAAACGGCCAGATCAACGATAGGTTTTCCCACGCAGAAGCCACACAAACCTTGGCCGATAACAAGAGGAGCTGGTAAACGAGTGGAGGGATCTCTTGTAGGTCTAGTTTGCTGAACATTCTCAACACTTTCTCCACCACAAACCGCAGTTCTTCGGGCGATAAAGGCACATCTCTGGAACGGGGCAGAAAGCTGACTCACAATGACTTATAAACGGTTATGCTTAAGCGCAGAACTATGTCGTCGTTACCTGAACAGGGTGGTCAGGTGAATAACGCACTGCGGGTCCCATCTGTGAATGCAGTACGACAATTACGGCGTACAATTAAATCAAAGTGAATGAGAAGTACATGTAAGCGATGTTTGATGTGGATTTTGTCCAGTCAATACCAGATAGCTGATATTTGCCAACGTCAGTATCAATATTTTGAACTAAAGTTATAGTAAAGTTCATGCAAAAACTACTAAAGTATTGCAAAATGTATTTATCTGGCATTTAATATAATTTGATGAAAGTTAAAATGTTGATAGAGTAAACATACAAATAGTTTTAAAAATGAATAATCAGAGGACAAACTGGGAATGACACGTGAGCAAACGGAAACCACAAAATCTGCTAAATGTTGGGGAATTGATATGAAAAAGTCTCCTGATGTACATACCTGCTCGAACAGAGGCTGTTGATCAGTTGCTTTTTGAATTCGTCACCGCTTAGCTCGCCTAAATTCACAGAAACGCTTCAGAGTTGTGCGCATTAAATCTTATACACAAAGACTACCATTGCACTGGATGAGTTTCTCCCAAAATACAATGAAAGAGATTGGAAAAGTCACCAAAAATTGTTAAAAAGCAAAGAAAAAGGCCAGTCACAACAACCCATTTTGAAGCTAAATAAAAAATTGCTACAGAAAATTCCACAATAAACAATGCCAATGCAACTACTTAATGTTACAACTACTTAATGTTGTTAAGTCAGTCAACATTAGCTTTTTATATGTTCAGTGTCATTAAAAAACATGAGCTACAAAAAATAAACAGTGGAATGAAACTGTATTTATGTTTACAGCCAGAGAAGCTCAAATCTTTTCATCCTACAAAAAACAGACACAAAAAACAGACCAGACTTGAAACTAGTTCTTACCTTTGCCATATTCTACGACCTCACAAGCCGCGAGCGCCGTCAGCACCGTCGGGAAAAGCTCCAGTGACTTCCCGCTGCCCATCTTTCCTGCTTTAATCGCGTCGACGAAGAGATTAGCGAGCTGGACGAGAGCGGGTCCGGGGAGCAAATGTGTCTGTGCAGAAGGCAAACGCCCGCTCGTTGTGTGGTGCCAAACATGTGATTACTATGACGATACAGGACTTATAATTACCTCTAACATGAGCAGTCCTATTATATCAGCTGCCACCTCCGTCTGCAGATCCCCAGATTCGCACAGGGTTATGCAGTGTTGGTACAGCAGGAGTCTCCGTTTGGACCCCTCAGTGGAAGTGGGAGGGGAGCCTGAACACAACAGAATGTGTGAAATATAATAAAATGCATTGTGTGAAGATCAAACTTTAATGAGCTTATAACCATGTCATTATAGACTTCCCTTGTCAGTAGGGATGTCAAGATTATTAGGTTAATTGATAATCGTGATTATTTAGGTCACAATATAA